>NC_054827.1:131176573-131479603 GCF_018345385.1 Vulpes lagopus | reverse complement strand
ACTGTGGTTGACTGGTATGTCTCTCTTTGTGGTACAATTTAGCATTTGAGCCTGTAAGTCTCCGTATTGTCGTGCAACCTTCCCCGCGCCACCTCCAGAACTTTCTCATCTTCCCGAACTGAAGCTCCATCCCCGTGAAACACCCAACCCCCAGGCCCTGCCTGCCCCTGGCCCCCTGTCCGTGACTACCCCGGGGACCCCTTATGCACGGGATCATACAGTGTTTGTGCTTTAGTGACCGTGTCCACAGGTTCATCCGTGTGGCGCATGAATGCCCTTCCCGTGGAAGGCTGAGTCATGGTCCACTGCGTGGGCACATTTCTTTTGTCCGTTTGTCCATCAGTGGGCACTTGTGGTATGTCTTTTGGACTCACCTTGTCTTTCTTTTCTTGGACCAATCTGTTGGCGGAGCGGGCGGCTCGTCCTGTAGTTTCCCACAGGGACTCTTACTGGCCATGTCCCCACGGTGCTGTTGTTCATGTGGCTCTGTCCTCCGCGTCCATGACTGGGCCTAAGTTAAAGACCCTAGAGGTTTGGTACGATCCAGGCTCAGCTGGGTTTTCTCCTAGACAATTCAGCGGGGTGTTACGTTCTTCATGGGGGCGTGTGTCTGCTGCCTCGCCTTTCGGGGCGTCGGCATCTGCTGCTGCCCAGGACTCAGATTCATGGATTCATACCGTGCAAACTGACAGGTCCCTCCCTCCTGTGTGAGTGGCGACCCTTGTACCAAGGGAACCGTGAGGGTTCCCCTGCAGGCGAGCTATTCCGGTTATTTGCTTTTTATCTGCCTCCAAAGTTTACAAGCTGGAGGAGTGCTCATTCACTCCTCATTAATTTACTCAATCATTCATTCACTTGTTCCACTCTTTCATTCATTCATGCATTCACTCATTCATTCATTCACACACCCACTCATTTCTCACTCTCATTCACTATCCATTCACTCATCCATTTACTCACTTATCCACTCACTAACTTATTTACTAACTTATCCACTCACTTATTCATTCATTTACTTACTCCTTCATTCATTTGCTACTCATTGACTCCTGCATCCACTTATTGACTCATTCACATACTCATCAACACAATTCACACACTCATTTCTCACTCTCTCATTCATTAACTTATTCACACACCCATTCACTCACTCATTTACTCACTGACTCATTAATTCATTCATTCACTCACACACTCATTTCTCAGTCTCATAGTAATTCATTCACACACCCATTCACTCATTCACTCACTCATCCATCTACTAACTTGCTCACTCATCCACACACCTATTTACTGACTTTTACTGACTGCCTGGTCTGGGTGCTCACTGAGGTTAGAAAGATGAAATATTGGGAAGTCACACACCTAAAGGGGAGATGAGTGACCAGGATAATAAAAGAATTAAGGTCCCAAGGGTGCACAGAGGTGAGGGAGCCTGGAAGAAATACTTTAATGGCAACACCTGGATGCACATCATCTTGTGCTAGGATTAGCAGATGGTGGAGGTCAGCTGGCAGATGTGTGTCCCTGCTGGCTTGGGTGACAACTAAAACTTTTAGACTTTCTAAATTGGGTTTTTAAAGCTAGAATGCCTATAAAGCAGTCCTGGCACTATTGGGTTTCCAGAAGGACAGATCCAGCTGGCATTTCTCTGGTGTGTTTCCCATCTGGAATCAGAGGCGTGTTAGAGTCTGGACACAGCTGCATGCAAGGGCTCCAGTGGGAGTGACCAGGACCTCGGAGGACATAGGAGGAACCTGCTTTGCTGCAGGAGCCAGTGGCTGTCAGATATGGGATGCCCCAGGGATGGGCTGTGGGAGGGCTTGGCCTCCATAGACTCAGCTGCCCCTGCCTCTTTGCAGTCACATGACTCCTTAGGTCTTGTCCTTCAGAGAACTGCTATTCCATCCATGTTTCTCCCTTAGCTGTACTCACCTACTCCAAGGAGCTGGAGGCGATGGGCATTGAGTTCCTCCCTCTATCTCTGCACCCCCAAAAGGGGCCTGACCACAAAACTCTCTGGCTGGTTGAACTTGGATCAAGAGGAAAAGAAGACCAAGTCTTGGACGTTACATAGTGCAGCTTCTTCATCTCATACTCCTGTTCTGGCAGGAAAGAGGTGACATCTCCAAGTGGGTGATTGAAGGGGGTGTATTTGTTGTGTGGGGTGAGTGGAGAGAGGAGGGCAAGAGCAGGAAGCCATTACCATCCAAGGGCTGCAGAACAAGGAGAGGGTGGTGCAACCCCAGAAGCTAGTGAGAGCCAGGTGGAGGAGCCCTCCCTGCCCTTGCCCAACCTTTTGATTGGACAGAGAATAAACCCTCTTTCTTCCCTCTCTCCAGACTCCTGCCTGCATCTCTCATTGGCAGGAAGCCAGAGACCAAAGGAAAAATTATTCTTGAATCAACCTTTAGGGTCATCCTTAAGCCTGGGCCTCTCAAGCTCATCCAAGCTCTCTGGAGCCCAGAGAATGTGACCAGGAAGGCAGAGTAACCAGCGGAGCACATGAAAACACAGACAGGAGATTCAACTGACCAAGGTCAATCACAGCCAAGGCACATAGTAGATGCTCAACAAAAATTTGAATTTCCCTCCATGATTGAGAAGAGCCACTGAGATGGAGAAGAAGAGGCTGGTAAGGAGTTGGGAGGCCTGGGCAAAGCTGGACTGTGCCTCCTTGGGCAGGCTGCTCCAGAACATTCCAGGGCTCATTTTGCTCATTGCGCCACTCTGTGAGTCACTGAGTATACAGATGCCATGAAGCACATCTGTGAATGCACTGTGGGGTTTTCCTTTCCTTCGGGGCTCTGTCTGGAGGCTGATCAAATGCTGGGGAAAAGGAAGTGGAGAAAGGTGATATGAGTCTTTAGGGTTTGGCCTTAGCTGGGACCTGGGGACCAGCAGCTGGCTCGGCTCCTGGGGAATCTGTGTGACGAGCTGAATCACAAATGGCACTGGAAGGAAAATTAAGATGTTATGCCATTGCCAGGCTGTCTCACCAGAGTGCTGCTTACTAAGGGAACTTTCTGCTCTCTGCTTTGGCTCCCTTATGCAGAGGGGGCTGGGTGCTCCAACGACTCAGGAAGATCCTTCTGTTTCATCAGAAGGGCTTCAGAATTCTCAGCCCTGAGCCCCTCGTCATACAGACTGAGGTGATGGAGCCACTAGTCTTTTATCAAGATTTATCTTACAAATCTGAGAACAGGTTATGGGGCCAGATATGCCTGAGTGTGAATTCTAGCCACCACCATTTACAAGCTGTGGGGCCTTGGGCAGGTGTCTCAGGTCCCCTCCTGGCAAACTAGGTTTTCATAAGGAGTAAGTGAATTAGGGAGAAGTCTTCCCAGACCCTGCCACCCCATGCACTCAGCTTCCCAGCCTCTGTTTCCCACTGCATTGATGAGCCTTGCCCCAGCCACCTTGCTCTGCTGCTTGTCACCAGTCCATTTCCCTGCCAGGCCATGTGCTCTTCAAGGGCGTGGATCCACCCTGCTCATCTCTTCGTCCTCCACCCCTGCATGCCTGAGGAGGGTGGAGGTCCTTCTTCCACTGGAGGCTTCCAGGAGATTTTCCCAGGTATTAACTAGGCTGTGGCTTTTACTCACCAGTCAGAGTAGAGGGTGTACCAAGCTGGTCTGTGTCACATGTTCTGTGTCGAAGTTCACTCCATCTGTCACTCTTGTTTGTTCAGTCCCTTGTTCATTCCCCAAACTTTTACCCAGTGCCTCCAAGGTGCCAGGGAACAGAGAAGAGGAAGAGAGGAGCCCTGGGGGAGAAATGGCCCTATAAGCAGACCAGCCCCCTGCTATGGCTATGGGGACAACAGGAGGGACCTGGACAGTCTGAGAACCTAGAACCTAGATGCTGCCCACTGTGATTGTCTAGTGAACAGATGAGGGAATTGGAAATCAGGGGCATGTGGTGACTGCAGCATAGTAGGGCTTGTGACTTCCTGTCCAAGGCTTTGGGACACAGAGCTTTCTGCAGGAGGGATACAGGAGCTCCAGGGTTGCTTGAGTGGCCTCCTGAAGAGACAGCTGGCCTGTTAGGCACCCCTCCCAGGACGCGGGGGCACTTTGACCCCTCAGGGTCTTACCTCACCCTCCTAGAACCCATCCTCACATCCAGGCATCTAGAGTGGTCTGCCCTTCTCTCAAAAGGAAGTTGCTGTTTGAGAAATAAAATGAACTTTGTATGAGTATATTATATAGGAAAGTGATTCCTAATGAAATATACCTTCCTGACTCAAAAAGGAATTGATACCAGGTTCTCAATTTCCTGCCCATCTTCTAAACCCTGTGTTGTCTGAGTCCATGGGGGATGCTCTAACAGAATTTCATGGGTTGGGGGCTTATAAACAAGAGAGGTGTATTTCTCATCATTCTGGAATCTGAGATCAGGGTGCCAACATAGTTAGGCTCTGAGGGGGTTGCTAACTTCTGGCTGTGTCTGCACACAGTGGAAGTGGTGAGGAAGCTCTGTGTCATCATTTTACAAGGGTATGAATCCCATCATGGGGCACCACCCTCATGGCCCAAGCACTTCATGGAGGTCCCACCTCCGAATACCATCACATTGGGCATTAGGATTTCAACATGTGAATTTGGGAGGCCACAAACATTCAGACAAATAGTAGGTGTCTTAGTGCTTGCATGCTTGAGGTCCTCAAAAGTATTTCCCACCACTAGTTCCTGGATGGGACTCTTTACAGGTTGTAAAGTGCTTCTCTGCATGTGCTTTTTTGTTTCCCAGCAATTATCGACCAACTCCACAGAGCTGGACACTGAAGCTCGGGGTGGGGGGTGGTTATGTCTGCCCAAGACCACACAGTACAGCTGAGAGGCAGAGGTCCACTTTACTCTGACTCTCCACAAGGGATCTGGAAAGGACGGCACATACCTCTGTGTTATCCTGGGTGGACACCTGCTGGTGCTTGGACAGCCACCCAAAAGGGCACCCTCTAGTAAAATTCAAAAATTAACTGTAGGGACCCAAAAATAAGAATCCCAGGGGAAACTTAACCTTCAGAGTGAATGTAAAGAAATAAAATAATTAAGATGTTGTTAGGTTCTGCTGTGTTCAGAATGGTTTTGGGGAGGATGTGACCACTTGAAGAAGACATCTACTGTAAAGTGCCGTGTGGGGCCCAGAGGGCACAGAATAGCTTTTGCTGCTGTGGGGACAGATGCTAAGTATTACTGAGCATCTATTCTGGGTCAGGCTAGAAGCCTTCCAGATATTGCCTGAAAAACCAGGACAATATCATAGCCTTTAATATATGCCTGGTGCCTAACTAAGCCTGGCAGAGCAGATACTAAGAAACATTTATTTTATTATTTTTTGGAGGAGGGAGGGAAGAGGGAGAGGGAGAGAGAGAATCTTAAGCAGGGTCCACACTCAGCGTGGATCCCGACATAGGGCTTAGTCTCAAGACCCTGATATCATGACCTGAGCTGAAATCAAGGTTCAGATGCTTAACCAACTGAGCCATCCTGGGACCTTAAGAAACATATTTTAAATAACATTTTCCCCTGCTTATAAAAATTAATATATGTTTATTTGAGTAAGTTTGGGAAATACAAAAAATAAAAACACATGGAATCCCACCAGTAAGAGATGTTTGCTTTCAACATTTTGACATTTATCCTTATTCAGCCAGACTTTCCACAACCTGGGATCATACTGTGTATAGTGGTATTTAGTAGTATTTCCCATTCAACAATGCATTCTTGTCATGTGATTTCAGAGGGGCAGGAGAGCCTGCTGGTTAAGGTAATGGATTCTGGAGCAAGTCTCAGCTGTTTGCTAGCTGTGACAACTTTACTTAATTCCCTTGGGTCTTCATTTCCACAAATAAAATAGGGATAAGCACGGAACCTATCTCACCTGCTCGTGGGAGCAATTAATTAAACATGTAATGTGTTTAGAACCAGCCTGGCATAGAGCGAGCTCTAAGTATTTGATAGTGTTCTTATTCTCAATAAAATTAGTTAAGACACTCCAGCTGCTTACTTTATTCATTTATTCAACGACATTTCCTCACACCTGCTGTGTGCCCAATACTCTTCTAAACATGAAGGATCTCTATGTCTAGGACACAGGAGATAAGACATCTGTTTTTAAGGATCCACACATGTGTCCAGCACACACAACCACTCTGAGCATATTCTCTGTATTACTGTATAAGTGCTGGGCATTTTCCAGAGCCTTCTCACACAGGATGTTACATTTTGTTCTTTATTTTTTTTTCTCCCAAGTGTTTATTTAAATTCCAGTTAGTGTAATATTAGTTTCAGGTGTAGAATTTAGTGATTCAACACTTCCATACATCAACAGGTGCTCATCACAATAGGTGCTCTCTTTATTTTTTTTAATTTTATTTATTTATGAGAGACACAGAGAGAGAGAGAGAGAGGCAGAGACACAGGCAGAGGGAGAAACAGGCTCCATGTAGGGAGCCTAACATGGGACTTGATCCCAGGTCTCCAGGATCATGCCCTGGGCTGAAGGCGGCGCTAAACCGCTGAGCCACCGGGGCTGCCCAATAGGTGCTCTCTTTAATCCCCATCACCTGTTTTCTCCATTCTCCATCCACCTCCCCTCTGGTAAGATAAGTATGGTCTCTAGAGTTCAGAATCTGTTTCTTGGTTTGCCATTCTCCCTCTTTTTTCCTCTTTGCTCATTTATTCTGTTTCTTAAAGTTCACATATGAATGAAATCCTATGGCTTTTGTTTTTCTCTGACTCATTTCACCTAGTGTAGTACTCTCTAGTTCTATCTACGTTGTTGCAAATGGCAAGATTTCATTCTCACTGATGGCTGAGTAATATTCCATTATATATTTTTTTTCTTTATCCATTCATCAGCTGAAGGACCCTTGGACTGCTTCTATAATTTGGCTATTGTTGATAATGCTGCTATAAACATCAGGGTGCATGTGTCCCTTCAAATTAGTATTTTTGTATCCTTTGGGTAAATACCTAGTAGTGCAGTTGCTGGGTCATAGGGTAGTTCTATTTTTCACTCTTTGAGGAAACTCCCATACTGTTTTCCATCCAAAGTGGCTGCACCAGTTTGCGTTCCCACCAACAGCGTGGGAAGGTTTCTCCCCTCCGCATCTTTGCCCATATCTGTCGTTGCCTGTGTTGTTGATTTTAGCCATTCTGACAGGTGTGAGGTGATGTTTTATTGTGGATTTGATCTGCATCTCCCTGATGATGAGTGATATTGAACATACTTTCATGTGTCTGTTATTCATCTGGATGTCTTCTTTGGAAACATACCTATTCATGTCTTCTGCCCATTTTTTAACTGGATTATTTGTTTTGAGGGTGTTGAGTTTTATAAATTCTTTATATATTTTGAATACTGACCCTTTATCAGATATGTCGTTTGCAAATGTCTTCTCCCATTCTATTTTTTTAAGATTTTATTTATTTATTCATGAGAAACACAGAGAGAGCAAGAGAGGCAGAGACACAGGCAGAGGGAGAAGCGGGCTTCACGCAGGGAGCCTGACGTGGAACTCGATCCCAGGTCCCCAGGATCACTCCCTGAGCTGAAGGTGGCACTAAACTGCTGAGCCACCCGGGCTGCCCTCCCATTCTATTTTTAAAAGATTTTATTTATTTACTCATGAAAGACAGAGAGAGAGAGAGAGAGAGAGAGAGAGAGGCAGAGACACAGGCAGAAGGAGAAGCAGACTCCCTGCGGGGAGTCTGATGTGGTACTAGATCCCAGACCCTGGGATCACACCCTGAACAGAAGGCAGGTGCTCAACCACTGAGCTACCAGTCATCCCATCTTCTCCCATTCTATAGGCTGCCTTTAGTTTTGTTGATCATGTTGCTGCATTTAGTTTCTGTAATGATGCTAAGAAATTGGTATTGTCTCCCATTTCACAGATGTTAACACTTAGAGCAGGCAAGTGACTTGCCATGTCACATAGTGATGAGTACAGTCTGACCCACAAGCCCCTGGTCCATTTACAGACCACCCTGCTGTCTATCTTAGCTCTGAGCAAACCAGATTGGCATTGTAGATGCTACTATTGATTTGTCCAGCATTGATGATTGCTGCTTCCCAGGGCAGTACGTGCACAAAGGGAGGCCTTTACATCCTATTTCTCACCCACCCCTTTTCCCCTGTGATTTCAAGCCAGCTGCCACTTCTCTCTGCACTTTTCTTAGGCAGCTGGGACTGGGACTCCCCCTGAGAGCCAGTCCTTTCCCCCAGGGCCTGGCAGATGCCAGTGCTCCGAAATGTGCACACAATCTAGTTGGAAGCCACTCTTTAAACATGAACATTGACAAGCGAAAGGTCTTGGGACTAAAGACCTAAGAAGGATAAAGAAAGGAAATGGGGCCTTTAGTTTGAAGAAGACTCAGGACAACCATACCCAATGAGCTGTGGGGTAAAAGGGGGGCATCCAGTGGTAAATTGGGGAAAGCTTAGGTCTGGGGTCAGGCCAACCTGGGTTCCACCCCTGAGTGACCTTGAGCAAGTGTTCTCATTTCCCTTGGCCCCATCTGTAAGATGGGGCTGATGCTCCTAGAAAGGAGGACCATGTGAGTGAATGTGCTCAGAGTGGCTCTGTGTGCTGGGCATGTGCTTAGACCCTTAAGAGCAGAGATCTTATCTGCTTTGCTCTAGAAATGAACATTTTTTTATTTTTTATTTTTTTGAAAGCTTTTATTTATTTATTCATGAGAGAGAGAGAGAGAGAGGAAGAAGCAGGCTCCATGCAGGGAGCCCAATGCGGGACTTGATCCTGGAACTCCAGGATCACACCCCCGGCCGAAGGCAGGCGCCAAACCGCTGAGCCACTCAGGGATCCCCCTAGAAATGAATATTTTTAATTAAAAAAATGTGTGAGGATATGTTATTGCATAAATGAATACTCATTCTGAATGAGTCCCAGGGGGATGTTACAGGGAGGTGGGGTGAGGGGTGGGGGGAGTGGGGAAGAGGATGGCCAGATGAGAGAGAAGCATGAGAGCAGAGGCAAGGGGCCAGAACTGGGGCCAGCGCACCTGCGTTCCAGTGCCTGCTCTGCCTCCTGCTGGCTGTGGAGCTTTAGGCAAAGTGCCTCATTGGGTCCACGGTCTCCTCATTAACAATAATGGTTCTTAACTCATAGGGTTACTGTAAGAAGTATATAAAGCCTGGCACAAAGGAAGCACCTACTTAATGCAAATCATCATCATCATAACAGTCTATTAATTGGCAGAAAGAGGGTGTGTTAGCTATTTTTGGGCAATAAACCACCCCAAAGCTTACTGGCTTAAAACCACCACTATTTTATGTATCCATTCATCTGGGTTAGCAGGTTGGATTGGCTCCACAGGGTGGTTTTTTGCTGGTCTCACCTGGGTCATTCATGTGGCCATGCTCAACTGAGACCGGGTTATCAGATGGCCTCACGTCCTGTAGTTGGTGCCAGCCCTTAGGTAGCTGGTCTGTTCTGAGGATACTCCATTCTGCTTCATGTGGATTCTCATTCTACATCTTCTGGTCTACAGGCAGTGTTCAAAGAGAGCAGAACCTTGAAGGCCCCTGTGGTCCAGGCTCAGAATGCCCGTAATGTCACATCTGCTCTCTTTCTACTGATCTAAGTCTGTTTCAGGGCCAACCCAAGGAGTGGGGAGCCAGACTCCCTTGGTAGGAGGAGTAGGGGAGTCATTTTGCAAATGCATGTGTACACAGAGATAGGACAGATTCTTGTGACCAGCTTTGCAAATAGTCCTCTACAGAGGGCGCTAACATTTTTTGGGGGGGGGGGGGTGAGGAGCTAACATTTTTGAGGCACTGCTGACCTTCTAGGCACATCAACATCCATAGCCATTATCTCCCTGGTGATGAAAAGATCCCACTGTACTAGGATTATTCAAGTCAAGTCTGAAGCAATGTTAAAATGACAGAGATGGTGGCTCTAGGCTGCAGACTAGGGACTGGGAGAGGGGCACTAAGGCTCTTTCTGTTAGCAAGTGTTTCAGGGTTTGAAGAAAATGCACACTATCAAACTGAATTATGGATGAGAGGTAGGATTTCTATTGAACAGTAGGATTGCAAAGTCCTGTTGATTTTGCTGAGAAGAATTGTAAATATCAGCAGAGGTGTGTGGTTCTCCCAGGGCATTAAGGAAGAGAGAGGTACATGATTTTTGAAGGGCTTTAGTTGATAAAGGAATTATCAGTTGATAATTTAGTTGATAGAATTATCTAGTCAGTCTTGTAGGAACTCTGGTGGGGTCACTTTAATGTCCTGACCACATAAAGCAAGATGGGTGTGGACACATCACTTCTTCATCCGCATGCTTATTGCTCTTGCCTTGGTCTTTTGAAGCTAGTGAATTTTTTTTTTACTAGAAAGTGAGATATAATTCTGGATAGGATGGTTTCTTGGCAGGAGACAACCACTCTTGCCAAGAACAATGAGAAAGTCTATGTTGTATAAAATATAAAAATTATCCATTTAAATTCCCAGGGAACAGCCAAAGTGGTAAGAGCTGGAGGAGCCTGTTTCTGGGGAGGGGAGAACCTTAGAGCCAACTGTGGCTCTTTTCTGGGGTCTTTTGTGACCTGGGGGTAGGTTGTGAGTCCAAGCTGGTCCAGTAGATGACACTGCTGGGGACAGAAAGATATTTTTCTCCTGGGGCCAAAGAGACAAAATTAGAGACTGGGGTGTTTGGGGTGGGGGCTCTTCAAACATCTGGTTAATTTCCTCCTCTAGATATTTGCCAGATTCTAAAGCTTGCTGGATAGGGTGTAGATAGACCAACACGAAAACCTCTGAATAGCAAAGCAGAGTTTTCCTAATCTAGATTCTGAGAAGCAGAGGATCCATGTTTAGGCTCTACTATGGACAGGACCTAGTGAGCTAGCTGGACTCCCATCTGGCTGCTAGAGGTGTTTGAGCTCGGGGCCCCTTCCGGCCCCAGTGATGATTCCAGCAGGGGAATGGCTGTGTACTTTGGGAAGACCATTCTGGACTCAGTGTGGAGCAGGGATGGGAGGAGACAGCAGAAGGGTGTGAGAAGATGCTGCCTGGTGGACAATAACTGAGGAGCTGCATGATGATTGATTTGCTCCATTTCTTTCATAAATCAAGGGAGCAGATAAACATGAGCAGACAGAGGAAGGCAAGCCACTTGATGAATGGACCATCTGTCTTAGCAGCAAACTTGGGAAGATGAGGGTGAAGCCAAGGCAAAAAAGAGGCATCATTTGTCTTAAGTGATAAGAAAGAAAAGAAAACTGACATTATATTATGACAGGGGTTTGACAGGTTTTTACAACGCAAGAGAAGAATTTGTCCTCATCCTTGTGATATTAAGCAGAATTGAAACTAGGGATGGATCAAAATTACATCGAAAAAAAACCCAATAAAGCAGTTCTCTGAGACATGCAGATGAATCAGCTCAATTACTTCATTTGAGAAAGCCAAGGCCCAGGCAAGAAAATGGCACCATTTTGTTCAAGGAACCCAGTAAGCTGATTATAACCCACAAGTTTTTTTTTGTTTTGTTTTGTTTTTTTTACTTTGTGTGGGCTTGATCTATTTCCCAGATGGTGATCAATTCTTACAAATGTCCCATATATGTTTGAAGATAATACATATTTAGTTATCATTGGTTTCGAACTTCTATAGGTATGTCATTATATCAAGCTTGTTAGTTATGTTCTTCAAAGTTTTATTTGTCCAGACTGGCGTGTTTATATGCTCAATCTGTTGAGTTCTGAAGAAGATGAATTTAATCCCCCAACTATGGTGGCAGATAGAGCACCTTCTCTTTCTAATTTTCTTAAATTTGTTTTATGTATTTTGAGGCTATATTATTCAGTACATGCAAGTCTAGTATTCTTCTATTATGCTATGAATTTTTGTTTTACAAAGAGGTAGTGACCTTCTTTCTACTTTTGAGTCTATTTTGTTTAATGTTAATATAGCGATGTTGAGTTTGTTTCGGTTAGTGTTTGCTTGGTACAACTTTTCCTATTCTTTTAAAGTCCATCTTTTTCTGCCCTTATATTTTAGGGATGTCTCTGGTAATAGCATGAGGCTGAGGCTGTATTTTGGAAATCCACTAGGAAGATCCCTATCTTTTTAATGGAGAGTTTAGTCCATTTATAATTATTATGATAATTGATATATATATGTTTATTTCCATCATCTTATTTTGTGCCTATTGTCTACCCTGCCTTTGCCATACTTCTTGTTTTTCTCTTTTCCACCTTTCTATAGAACGGCTTAAGTTTTCTTATTACTCCTTTCATCCTAAGCACATTTCCATTCTTTTAGTGGCAACTCTTTGTAAAAAATGCCAGTTTCAGTGTAATTCTAAGTTTAAGATCTCTACTACCCTCCTCTACATAAGATCCTCTACATAAGATGGCTTTAATTCTGAATTAAAACTCCTTTTGTGTCATTCATATTGCCCAGAAGTATATTTCTACTCTGTACCTTTATACTTTTCAAATTAGTCATTATCATATATTTTACCAATTTCTTTGCTTATGATTCCATCTTACATATCAGGGGGTAAGAGGAGCAGTTTAATTTAGCTCTCCCTGGAACACATTCTTTACTAGTATTTTATTAGCAAGGCATTTTATCAGTAAGCTTCCTACTCTTTGCCTGAAAATATGTTTATCTTATTTTCATTACTGAGTGATTGTTTAGGTAGACACAGAATTCTAGATCCCCAGTTACTTCTTCTTGGTAAGGTGACAATGTTATTTCACTATCTTCTGGTTTCCATCAAGATGCCTTGCTATTGGTGTAATTACCATATATTTTTAGGTAATCTGTCTTTCTTTCTGGTTGCTTTTAGGATCTTCTCTTTGTCTTTGGGATTCCAGAACTCTGCTACAAGACATGTTTATTTTTATTTATCCTACTTGGAACTTGTGATTCCTGAATCTGAGTAGTTACATCTTTCAGCATTTCTGGAACATTCTGTAATTATTTATTTTAATATTACCTTCCCCCCTTCTCCTCTCTTTCCTTCTGGAACTCATAGTAACATTGTTGGAGTGCCCCATGCTTTTCCTCAGGGGCTCATAATCACTGTCATGTTTTCTAATGGTCTCTCCAAGTAACACACCATGCCATCTCCTCAAATCAATCTTCAAGTTCACTGTTTGTATGTATGTATGTATGTATGTATGTATGTATGTATGTATTGCAGCGTGAAGACTCTGTAGCTAGACTTTTAGGGTTCCGATTTAGACAATAAGACCTTTCTGTGCCCAGTTTTGTCATCTTTAAAGGGAGAGTTATAGTAATACCTACTCATCTAAAATTCTTTTGGGGTTAAATGAGTCAATATATATCAAACTCTTAGAACAGAACCTGGGCCTTAATAAGGCCTGTATACAGGGATGCCTGGGTGGCTCTGTGTTTTAGCACCTGCCTTCGGCCCAGGGTGTGATCCCGGAGTCCTGGGATCGAGTCCCACATCGGGCTCCCTGCATGGAGTCTGCTTCTCCCTCTGGCTCTGTCTCTGCCTCTCTCTCTCTGTCTCTCATGAATAAATATATAAAATCTTTAAAAAAATAAGTCCTGTATACAGGTTAGAACTTGTTTTAATTATTTTAAGAATCTACTTTATGGTCTTTATTCAATAGTTCCGTTATTTGGTATTCTTGGGAAACTTAACCCTCCTGATTATATGTCTTATGTCTTCATTCATGAAATACTATTCTCTTGAGTGTTCTGTAGCATTTGACGCCCGGGGCTTTGTCTGTAGGAATCCTGTGTGTCTCAGCTCTAGCCCCTACGGTATTACAGGCTCAAGGATATCAGGGATATTATAGCCCAGGAGAATCAGGAGTATCCCTGGTCTGGGATATCAAGGATATTGGAGTATCACTGGCTCAGGGCACATTTTTCCATTCATTAACTGACTGGAAGTTTGTGGGCCATTTGAATAACAGAAATTCAACCCCAAATTCCCATAGGGTATATAGGCCAGTAGTCACACATTCTCAAGGGAGACTTTTTTCCCCCCACCCAGGGCTCAGGCTAAGAAAGACAGCCTCTTCATGATCTCTTGTGCTCAAGTGGAGTTTTTCCACCCAACCTACTCTATGGAGGAAATCGCCCTTCCAGGATGCTGGCTTTTTGTGGTGGTCTCAGTTCCAGGTCACTGACTCTCTCTGCATATGTGTCAAATCCCATTTCCCTCATTTGCAGAGACCAGCATGGCCTTCCAGGAGCAGCTGTGACATTGTCTCTCATGCAGATCTTCCTTACCGGCTTGTGAGTTCAACCTTTCCTGTAGAAGACACTTTCTCCAGCAATGCAGAAGTGGTCCTATCCACCATATTGCAGGAGGCTGAAGCTTTCCTTGCTCTTCATAACCGCACACCTTGCATGGAGCCCAGCTTAAGGTTGGTCTCAGGAAATATTTGTTGAAGGATAAACTGGAAGGCAGGACATATAAGGGCTTAGGTCTTCAGTTCAGAGTGTTGAGCAGCACTCAGAGCCATATCCCCACCTTGTCAGGAGTCCTGTCCTAAGCACAGAAGACTATGCCTGAAAGAAAGACAACAAGGATTTAATTGGAGACTGTGGTATTCCCTCCCAAAGTCAGCTAACAGTGTTTCTTATACACTTCCTATGTGCCCAATGCTGTCTGAACCCTGAGCACAGCAATGACAATGGCAGACTGGGGCCCAGCCCTTCCCAGAGCTGACACAGTCATGAGTGGGGCAGTGCTTCTCAAAGGTCAAAGCATGTAGGATCACCTGGGGATCTTGTCAATGGGCAGATAGAGCAGGAGGTCTGGGCCTGTGATTCCGTGTTTCCTATGATTCCACACTAACTCTGAGAAAATGCCAGAACTATAATCCGGTCAGTGCTGGCAGTGTGGAGTAGAGAGGACAAGCTTTGACCTTGAGCAACTGGGGCTAGTCCTGCAGGGTGCCTCTCCCACCTGGGGCCTCCATCAATTCTCTCACCCCTGAGCCTTCGTTCCCTTGTATGTAAGATGTGAGGAATCCATGGGACAGGCTTCAGTAATAGCAGCACACATCTAGAGCTTCCTGTGTGCCAACCACCCTTCCCAGCATTTGCAGCTACTCAGAGCCCTCTTAGCAGCCATATGTGCACACAACGGCCAACCCTGTCTGCAGGTGGGAAAATGAGGCACAGGGCTATTACATAACTGGCAGGGGATCACCCAACCAGAAAGTGGAAGCTGGGATTTGAACCCAGGCAGTTTACGTCCAGATCCATGCCAAGCCAACACAGTGCTGCCCTCCAGGTTATGGGAAGACACTTTGCGTGGTCTCTGGCCCATAAAAAGGAGTACATGATATTAGCCATTAGCATTATTATAGTAAAGATCATATTGTTATTCATTCTATGACGACTACTGCTATTATTTACAAGTAAATCCTGTTCCCAGACCTCGGGAGCTCATGGCTCAGGAGATCTAGAGGAGGAAGTGCCACAAAGATCTGCCTTAGAGGACCCCGCAGAGCTAGGAGGCAGGGCCTTGGGTTGGAGGCAGGTGATGTTGAAGCTGAGGCGTGGCAAGCAAGTGCCAGAGGTCAGTGTGGCTGGGAGGAGGAGGCGGAGGGGCAGCAGGACACCAAGAAAGGGCAGCTGGGTCCAGATAATGTGGGCGCTGGAGGCCAGGCCAAGGAGTGTGGAATTCCTCCTGCAGAGAATGAGGAGCTATGAGGCACCCATGTGAAAGCATGGCAATCAATTTGTTTAAAAAGCTGAGTTCTGTGTTGTTTTCCCATAAAAGGAAACATGTAGAGAAATGTATTGGTGATATTTTAGCAGAAAGATAATGGAGGCAGGGAGACATGGGAAGGATCCATGTGCTTGACAATGCTGCTGCTGGAGGTTCATGGAGGTTAAAACCAGCTGACACCTTGGGGTGCAGGCGCTGTTCCCGGCACTCACGACATGGAGTCATCTCATGGTCATACCATCCAGTGGGCACTTCACCTTGATTATCCCTTTCTACTGATGAGGAAACTGAGGCACAGAGGGGCTATGAAAATTGTCTGGGGGCTTGGTTCTGGAGAGCATTCTCAACCCCTATGCCAGGTGCCTCCCTAGTTTTAGAGGGAGAAGCAAGGAGGTGGTCTCAGTCTTGGAGTCATCCCTCTTCCCTCCTCTCCTCCTCTTTCTTTCCTCCTCTCACTTCCCCACCCCTCCCCACTGCAGGCTTGTCGCCAGCATCCCAGTGTTTTGGCTGTTTTCTGGCTAAAGGGGGGCTCCCTCCGCCCCTGCCTCTGGCTCACTTCCAGGCCTCCTAGGGCTGCCTGAGCGCCAGCCTCGAGAATGGTGTCCTCGGAGTGGGTCCAGCCCCGAGAGGATGTCGTTGTTGCCCCAGCCCACTTCCCACGAATGCCTGAGCCCACCGGGAAGAGCCAGTTTGGACAGGACAGGAACAGCTCTGCCTGAGACAGCTCCGCCCCCCGCCCCCCAATTCATTCTTGCACCAGACACTGAGCGAGTCTGGGCTGGCCGAGTGCTGGCGCTGGGGACACAGGGATGAGCGCGGCAGTGCCAGCCCTCGGGGACTCCAGGCACATAAGCAAGTCACTGGAGTGTAGCCTGATGTGATGGATGCGTGTTGGGAGAAGTGCCCCCCTCCTTCCTGCACATGGAGAACGTGGGGGTTGGGTGGGAGGTGGCAGGCGTTCAAGGAGGCTGGGGAAGCAGAAAGAAGCCTCATCACACAAAGTTCTGTGAACAGTGCCCTGGGAATTTGGATCTTCTCCCAGAATCAGTAGGGAGCCATCCGGAGACTTTAAGCAGAGCAGTAACAACATGTATTTTTATTCTGCGAGGCGTATTTTTTTCAAAGGCGTTTTCATGCACATCACTGCATCTGTGGGAGCGGAGGGCAGGTAGGACAGTCCCCATGTTACAGATGAGAATACTGAGCTGCAGAAGCACAGAGGGACTTGCTGGGTCGCTTACAATCGATGCCGCAGAACCAAGTTTCTGCGTGGGGCTCCTGGCCCCAGGGCTCCCCTGCCTTGTTTTGAGGGTAGCTCTTCTAAACGGAGACTTAGTTACAAAAGCTGTAGAGCAGAGATCATGATGAGAACATGTAACAAGGGCAGCCCCTGTGGCTCAGCGGTTTAGCACCTGCTTTCGACCCAGGGCGTGATCCTGGAGTCTCAGGATCGAGTCCCGTGTCGGGCTCTCTGCATGGAGCCTGCTTCTCCTTCTGCCTGTGTCTCTGCCTCTCTCTCTCTCTCTCTCTCTCTCTCTCTCTCTCTCTCCCTCTGTCTCTCTCTCTTTGTGTGTGTCTCTCTCTGTGTCTCTCATGAATAAATAAATAAAATCTAAAAAAAAAAAAAAAAGAACATGTAACAATAGTGAGGATAATATTTGGGCTATTGATTGAGTGCCGGCTGCAGGCCAGGAGCGGTGCTCCATGTCCTAAGTGCACGTATAAGGACCTACGAACTGGTAATACTCTGACGTCGCAGCTGGGGAAACTGAGGCTCCAGAGAATTAAACTACTTTCTCTTTGGTGGCATATCTGGCAGTTCAGTGCCCCCTCTTGGATGGCTGGGTTCTCAAAAGGAGCCCAGCCTACTTGTTCATGTGGGTGCTCCGTAAACAGACCAACGAAGGAAGGTGCTAGAGTGGAAATGTTATATTCTTCTGCTCTTGGGGGCAGTCAGCCAAGAACTGTGGTGCATCTGCCTGGGAAGACAGGTGGCTGCTGGGCTCGTACCTGGCAGGCTACTGAGTTACACCTGCCATCCTGACCCTGATGGGCAGAGGTCCAAACACTGTGCACAAGTGAGCCCCCAGAAGGAGGGGCATTGGAAAGAGCTTAACCTTTGGGGGTCCTGTGGCCACTCTCTCTAAATAGTCACTGAGCGAATATGTTGGTACCGGGCTTCTAATCTAGCTTTCTGTGTGGCCTCGCACAATTTGACCCACTTCCCAGACTCTGTCTCCCCTTCTCGAGGTGCTCAATAAATTGTCTAGAATAAATTAACTTAAGGCGGAAATGACATTGAGGAGACAGTGACCACGTGGGGTGGTGAATTCTGCATTAAAGTCCACAGGAGAGGCGTGGATCCAGCTGGGATGGGTGTGATGGAGGGAACGTGAGTGATCTGAGAAAACTTCCTGGAGGAAGTGGCGTGGGGATTCCTCCTGCAGAGTGAGTGGAGCAGGGTCCTCCCACAGCAGGAGAGGGCTTCTGTGTTAGAAGGATGGAGCGCATCACAGCCAAGCCAGAGCATGGTGTTTGGAGGGGAGAGCCCTGGGGAACTCTGAGAGGCAGGCGTTTAATTGTGTGTGTGTGTGTGTGTGTGTGTGGCCTCACAAGAGCTGTACAACCTCTGGGGAAATGGCTCTTTGTTTCAAAACCTTTTGTTTCTTCTGTGAAATGAGATAATGATAAATTATTTCATCTTGCCCAAAGGGAGATCCACAGAGAAAAGTCTGGCCGGGTGAGGATGTATTTCTCTAGGCAGGAAACCGAGCACCGTTCCTTGTAGGATGGTGCAGGTCCCTGAAGAGAGACCCCTGCCCTGGCGTTCGGAGGCTGCCTCTGTGTCTCCTGCCTTTGCCCTGGAAACAAACTGAGGTCATGGGAATAGAGCAGCCACGCGGCCAGGACGGTGAGGCCCCGGGGGCTTGTTCCCTGGCAGTTTGCAGCTCAGTCCGGCAGTGTCTTTGCAGCCGGACTGACGGAGATGGATTCCAGCCACCTTGGGACCTGGGGATGGCGCTTTAACTCCGGGCTCGTTGGGAGAGAGCCAGGCACTGTTGCGCTCATTGCCAGGGTGCCAGGCGGGCCTGAATCATTTACTCTCTTACGCATAGGGCATCGATTCATTCTGTCCGGGGCTGTCGCTCCCTCCTTCCTTTCCATGTCCCCTTGCCACCTCTCTCCTTCCATTTATGCCCTTTTAAAAAAGATTTTATTTAGTTATTCATGAGAGACACACAAAAAAGCAGAGAAATAGGCAGAGGGAGAAGCAGGCTCCCTGTGGGGAGCCCAATGCAGGACTCCATCCCAGGACCCTGGGATCACAACCTGAGCCAAAGGCAGACACTCAACCACTGAGTCACCCAGGTGCCCCCCTTTATGCCTTTCAACATTGTTTTGAGCAACTATGAGTCTCAGGGCCAGGCATGATGGATAGCAGAATTGAATCTAAACTTGGTCCCTGCCCCCAGGGGTTCCCTGGCTCCCAGGGGAGAGGCACGGGAGTTGGTTGCAGCCTGTTAAACTGTGGACACGCTTGCACCCCTTATGGGAGAGTGACTCAGCTTCTGGAGGGGGCTATCAGACCTTCCCACATGGGATGGGTGTTCGGGGGGGTCTTGCTCTGTGCACCCAGTATACCAAGCTGCTGCACCTGTCTCCAAAGTGTGATGCTGGGTGGGGGTGGGAGGTGCCCAGATATGTCAATTAAAATTGTTAAAATGGTCTAATATTTTAATTAGATTTAATTTATTTAATATTTAAAGTTCACAAAAAGCTCAACAGCGAGGTGGCCAACAGCGAGGTGGCCAACATCAAAAAAAAAATTCAGAAAAGTTTGATGAGGATTTCAACCAAGACTTGAAGTTCAGTCTGAAGCCCAGGGCAGGATCGAAGTATCGAGGGTTGTCCCCATAGAGCTTTTGAAACAGCATCTGGTACATAATTTACAGCCAATAATGTTGGCCCCTCATGCTAGTCAAAATGGAAGGTGCACAGAGACCATCCAATCTAATGTCCTCACTTAAAGGAGGTGAGTCTGAGACTCAGAGAGAGGCAGTGCCTTGAATGGGGTTTGGAAGCCACCACAGAGCCCAGCTCCCCAATTCTCAGTCTTGCCTTCACAACAGAGGACAGTCTCTGCTGGGGGCCCAGTGATTTCCATATCAACACTGGTCACCATCATGCCCGGAGGTGTCATCAGAGTCCTAGGAACACAGGAGCAAAATTTAGAGACCGTAGACAGTCATGAGGCTATAAACCTCTCGTGTAAAAGCCACCTGAAACTTCCCTTCTCTGGCATGGCCCAATCAAGCTTGCTCTCTGTGGGGTGGCTCGTATTTAAGCTGCTTGTTGTCACAATGGTCCTTAATGATCTAGCATCTTCAAGACTTAATTACACTTTATTAGATGATAGCAGAATTAGGTAATTGGATCAAGCACTTGAACTCTTAGCTCTCTCCCATTTATATGGGGGTATATACAGACTGAGAATTTCTTAAGTACCTTTGGGGTTGATGCCAGCAGAGCTGTGGGCAGTGGATAGCTCACTGCCACTGTATTTACTCAAGAAACGCTTAATGTACGGGAGCTTCATTTCCCAGAGTTTCTCAATTTCATTTTTCTGTGTTTAAGTAGTACACTGTGAACTTCCTCCCCTCTCCTTCCCTTCTGTGCTTTTGTTTCCAATACGAGTCACTGCTATTCAAATACACTTCACGTCAGAGTCGGTTCTCTTGGGCCGCTTAAAGGTGTATATTTCATATTGTGCATAAATGTCAAGATTTAATGTCATTCCTAAAGGAGAATGCACTCACTTTTGCAAACAAAATGTAAAGTCTAGCTGCTTTGGCTATTGGGTTTGGGATAAAGGAATATTTACATAACCTCCAGCTTTTAGAATAATGCAGATACTAGCTTAAACAAACAAACAAACAAACAAACCACTCCTGCTGGCAGAGGAGCCGGGAGCCTGAAAAATGTTCACACCCTTTGACTGAGTAACAGCCCCTTTTGGGGATTCTCTACTTGCTTGATCACTGAGACGCAGATATAACTAATTGCACAATTTATCACAGTATGATTTATAATAGCTGGCTATTAGCAACAACCTACAGGTCCAACTGCAGGAAATGGTCAAGTAGATAATGATATATCCTCTCCGTGAAATACTGGCTGTTTAACATTCATGCAACACCCATTTTACTGAGCACCCACTGTGTCCCAAGGACAGTGCCCGGAGGTGGGGATACAATGAAGCTGCAAATCATGCAGCTGTTAGCACTGGCCGCTATGAACACGGTGCTTTGAGGAAATCTTATAATGCTCAGTAAAAACCCCTGTGAAATGTTATGATCTCAATTCTGTTAAAAACACACACAGATCTGTGGTGTCTGGGAAACTGACTTATTTTTTGTATTTACCCATTTCTCCAAATATCTTTAAGATGCACATAAAACTTCAATAATGGGGGGACCATATTTTTAAAAAACATTTTTTGTTTTTTTCTTCTTTTGTTTTTTAAAAAACTATTTCATTTATTTATTCATGAGAGACACAGAGAGAGACACACACAAAGAGAGAGAGAGAGAGAGAGAGAGGCAGAGACAGAAGCAGGCTCCATGCAGGGAGCCCGACACAGGACTCGATCCTGGGTCTCCAGGATCACACCCTGGTCTGAAGGCGGCGCTAAACCGTTGAGCCACCCGGGGTTCCCTTAAAAAGCATTTTGATGTGGATTTGGAGGTGCCGCTATTAGCAATTGTGTCTGTATGTTGGGAGTCGCTGCCCCTTTGGAAGTGACATGAGAAGGTGTCCTCCCCGGTAAGAATGGCTCCCAGGCCTGGGGGAGATGTTATGTCCCTGGGAGGCATGCAGGGCATCTGCGCCCCCACCTCGTGCTTGCACCCACCCCCTTCCTCCAGCACCTCCAGGGAGTCTTGCCTTCTCCCACCCTGTCCATCAGCATGCAGACCAGCCTGCTGGCTTCAGCTTCCGCACAGCACTTGGTCAGAGCAAACAAAGGTACTTCATCATCTGCTCCACATGCTGCCTGGTGACCAACACTCCCGGAGGCTGTCTGAGGTAGCCGCATGCCTGCTTGTGCATGTGTGCGTGTGTGTGTGTGTGTGTGTGTGTGTGTGTGCGCACACGAAGGAGAGAAAGAGCCAGCCCACCAAAGGGCTTTGTTTACTGATTTCGCCTTTGACCTTGTATAATTAAGTACCTCGCAGTATGTGTTCGGGGGCCCTGCATATGGTAGGCAGTCCCTGAATATGAAACGAACTAAAACATATTATTCAGGAGAGTTTTGTGAAAGACTTCTATTTCTATCTTTGACTTAATGAGTTTTACCTCAATTAAATTATCAGGTGTATTATGAACGTTTAACATTTATGGAAGACGATAAACTTTATGTTCCTTAATATTGCCAGTTCCACGTGTTAATTTCAGCTCCTCATTTGAGACCCTCGAGCGAGCCGTAGCTGGGACTCAGAGCTGACCGAGGCGGTGTCCTGTCCTGATGGCTCAGGGCGCACTGGGAACGCATACCTGACTCAGACCCTGGCGACGTTGTGCGGTTAGTGCTGGGATGCCCAGAGGAGGCAGCTGGTCCCGCAGAGGCTGGCAGGGATCCGCAGTGTAGTTGAGGAGGAGTTTCTGGAGAAAGCCACAGGGAAGCTGAAACCTGGAGACTGGGTAGGAGTTATCAGGCAACGGGCAGGGGTAGAGAGTGAGAAAGCTCCAGGCAGAGGGGACACAATGGACAAGGGCCAGAGGCTAGAAAGACTGGATGGGTAGAAGGTGGTTGGAGGGAGAGTGGCCAGTGGTCAGCGATGGGCTGGGGAAAGGGCAGGGTCTGGAGGACTGCTCTCAAGCCATCAGGGTCTCAGTGGTGGCCCTAGACACATGCAGACATCACATCTGCAGCCATATGACATCTCATCCCGGGCCCCAATTGGTGAGCCATCCCCGGGGTTGACCAGTCCTTTGATTCCCAGACACAGCTGGCTTCAGGGGGAGAATACACAGCCAAATCGTCTCTACCTTCCCTCATCCTACTCTTTTTACAGCACTGTGGCCATCTGGCAAATGTGCATCTGCTCCTTGTCCTCCTTCCCCTTTCAGAGTGAAGAGCCATGAGAGCAGGACCTGCACGCCTTTCACCATTTCTGGTGAATATGAAAATACTGAATGAATGAGTGAGTGAGTGAATGGTGTGATATGAATGGGCTACGGGGACACTATGGTTCTCCCTAAGGCCAGAGAGCAGGTGTCCTTGTTGCTAGAAGAATGGGCGAGGTGGGAAGGTGGGGGTGTTTTTTTCTAATTATAAACTGGTTTATTTCGACCAGCTTATTTTGCTCTTCCTCTGGCTCAGAATTGAGGTCTACAGGTCAGAGGGCACAAGTGCTCAGCTGACTCATCCATTTTTGTAAAAATTGAAGTAAAATTCACATAATATAAAATTCACCATTCTACCCATTTTAAAGTTTACAATTCCATGGCTTTTCGTACCTTTATCACCGCTAGTTAGTTTAAGAACATTTTCATCATCCTAAAAGGAAACCCTAGTACCCATTAAGCATCGGGGGCCACTCCCTCCCCCTCCTGCAGCTCCTAGACGCCACTAATCTTCTTTCTGTCTCTATGGATTTGCCTCTTCTGGACATTTCATATAAATGGAATCATATAGCATGTGGCCTTTTGTGTCTGGCTTCTTTCACTTAGTATGAGGTTTCAAGGGTCAGCAACATGGCAGTAGTCCATTCCCTTTTATGGTCGAATAATTGTCCTTTGTATGGATAGGACACATTTTGTTTATCCATCCATCCATTGATGGACATTTGAGTTGTTTCTGTTATCTGGCTATTGCAAAAATGTAAGTTACCAAATTAATAGTGTTTGTGATATAAATTTAAACCTTACAGAAATACACACACCCAGTGGAGGGAAGATTCCCTGGAGCCCCACCTCATAGCAGTCACCACCAGTGACCTGTGAGCAGCTCTGCTTTGCAATTTTCCCAGCCGCCCTAGGTTTTTTTCTCTCTGTTACTGACAACACCCTGGAGGCTGCAGCTCTTCCCAGCCTCTGGGTCAGCTCCCAGTGGTGCTGCCATCCCAGAAATCATCCCTGCTTCCCACAGATGAGTCCTGAGTGGCCTAGCCCCATCCTCACCCCAAACCCTGGTGTGAGTATGTCTCCCTTCTGTCTCCCCTATAAGATCATGGACTCCCTCCCCGGGGCCAGAGCCATGCAGGGCCTGGTGCTCAGAAAGTGCTTTTCTGAAGCGGAACATTTGTGGGATATGCAGGTCAGAGGCAGGTTGCCATAGAAACTCAATTTTTGGATGTCTAGGACTGGGACCCGTCTGTTTGATGCAGCCACCCTTCTCTCCACGTCTCCTGTGACAGACTGGTTGCCTGTGGCATCGTGCATGCCAGAACCTTCCACAAAGCAGCCTTCCCCTAGGGGCGGCCACTGGCCAGCCTGGCCCTGTGGCCTTGGGCCAAGTGTGTCCTAGATCTCAGGCCTTGGAGGGAACCCTCAGTTTGTTTCCTGTGATTAAGAGTCTCTTATGGCTTATCTCCCTCTCTGATTTGTTTTATTTTTCCCTCCCTTTCCCTATGAGCCTCTGTTTTGTTTCTTAAATTCCACATGAGTGAAATCATATGATAATTGTCTTTCTCTGATTGACCTATTTCGCTTAGCATAATACCCTCTAGTTCCATCTATGTCCTTACAAATGGTAAGATTTCATCCTTTCTGATGGCTGAGTAATATTCCATTGTGTGTATATATATGTATATATCACATCTTCTCTTATCAATTCATCTGTCGATGGGTATCCGGGCTCTTTCCACAGTTTGGCTATTGTGGACATTGCCATTGTTAACGTTGGGGTGCAGGTGCCCCTTTGGATCACTACACTTGTATCTTAGTAGTGTAATTTCTGGGTGGTAGTAGCTCTATTTTCAACTTCTTGAGGAACCTCAATACTATTTTCCAGAGTGACTGTACCAGCTTGCATTTGCCAGGTTAATATTAAATGAGTATTGAATTAACAAAGTTCAGAGCGCCAGGCTCAGTGCATGGCCGAAAGTTAGCACTCAACGGTTGCCTACCACCACCACCATCGTCGTCACTGGCTTTGTTGTCATGATTAACTAGCTTGGGAGTGAGACAGATTGTGATTTGAATCCCACCTTGCTAGCTGTATATCCTTGGGCAAGATGCTCGACCTCTCAGAATATCAATTTGTCACATGAAACAGGAATGGTAATAATTACCTGGCATTGTTGCTGAGATAATTTAATAAATTTCATGTAAAAATGAACAAAATAACAGCATGTGTAAGACAACCAGCACATGGGGTCAGTCCCCCTCCCTCCTATAACAGGGAAAATCATGAACACCCGCAGTAAAGTTGATCATCTGTCCCTCCTCATGGAGTCATATGAGATCCCAGGGAGATAATGTGTGCAAAGAGATCTGTAAATGCTAAAGTGCTATAAACATGTTTATGATGATTATGACTAATTAAAATTTAGGGCAGCCAGGAGAGAAGCCTGGTGTGAGATAAAGCTCTATCCTCCTGCCTTCAGAGGGTCTTTTAGAGACACAGAGTGAGAAAACATAACTAATGAAGAGGCCGTGGGTTGCGTGTCACTTAGAGTGTGGGGGGTGCAGTCCTGCAAACTCCCTGGGTCCTTCCACAGCTTCAGCTCATTTGCACCTATCCTTGGAACATGTGTCAAGTGTTTGTTCTGTGCCCGCCCTGCTGAAGACTGACAGTCCTCGGGCAAGACAGTTAGAAAAGCAATTTGTAAGAAACCTTCCCCGAAAGGCCTCTTCTACTCTACAGATTCACCCATCACGTGCAGTGCCAGCCCCTTTTGGGGGGCTCATTCCTCACTGGGACCCCCAGAGCACCAGTTCCCTCAGGCTAAGGACTCTGTCTTGCTCCTGACACTTGGCATAGGGACTGGCACTTGGATGGTGTGGATAGATGGGCATGGAGCGGAACTGAGTTAATGAAAGCTGGTGTCTGAGCCACCAGGGACCACGCATGCACGCCCCAGCCCACAGGTTATTCATTTGTCTTCCATCTGAGCTGGGTCTGAGCGGGACAGCCATACTGAGATCTTTCAAGTTTGCTTTTTCTCTGGGTTCCCATCATTTCTCCATTTTGTCTGAAGACCAACTTGCTGGGGGCAAATTGCTGGGCTGTTGTTGCTTCCAGTTATTTGGCTCCAGTGGGGAATTTCCAAGTGGCATCAGAGAGCTGTTCAGTTGCCTTTGTGTCTGATGCAGGAGCTCAGACCCTCTTTGTGATGGAGGAGCTGAACCTTCCCCATGCCCACCCTGTGTGCATACTCTCAGACCAGCTCTCCTGTCTGCATTTTCTCACCTCCCAGCACCGGCCATCAGACGGATTGTTCTTTAGAAGAGCAGTGCTTTCTATATCAGTCCTGTGCAAAAATACTTCTGGAATCTGCCTCCCTATTATCTCAGGGAAAAGTCCTGACTCAAAAAAAAAAAAAAAAAAAAAAAGGTCCTGACTCCCTAACTTGGCATTCAAAGCTTCTCTCTAGTTGTCCTTCCTCCTCTTCCATCTCCAGCCCTATTTGCCAACACAGCCAACTCAGTGGCTCTTCCCGACATGCGCTTCCCCATGGCTAAGCCCTCCTGCCCTATGATGCTGCCTCAAGAGCTGCTTCTTCCATAGTTTCTAGCGGTTTCCATCACCTGAAAGCAGTTTCTAGCTCTGCATTCCCTTGCCTTCCCTGGCCTGTCTTATAGCATGCATCCCATTCTCCATGTGTGCCCAGAAAAACGTGTCATCATGTAATACACAGACACACATGTATGTACACGACCCACCTGTCATTTGTCCCAGGGCCTTAGGTTCCCGTGACCTGAATCATATCTATTTTCTCCAACTGCCATCCAGAAATGCAGCCTTTGGCTTCTCTTTGAGCTCCCAAAAGAATATACTCACCCAACACTATACTGAGCAAGGGAGTATTGCCTGAAGACTCGTGGAGACTGAGAACCACAACCAGCCCCAGAATCCACATGTTGAAGCCCCAATCCCCAATGTGATGGTGTTAGGAGGTGGGACCCCTGCAATCACCTATCTGTTCTCTGTAACTGTGAGTTCATTTTGTAAAATTATTCTTATTTTTTCAGATTCCACATATAAGTGAGGTCATACAGTATTTGTTTTTCTCTGACTTATTTCATTTAGAATAATGCCCTTAAGTTCCATTCATGTTGTTGCAAATGGTAAGATTTCATTCTTTTTTACGGCTGAGTAATATTCCATGGTATATTCATACCACATCTTGTTTGTCCACTCATCCATCAATGGACACTTAGGTTATTTCTATGTCTGGACTGCTGTGAATAGTGCTGCAATGAATACAGTAGGACACATTTCCTTTCAAGTAAATGTTTTAATTTTCTTCAAAAATATCCGAGAGTAGAATTGCTGGATCATATAGTAATTCTATTTTTTTAATTTTAAAAAATTTTTAAAGATTTTATTTACTATTCATGAGAGACACAGAGAGAGGCAGAGACACAGGCGGGGGAAGAAGCAGGCTCCATGCAAGGAACCTGAAGTGAAACTCGATCCTGGGAGTCCAGGATCACACCCTGAGCTGAGGGCAGACACTCAACAACTGAGCCACCCAGGCATCCCCAGTTATTCTATTTTTAATATTTTGAGGAGCTTCCATACTGTTTCCCAGAGTGGCCGTCCCACTAGGTTGCATTCCCACCAGCAGTGCACAAGGGTTCCCCTTTCTCCGCATCCTCAACAACAACTGTTGGTGGGACTTTTTGATAATAGTCTTTTTGAGAATAGTCAGTCTGAGAGGTATGAGGTGACATCTCAGTATGGTTTTGATTTGCATCATCACTCACTGATGATGAGTGATGTTGAACATCTTTTCGTGTGTCTGCTGGCCATCTGGATATCTTCTTTGGAAAAACATCTATTCAGATCGTCTGCCCACTTTTTAATTGGATCCTTTGGTTTTTTGCCATTGGGTTGTGTGAGTTCGTTATATATTTTGGATATTAGCTCCTTAACAGATACATGATTTGCAAATATTTTCTCCCGCTTGGTAGTTTGCTTTTTCATTTTGTCGATGGTGTCCTTTGCTGTGCAGAAGCTTTTTAGCTTGATATAGTCCCGCTTGTTTATTTTTGCTTTTGTTGCCTTACATTTCTGTTGTTTCTGAACCACTGAGTCTATAGTGTTTTGTTATAACAGCCTGGAATGGACTATATAACATCTGGCATATACTAAGAGCTTATCATGTTCCAGGCCCTGTTTTAAGCACTTTGCACACATTGATCCACTTAATCATTATGACTAACACTATCAAGTAGATATTACTATCTACCTCTTTATAGATGTGGAAACAGAGAGGTTAATTAACCTGTCCGAGATCACACAGCTAATGAATGGCAGAGGTAGGATTTGAACCCTGACAGTCTGATGCCAGGGCCCAAGTTCATGATTGCTATGCAATAAATAATAATGATCCCGTCATAAGAAATCCTGAATCCAGAGTTGATTTGGGTAAAGCGTCCTACAGCTTGTGCTTTGGTGAAGCTCAGTGAGTGGGCATTTTCTTCACTACCCACTTCCACTCCACCAGCAATTTTATTGGCTTGGTGCTCCCAGGGCGTGCTGGGTGCAAGCCTGTGTCACCCTTGCTTGTAGTGCTGGACCTTGCAAAGGCAATCCCGGTCAGCGTGGTGTTTGCTGATCCTGGTTTCATGACAGGACCCTGTCAGGGTGGTGACATTAGAAAGGAGGCTCTTAGAGACAGAGCAGTGCTCCTTGTCATTCATGGTTCTGTTGCTGGGTGCTCTGAGAAGCCCTCCAGGGGCATCCTCAGCCCAGCCTCCCTACAGGGGCTGAGAAGGAAGGGTTCCTTCAGGCACTAAGGTACCGGAGAAAGTGTGTGGCCCCTGCTACCACGCCTACCTGTACCTGCCTCAGCCCACTGCTTCTGTGGATTAAGGGAGGCACACGTGATGTGTCACCCCAGGTTAGCCCTCCAGACTTCCAGAACCTTCCTGAACTACAGTATCCATGGGGACTGGGACTGGATCTGCCAGCTTGCAAAGCTGGAGCTTTCTCTGAGCTGGAAACAGGTCCCTGAGTCAGGAGCAGCACATCTAGCTCTGGAAATGAGACAGCTGAGATACAGTGAATGAAGAGGAGGGGTCCTAAAATCTGATGTCAGCACCCACCCTGCCACTCATGGGCAGTGTTGTCATCTGGGAGAGAGATAGTAATATCTGTAGTGACTAGCGGTTGTATCAGCAAACTCTCTGAAACTCACCAAGCCCCGTGGGACCTCGAGTGAAGTTTCTGCATCTCTAGTCTCAGATTCTACCCCTGATTGGAGAGGAACATGCTCTGGACCCATGACCCTCAACCCCAGGCTGCACATTAGAACCATGTGTGTGTGTGGGGGGGGGCGCTTTAAACTCTGTGATGCCTCAGCCACAGGCCCAAAGACTCTACCTGCTCGGCCCAGGGATGTGTAGGGATTCACACTTTTGAAAGGTCCCCAAGTGGTCTTAACAGAAACCCAGGCCCAGGTGACCTCCCCCAGGGTGGGGGCCTACTTGGCTAATGGGGAACCCTAGCTGCTTCTTGCAGGAGACTTGAATGCAGAAGGGCCATAGACACTATGCAGTTTCCTCATGAGCTTTTGAGATGTGGAGGCAGTGAAAGTCAATTTACCAGCAACTGGCTAAGGCGTAATTTGCTCTATCCTTCCCCCTTAGAGCTTCCTTCTGGAATCACATGGCACAGCCCGAGTGCCTCTCCTCTCTGTGGCACCAGCCTGTGGGGCCCAACACAGTTCATTACCCATGAGCTGAAGCCTGCTTGAACCATTTGCAAAGACCTCACTGTGGGAAGAGATGGGCTGTTATCATTTTTCCTCCCAAAGTTAGCAGTGTGAGCCAATTACGAGTGTGGCTCAGGAGCAAAATGACCCAGATTTGAACTCTGGCAACACCATGTTCTGGATGGGTAACCTCAGGCAAGGCATTCAGCACCCTATTACTCCAGGTCCTCATCTGTGGGGGAGGCCCTACCTCCTAGGTGGTCATAAAGAATAACTAGGTATAGCACCCCACACAGCACGCAATCATTACATGCTTACGACTTTAAGATTCTTATGTCGTTTCTTAAAAGAGAGATAAACATGGATGTTTATTGTCAGTGAAAAGTGCAAAATTCTTTGCTTTATTTTGTTTTTGGTTGGTTGTTTCTTTGAAAAGATGGTTATACGTTAAAATCCAAAAATGAGTGAAGAATGGAGAATTCGTTTGAAGGAATTTTAACCAGGGTGCATCAGTTCAGGATAGGTGCCATTCATTTCTCTTTTTTCCTTTTTAAAAAAAGATATTATTTATTTATTCATGAGAGACACACAGAGAAAGGCAGAGACATAGGCAGAGGGAGAAGCAGCCTCCCTGCGGGGAGCCTGATGTGGGACTCGATCCCAGAACTCTGGGATCAAGACCTGAGCCAAAGGCAGATGCTCAACTACTGAGCCACCCAGGTGCCCCATCAAGTATTTATCATATATTTCTTGTTTGCCAGGCACTGGGCTCAGTTCAGAGCCCCAGCAATGAGTGACAGAGATACAACCATCCTGTCCACATAGAGGTAACAGTCATCTCAGATGGTTCATAGATATGTACATAAGCAATAAATCACTTCCAGTAATTGTAATTGCTATGAAGAGGAACGTGAGAGTCTGTAATGGGGGGGGGGGTGGTTCTGGAAGGGGAAATTTCCAGAGGAAGTGACAAGTAAGCTAAGATCTAAAGGTTGAGTAGAAGCTCTCTGAGTGTTGAGGGGAAGGGAATTCCAGCAGAAGGAAGACCACATGCAAGTCTCCGAGGCAGGAAAGAACCTGGCTACTCAGGAGACAGTGAAGGGGCCCAAATCCTGGAAGGGCAGTGAGCATGGGAGGGAGTGTTGGGAGATGTGATCAGAGGCAGACATGAGCTGGTCATTCACGTCCTGTGGGCCAGGGTGGGAGTTTGCATTAGGAGTTGCAGTAGGAAGCTATTAGAGATTTTTAAAGCAGAGATGCGAAATACCCCACTGTTCGGAGATTGTTAGCAAGGTCACAAGTGGATGGGAGAAAGGGAAGGACCAGTTAGGAAGCCCCAAGGTGCTGTGAATGTCACCAAGAAGCTCAGAATGTCAAATGACAAAGTCATCACATTCCGGTAGAATTGGGGCCAGGGGTGATGGTTGGGGAAGGAGGGAGGAGAAAGCAGCCCATACCATTGTACACAAGTTGTGTGTCATGGTCACGTGCATTGCTTCGTCTGAATTTTCACGTCAGTCATGAAGGGGCTTTAACCCAGAGCCAAGCACCCTTTCTGTTACTGATGCTTGACATCCTTGCTGCAGGGGAGGTGGTCATGCCAGGGAACCTCTCCTCTTTTGCTTCTTGCAGTTGAGTTTTGGGGGTCTCCTGTCTTTGTGGAGCTTCTCAGAGTTTTGTGGTGACAGAAACGACAGTGTGGTTTCTTTCTCAAATGTTGCCCTTTCATTAAATGCCTCTTGCTCTGGGCCCTGGAATTATTCTTCTCAGTCACCATTTGCGTCTGTCTGGTCCCTGGGCTCTCTGATGAATGACTGGCCACATGTCATTGTACTGTGAGCTGATCATGCCACCTTGCCCTGGGCCCCTGCTTGGCCTGCAATGATTTACGGATGTCATCAGCTGGATGTCTCCAGATGACCTATGCAAACAGAGACCTGCAATACTCAGTAATGAAATGTCTTCTGGGCTTGGGGTGTGCCTGAAGACTCAAGGAGGAGATGTGCCAAAGCTTTCAGTAGAAATCAAGGAATAGAAGCCCTCCAAGTCCCCTGCATAACTGGCCCAATGCTATTGTTATTTTTTTAAAGAAAATTCACAGATATGTTTAGGTTATACTTTCCTGCTTGTTTTATTTTATTTTAGGTAAATGTTAAAAATGTCTAGCTTTTGCAATCTCAGGCTGGCTGATCAGCGCTTTGTGAACAAGGCCACATTCTCAGAGGCTCTCAGGAATTGGCTCTCATCCAGCTCTCCCTTTATGTTGAAATTCTGGGGGCAGTGGGGTGCTCTGTGGGAGTCCCACCGACCTGACAGTGAGGCAGATATGGATTCCAGCTGGGTGATTTTGCTCACTTTCCATCTGGGTGACTTTGGGCAAGTTACTTGGCATCTCTGAGCCACCTGTAATAAGGGGATGAATACAGTAGTTACAGGATTAGAGAATTACATCGAAAAAATGTTGGGGTTATCTGGTGGGGAGATTTCATGCAGGTGATCTAGAGGTCCTGGGTTCACTCTGTTCAGCCACACCCTTATTTAGGTCAGGCTAGTTTCTTTCTTTCTTTCTTTCTTTCTTTCTTTCTTTCTTTCTTTCTTTCTTTCTTCTTTCTTTCTTTCTTTCTTTCTTTCTTTCTTTCTTTTTCTTTTTTTAAAATTTATTTTGAGAGAGAGAGAGATAGAATGTGTTGGGGGGAGACAGAGGGAGAAAGAGAATCTCAAACAGACTTCCCGCTGAGTGCAGAGCCCCACTGGGGGCTCAATCCCTCAACCCTGAGATCATGATCTGGGCTGAAATCAAGAGTGCTTAACCAACTGAGCCACCCAGGAACCTCTAGGTCAGGCCGATTTCATAAGGAACCAAGGTTCTTCCAACTTCCAAGAAAAGGAAGCTCTAGGCCACACCCTTCTTGGTCTGTGCAGTAGACCCGTTTAGGGCATGATGCCACCTCCCCCGAGCCTGCCTCTGCTCTCTGCAGCAGTGACTGGTTCCCAGAGAGCTTAGACCACCCTGTGCCCATCTCAGGCATGGGTTCCCGTCCTCTAGGTAGAAAAGGGCCTTCTGTGAACTTCTTGTATCTCAGGCTCTGATTTTAGGGGAACACAAACCAAGACAGTTTTCATGAACCTGCAGAGTAATGGCTTTTGCCCTTGAGAGTCACACTGCTCGAGGCGCGACTGGATTGTGTGTACTCAGGAGGGAGACCAACAAGCCCTGGGGGTCCAGCTAGGCATAGACCTCTCTCCATACCTGTTCTGTAGGGGCTGAACTCCCGGGGCTCTGCTCCACCATAGCTGGCCACCTGACACAAACCAGCCAATCAGAATTCTAGGATTTTTCCACTCTGAAATTGTGAAGGATTCTTTCTGATTAGGGTTGCCCTGTCATTTAAGGAGCTGTCAATGTGTCTGTTCCCTGTCACAGTGAAGGAAACCTGTGTAGAGTAAGAAAGAAACAAATACCAGCTAAGGAGAAACCGAAAGGTGATGAGAGCTTCCCAGTAGTGCTTGGGTCATTGGTCATAGCTGTGTGTTGAGCTCATTTACCCCTCAGGATGGCTGCTCATCCTTCCTTTTATGGGAGATATCCTTGCCATAAAGTCTCATTTTTGCCTAAACCACTTCAGTTTGCTTGCTGTCACAGTCAAAGTGTAAACCAAATTGTATACCAGACAACCTGGTATATCTCAGTAAAATACATAGTTCTGGGTATAGTGCAGTCCCAGCAGGTGAGTACGTTTGGCCCAAAAGAGAGTGCTTAGGAAGAGAAGGAAAAGGAACTAACATGGATTGAACATCTGGAATGTTCCAGCCACTGAACTCACTGTTTTGTGTACATTGCCTAATACGAGGGAACAAGTGAGTCCAGTATAAGACATGTAGCTGCTAGCAATAGAACACATCACCTTACTTATTAAGGAGATGGAGCTGCATGGCCTCAAGGCTGGTCTGTCATTTCACTGATAACCATCAACCTCTCAGTGACTTTCCATTTGCCAGATTCACTGTATTCAGCTTGTTTTTATTCCTAGTGATTGATTACTGCCTCATGGTCACAAGGGGGCTGCTGTAACCTCAGACTTCACATCTATGTCCCAAGAGTAAAGGAAGAGGAAAACTTTCCCAGATGCCTCTAGCCACCTTTGTTTTGTATCATATTGGACAGATTTGCCCCAAAGTATGCCACATGACCATTTCTAATTGAAAACCAATTTTCACGTTCTCAAACTCTAGGTTGGTTGGTGACAAGGGATAAAGGATTGGGAATGGCTGTGGATTGGGCAACAACTTGTGTCTTTCCATAGCTGAGCACACATAATAGTATGAAGAGCATGCTGTGTCTGGGAATGGTAGGAACCGGATATAAGTAGGTGTTTGAGTACATAGGCTGGGTGGGGAAAAATGATGTAAAGATGAAAGAGGGTCTGATGTGATGGGTGGGAGCCACTGAAGCCTCTTAAGCCTGGTGGGAGACTGTCAGGATGAAATTTGCACCCTAGAAAGACCACTCTGGCTATTTCCTAGAGACTGGTTTGGAGTGAAATCAGACTGGAAGGAGGTAAGAAGCATTTGCAGTGCCCATCTTATGAATTCAAGATATTATATGCAGGCGCAGAATTTAGAATAACTCAGCACCTTTCTGAGCTGCATCTTGGATCAAGGAATTGACAAGACAAATAAATAAGTCTAGATTAATGTTTATGAGAGATATAGGAGAATGCATCCTCATGGGGAAATAGACCATGATATGGCACCTACATCCTATGTTTGATCTGATGGAAGTGACTTTTCTCTGCATTTCTGTGTAAATGGAAACTTCTAGGCCACGTTGAATTACTGACTCAGCCGTGTAAAGCAAGCTCAAGGTTACATCCAAAGGAGAGTGAGTGCAAATTATTTTAACACTATAGAATAGGACATTAGACTCCCTAAGTATGTCTAACAAGTGAAAAATGAAGAGCGCCGTAATACACATTCTTTCATATAGATGTACTGGCTTTGTAGGAGAGGCCATCGTATGCTTTTATACCTACTGTAAAGTTCAAGTTACGAAAATTAACCACAGTTAAGAAGAAAATATTAAAAACCATAGAAACCAAATCACTGTTAATATCTCACCACATGTCCCTTTTTATCCCTCTGGGTAGGTTTCCCTTACAATATTCATAATCATAATCAATGTATAATCTTATATGTTGCTTTTTCATCTGATCTCATCTTGTAGACATTTCCCCCCTGGTAGCAGTCTTCATAAACTTCACTTTTCATGGTTTATATAACACAAAACTCTCTTGACTCCTGTTATGGAACATTTGAGTGGCTTTCTTTTTTTCTGTAATTAATAACGTGGTGATTATCACTGTGTGCAAGTTTTAGTCTTCATAGAAGACTATTTCCTGGAGACGGATTCTCAGAAGTGGCATTACTGTCTCAAAGGGAACAAGCATTTTTAAAGCCATTGGTACCTATCACCGATTCAGAAATCCACACTTGGAATAAAAGTTAAAGACAGTGTGTGAGAAAGCCCTGCTTTCTGGACTCTCTCCCTCAGCAGCCTTTGGGTTTGGTCATTATGTCTGTGGACGATTTATTGCCTTATTTCTAAATAGGATCGATACACCCAGGAGCCCCAGTGTAATGAGATTCAGAGGGGCCTCCATTCATGAACGCATCCGTCAATTAGACCAGAATGTTAAGAACAGTGAAAGTGAAAATGGCCCCAGTGAATCTTAATATTGAAACACAGATTAGGGCATTTGGGGGGGAAAAAGCATGTTATCTTTATCCATATTTTCTGTATTCCAGGCGATTAGGAAGCTCATGGAAACTGAATAGAGGCTCATCTGTTTCCTGGTATGTGCTCTTTCTGCATTACCCACGAGCACACTGACCCCCACTATCCTTACTCAAATTTATTTTCAAGAATAACCGTTGCATGTCTGCCATGCTCCAGGAATTGTGCCAGGCACTGGGGATGTGGTCATCCTCAAGAAGCAGCAGTCTGGCGTCTCCATTATTTGCCAAAGCTCAGATACTAGCTCTGCCGTTTGCCAAGGCCTCTGAGCACTGCCCTCTTCACACTAGTGAAGTGGGTGTTATCACCTTCATGTTACCAATGAGGAAAGAGAGAGAGAGATTAAGGAATGTGTCCCAGGGTCTCAAAGGTAGGAAGGCAGTTATAAAGCCATGTCCTTTGTCATCATTCCTCTTTATAAAAACATGGAGGCAGGACTCTGAAAACAATTTGAAGAAGCTGCCTAAAACACTTTTTACACTGATTCTGGCCTGTTTTACTTGTGAAGTTGCATCTACTGCAGTTATAAACACATTCTGCTCATTCTACTTCTCTCCTATTGCTTTTACAAAATTGCAATCCCTCTCTCACTCATTCATGGGTGCGTCCTGTCTTCCCAAATAAACACACACACACACACACACACACACACACACACACACACACACACTGGTGTGCTGGAGATGGCTCCTTCTGGCTCATGAGAGCTGATAATGAGCATCTCCTATCAACTATTCAGTGACATCTCACTAGCAGCTTGAAATCAGCCATGGTTGGGACATTTGTGCCACAGAAATTGGCAAAAGCCAAACAGTCAGGTCTTTTTCTCCCCGAGTCCCAGTTATTAATATTTACCAGCTCAGCACTGTGGTTGTCTCTCTCTGTACTCGCCAGGGCCTGAGAGCAGCAAGTCACTCCTTGTCTTCTCACCATGTAGCAGACAGCCTGGATCAGGCTCCTCTGGGCAGGTGAAGCAGGCAGAGCTGGGCCTTTCTTCATATTTTTCTACCACTCTGAGGAAACATGACATATCCAGGGGTCACCTGAAACCAGGCTCCATGTGTCTGAAGAGAGGCCCATCTCTGTGAGTGGACCCTGTGCTGTGTTTACATGTGCATGAAACACACCTTTGGTGGCTTCATGCACTTCTAGTAAGTCTCATTTTAACTCCATTCATGGACAAATTTCTATGATACTGTGATTTATCTTATTCCTGTTCCTGGCACATACCTCCTTAAACTTTTGGAATTTCCTAAGTGTTGTGAGTGATAAAGATGGCTTTGGTTATGTGAGGTTGACGACTTTCTGGAAGCCCCTGAATAACCTGAGGGTAGATGCTTATTGTCAGGGGAACCAACCCTGGGATTAAAGATTGGACTTTCAGTCCCTCCTCAGAGCTATGGGATAGGGCAGAGGGCTGGAGACAGGTCAACTGCCAATGGCCAATGATTTCATCAATCATACCTATGAAATGAAGCCTCCATAAAACTCCAAGAGGATGGGGTACAGAGAGTTTCCAAATTGACGAACCAGAATACATCCATCTGAAGGGCAGCCCATCCCAAAAGCTCCCATGCTCAGGATGCTTCTGGACCTCCATCACTGTTCCTCTTCATCTCTCTGATGATTATAAAACTCTTTATGACACACTGGTAAATGTGAGTAACCATTTCTCTGAGTTCCATGATCCCCTCTTGCAAGTTAATGGAACCTGAGGAAAGGATCATAAGTACCTCCAATTTATAGCTGGCCATCAGAAGCACAGGTGACAACCTGGATGGACCTCGGATTGGCATCCAAAGAGGGGGCAGTCTTGTGGGACTGAGCCCTTACCCTGTGGGGTCTGATGCTATCTCCAGGTACAGAGTTGAGTTAAATTGTAAGACACCTGGCTAGTGTCCTCTGAGAGTCGGAGAATTGCTTGGTGCTGTTGGAAAATCACACACTGGAGTCTCCCACCAGTCAGAGCTGCCCAATGGAACCAGGTTCCTGGCACAGAGAGTGAGCTTCCCATGAGAGGATGCATCCAAGAAGAATTTGAGCAAAATCTATCCTAGATGCTTGAGGCAGGGGCATGGTTCTGGCTTTGAGAAGGGCCGGAGAAGCCCACATGTTCAGAAGGCATGGAAGGGGGGGGAAAAACCCGTTAGCTCTGGTGAAATGTCTGTAATGGAAGTAGGGACATGGTACCACTTTCAAGTTCATGAGGGAGTCACACTCCACCCCAAAAATGTGGGCAGCTTGGGGACACAGACTTCATCCCTATTTCACCTAAACACCAAAACAGCTTCTTGCCCAGCGCTGAAGGAGGCTGGGTTCTTGAATGCTGGTGGGGGTGAGGCCGAGAGGGCATTGGTTGGAAGACTGGGAAGCTATTCCAAGCTCAGCCTTTATCAAGCTGGGTGATTACTGGGGGGTCACTTTCTCTCTGGGGATCAGTTTTCTCAACTAATTCTATGAGGACTTATTTTAGATGGCTTCTTTGGAATAACTAATATTCTAATTAAAACACCGTGATTCACACCAAACCTGTTTATAGCATCATGTGGATCACAAACACACATCATTTAAAACATAAAAATTAGTGGCCAGATGGAGCCAACTGAATAGATTCTCAAATGTTGACGGCTTTTGTTTGAAACACACACACACAATCATGAATTTTGCATTTGAGTCCCTTTACCTGCGAGAAAATGCCGAATATTCCCTGAGGAAATATGTTGGAACGGGGTTGCTTTCAATAAGAATCACATTAAATTGATCGAGGTTTAATCTGTCCTTTGTCAGCATCCCCCTTCAGAGGCTGTTTTCCTCTGCTTGGAGCCATTTTCACTTGCGTTTCACTGTGGGTCCTGGAGTCTGATGGGTCTCCTTTAAGAATCCCAGCTGCACCACTCACTGGTTGTGGGACCTTGGGGAAATTTCTTGCCAAGCCTCACTGTCCTCCTCTGTAAACCAGGAAAATGATAAACACACATCATGGAGAGTCATGAGGATTCAGCGTCGCAAAACCTGTCAAGGGCTCAGGGCAGTGGCTGATGCATAGCAGGTGTGGTCCAGGGTTGCTATCCCTGTAATTCTTGGATTATCAGATTTTGTTCCTGCTGATCCTCTCACTCAGAGCACTAGGTCTCCCAGGATAAGTGCTCCCAGGTAACCCTCCTCACCCTCATTTACACAGGTTCTCCTACTTAGGGTCCTGATCACCCCATGGAGACTGCTGGTCCTTCTGTCCTGTCCTGCAAGCTCTCAGCAGCACAGATCTTGCATTTGTGCAAATCCTGAGTGCTTAGCCCAGTCCAGTGTGCAGGGAGCCTCTTTACTAACTGAGCTGGACTTCACATTTAGGTGAGGGACACATGAAAAGGGAAACTATTTCTGGCTCAGGAACTGCTCCTGATAAGGTGTTAACAGAGAAAGAAAGTAATAATCCCTAAGCACCAAGAAGAGAAAAAAGTGAAGAGAGAATGCACTGAATGTACCCCTCAGTGCCAGGAGCACTTGCCGTCAAGCACTGCTCATTCCACCCCAGACACCTAGCACTGCTTTATGACCATGGTAAGCATGCTCAGTACGCAAGGAGTTCAAGTGGCCACTGTGTAAGGTGGAAGGGCTTAAATTTCAAGTGATGAGATAAGAGAGGTGGGTGGGGCTAGACATTGCAGGGTCCTGGAAGTCTTGCTAAGGAACTTGTCTTTATTCTAAGGGCAGAGAGAGATGGGGAGTGGGATACACTCACTTGTATCACTTGTATAGCTTTCCAGCAATTCTGACTGCTGTGTGGAGCATGGATTGGGGTGGGGCCCACCTGGAAGCAGGGAGCCTGGTTAGGAAGCTATCCTGGGGGTCCAGGTAATAGACAGTGGTGGTCTGGCTGGGACTATGGCAGTGCAGAGTAAGGAGGAAACGGAGCAGAGAATATGGGTTCTGTACTTTCTGGGCATTTATAGTCTATGAAGTAGGTCAGGTCGGCGGCACTGCTTTGAATTACACATCAGAGTGAGAGCAAGGGCACTGATGAAGTGTTTCCCAAGTCTGACCTTCTCATCTCCATTCTGCATCCTCACCGAAGGCTGCCTGACCTTCGGGGTTAAGTGAATGGTGTCAAGGACAGTCACATCTGTGTGGGCCCCTCCTGTCAGAGCGCCTTCTCTCATAGAGGAGATCTTGTCTTCACAAAGGTCTGAAACTAAGTAGGGCATGGACTAGTGTCCCCATTTTTGCCCTCATTTTCTGATACCCAAGGGCTTCCCCCTCCCCATCATGTGGTTATCTCCCTGCCTGCAATCTCCACTGTTACCTCATGCATTTGCTTCCCCCATTGGACCAGGAAGGGAGGCTGGAGCTTAGACCTCTCCAGCTCCCTGGGGCTTGTAAACACCTGCCATGGTTATATAAAAACATTGAGTCACATGGTGAGAAGGGATCTTACTGGCCACTGGTGAAATTTTCCTCCAAATGCAGGAGTCCTGTTCAATATTCCCAATATCTTCCCATATGTCTGACATATAGGAGGTACATGATAATGAGTAAATGAGTGATGAATGAAAAAAACGAATGAGTGAATGAATGTCTGAATGAATTAATGAATGTATGAGTGAGTAAATGAGTGAGTGAATGAATGAGTGAGTGAATGAATGAGTCAATGAATGAATAAGTGAGTGAATGAATGAGTTAATGAATGTGTCAATGAATGTATGGAGTTAATGAGTTAATGAATGAAAGAATGAATGAGTAAGTATGTGAGTAAGAGAGTGAGTGAGTGAGTGAGTGTGTGAGTGAATGTTAGCTCTCATTGTTAGGAGGTTTTTTACCCTTCCTAAAACATGCCTCCTGCTAACCACAACTTTCTGAGAAGAAGTCCACTTAGTCACTGGGCAAGGCTTCACAAGATCACACTCTCCTCCTCCCTATGGGGGCAGCTCACAAAGTGGAGCCATGTTTTCAAACATGCCAACCTGGTCCTGCCAGGTTTGTTCCCATCTTAAGCCTTTTGCATGCCTGGCCCTTCTGCCCCGGACACCTGACTCACATTTCTTTTCATGGCTGGATGTCCCTTGTCATTTAAGTCTTAGCTCATATATCACCTCCTCAGAAAAGCTGTTTCTAACCACTTAGAGTAACCTCTGTCCCCACCCCTTTTTATCTCTCTGTGCCAGATCCTGGGTCATTTCTTCAGATCTGTCTTCTAGTTCACAGAATCTTTCTTTATCTGTGTCTAGTCTGGTGTTTACCCTGCCTGTTGAGGTCTGATATCAGTTATTCTATTTTTTTTATTTATAGAATATATTTGTGCATATTGTAAACATTCTTATTTTAAAGTTCTTTTTAAAAAATAAAATTCTTTTTAGAGTTCCCATTACATGTGATTCCCCCACAGTGATTTATCCTCTTTATGGCATCTTCCAGCCATCTCTCAGGAGTTGATTATATTTGTATTGTTATAATGTTTTAAATGTAACTTTATCAAGAATTATCATCTATAAGTGACCCACATGAGTTATGGGGATGACCCTAGCATATTTATTAATCCTAGAAGAGTTGTCACATTAATTTCTTGTTGAATGCAAGATTAATACAAGGACTTGGGCACCAGCCTCATGCATGATGTAGGCAAGAGATGATGATTTCTTATGTTTGGTTTCACTCACCTGATTCCAGTAAAGAAGACTACACTGAGAGACTCGAGTACACAGAAGCATCACCCAGTGCAGCAGTGCCCAGATGCTTGGTACTTCAAGCATGTGCTTAATGCATAAAAATCACCCAGCTTAATGCATGAGCATGGAACTCACTGGAAACAGATTTCTGAGATTGCCTACTGGATACTGATTCCTTAAGTCTGGGTTGAGCCCAGGAATCTGAATTCCTATAAAATTCTGCAAGTGATTCTGGTATATATAGTGAAGTTTGAGTACCATTGATCCTATAAGCTTTGAGGATTGGAATTGCAATTATTTTTTTTCTCTTATTTCCTTCAAATGAAAAGATTTAAAGCAGCTTATAAGTTATATGCAAATCCATTTTGAAAGGCAGACAGAGGGGTGCCTGCCTGACTCAACGGTTGAGCGGCTGCCTTTGGCTCAAGGTGTGATCCTGGTGGCTTGGGATCGAGTCCCACATCGGGTTCCCTGCGTGGAGCCTGCTTCTCCCTCTGCCTGTGTCTCTGCCTCTTTCTGCGCCTCTCATGAATAAATAAATAAAATATTAAAAAAAAAGAAAGGCAGACAAGAAACACCTACACAAACAGATCACCTAAGTGGGTGAGATCTGACTTTATTTGCTCCAGTGCTGGGGGCACACCGGGGGTGCTGTGGTTGTCATGCTCATCAACCATGGATGGTATCATGGATGTGGCTGTGAGCTGTGCATGACCCATCCTATTCATCTCTGGAGACCCTGGACATTGCGCCGAAGCCAACCTCAGATAATCAGTAATGGGGTAATTGTGGAACTGCAAAGCAGTCCTGCTCTCTGATAGGGCTTTGCTGTATCCAGGGTCCCTTTCTGCAAACCTTCAGGTTGCCCGAATGAATTTATTGACTGGCAGCCCCCTTTGTTTCCTAGATTACCTTCTGTCTGGGCAATGAAGCCTCCTCTTGGCAAACTGATATGCCTTGCTGAGCTGTGTTCTCTTGCATGCACCTCTAGGCTTCTGCCCAAGCTGTTTCCTCTGCCCAGAAAACGCTTGTGCATCTCTAAGACTCCATTCAATTATCACTATCTCAAGGCAGTCTTTCTCCTCCATCTCCTTCATTTCCTCCCTTACTTTCATCCCTTTTTAACTGAGCCCATAACATGTCCCAGCATTACATTGGAGCTCCCTAACTTCCCTCCATCCCAGCATCTGCTGCACTGCAGGCCTTCCCAGCCTCATCCACTGCCATGCTACCCCTCCCTTCTCTGCTATCCCACTCTGGCTTCTTGTGCTCTGCCCCCCCCCCCCGCAGGGCCTTTGCACAGGCCTTGCACACCCTTCTCTGCCTGGTAAGTTCCTTCCCCCACACTCCTGCTATCCCCATCTTGATTGTTATTTCCTGGCCCCCTGCAGATTTCACTCTGCCTTTCTTCTTCATTTCTGCCCTTTTGTGATTCCTAGATTACCCTTTGTCTCCTTGGCCACACTGTAAACTCAAAAGGGCAGAGTGTAACCTCAGTGCCTAGCATCAAGCCTGACATCTAACAGGTACCAAATGTTGAACCGAGGGATGAAGACAGCCTCAAGAACCTCAATCCCTCTCCTCTTTTGGATCAATTTTTAACCTTCTTTTTAAAAAATATTTTATTTATTTATTCATGAGAGACACAGAGAGAGAGAGAGAGAGAGAGAGAGGCAGAGACACAGGCAGAAGGAGAAGCAGGCTCCATGTAGGGAGCCTGATATGGGACTTGATCCCGGGTCTCCAGGTCTCCAGGATCACGCCCTGGGCTGAAGGCGGCGCTAAACTGCTGGGCCATCAGGGCTGCCCAATTTTTAACCTTCTTTTGGCCATTGGCCCCTTTGAGAATCGAAGGCTAGAAACTCTCTCTGCACAAATACACATGAACGCTTCTTCCATATTATTTTGCAACTGAAAACCACCCCAAATAAAGAGGCCATTGTCTATTAATTACAAGCTAAGATTCTTTTCTTGAGAGAGCAGCTGGTGAATTGCATATTGATATCATGATTTAAACCCACCACATTTAGAGATGAAAATGGGCCTCCCAGCATCTTGAAGGCTTGTGCATTCAGACAGCTTCATGCAGGTGCCACACTGGCTGCTATGTCCCCTTTAAGAGCTCATCTCTGTGCTTTTGTTGTTGCAGGAAAGAAGATAGCACAGAGGCAAGCTGGAAAATATTTATATTCCCCCACCCCGACTGACCAACACAGCAGTGGCGGTGCCAGGATTTGCAGTCCATTCGAGGGAGCTGAGATACAAGCCAAAGGACTGTCTTCCTACTCCAAGTCATTCAGGCGAATCTCTCCTTTTTGTACAATACCAACCAGGGGACCAAAGGATGGCTCTTGACTGTCAGAAGCCCGTATGTATTGGCACAGGGTGGTAAGGAACCAGGGGTCTGGAGTCCCAAGGTGTTGGCTGGCTTTGTCACTCCAAAGCTGTGTCATCTTGCACAGATTTCTTTGAACTTCCATTTCTTTATCTGTTTGAGGATCTTAACACCTACTCGACAGATTTTTTCTGATGACCAAATGATCTAATGGCTACGAAAGTTCTGAATACTGTAGGATGCTTCCCATATGTCAGGGGTCATTGTTGTCTGTAAATGTGATTCTATTTTCTCTTATTCATGACACTAATGGCTACCGCCTAAGATGGGAGATGTGGTACCATGACAGTATAATAGTCTTTTAAAAATCTTAGTAGTCATCTTGATATTATAGCGCTCCTGCAGAAGCTTGGGCTAAGGTAGAGGTTCTAACCTGTGTGAAAAATTATATGCACCTGAGCACTTCCCTAAAAAGAGGGGCCACGGATTTCAGCAGATTCTCAAATGAAACTGGAACCCCTAAGGTCAAGCACCCCTAGTCTGGGAGGAAAGGGCTCCAATAGGGAACCCAGAGGCCCAGCTGTGCCTCTAATCAGCTGATGACTTTGAGGTCTCTGTTCCTGATCTGTAAAGTGGGTGCAGCCACATGCCTCTCAGCTTGACAGTGGGTGAGTCTGTAGCCCCTCCCTACATGCATCCCCCATCAGAGAGGAGACTCTTCCTGCTATAGAAAATACTTGCTGGGCCCCTATCATGTAGCAAACTCTGGCTGGCAGGAAGATCGTGCATCTAGTCTTCTTGCTTTCTGAGTAAGTTGGGAGTTCTTGTCTAGCCATATGTCACTTCAGGCAACTATATCCACGGATTGTCCCCCAAATAACCACAGCACCCCAAAATGCTCAAACGACTGTAGTCCCGCTCAGCTCATTTTGCCAGGCAGTTAATTAAAGAGCATTATGGCCTAGCCACTGTGTGCAGACTGAGGAGTTTGCTCCCTCTGCAAAAAATTCCCTGTAAATCGCAGGACTGTGGGGCTGACTTCCTTGGGCAGGCAGGCAGATAACAGGGACAAGGAAATCATTCCCCAGGAAGGCAGAGAGAAAAGCAGGCTGCAGCATGGTACAACCTCTGTGAGCCAGATTCTTTCTTGCCCTGCTGCTGGTGGAGGTTGACAGCAGGGAGACAGGCTGGTGGACAGGATCTGCCCCCAAAATCTTTGGCTTCAGCAGAACCTGGGCCAGCTCAGTGAGGAGTAAGCCACAAGTAGGCCCCACGACCCACGGGGCAGATCTCTGAGAGCTCTCAGTCTGCAGCAGGCAATCAGGTGGCCCTTGAGTCAGATCTGGCTCACAAACACATCTCATTTGGCTTAGATTTGTTTTAAAAAATGGTGGTAAAATACATACAATGGAAAATTTACCATCTTAACCATTTTTAAATGCCCAGTTTAGTACATTCACATGTTGGGCAACCATAACCACCATCCATTTCCAGAACTTTTCCACCTTCCCAAACTGAAACTCTGTCCTCATTAAACACTAGCCTCCTAATCTCCCCTGCCTCAGCCCTCAGCCCCCAGCCCCTGGCGACCACCACTGTATTTTCCATTTTGATGACTATGACTGCCCTGGAAACTTCATGTAAGTGGAGTCAGACAAGATTTGTCCCTTTGGGACTGGCTTATTTCACTCAGCATAATATCCTCAAGGTTCATCCATATTGTAGCAGGTATCAGAACTCCCTTCCTTTCTAAGGCCGAATAATATTCCAGAGATCTTATTTTGATTACCCATCCACCTGTTCACAGACACTTGGATTGCCTCCGCCTTTTGGCTAGGGTGAATAATACTGCTATAAACACAGGGCTACAAATACCTGTGTTGTATTTGTTCATCTTGGAATTAGCAGATGACATTTACAAACAAGACTTCTTATCAAAATCTGAATTTCTGGGTTCTCTTGGAAGAGCAGTGGATCTGCAAACTCAAGGCTTCTATCTTCACGGCCACACTCAGAGTTGGATGAAGCCGACACACTCCATCCCCAGGCTGAGAGGCACACCCAGCTTGGTGGGCTGCAGGCACCCGCTCCCTCCTACAGTGTCTTCTGCTGACCACTTAACCTGCCTGGTCTGCCCAACACTTTCAGAGGATGGCTGGAAATACAGAGACCCAGAGAGGCACAGCAAGCTGGGCTGTGTTCTCACAGGTGGGATAGTGAGTGACTTGCTGTAAAGAAGCAAGGTGGGTGGTGACTGGATCATGGAGGCGGTGTTATTAACAGCATAGCCTGAGTCTGGCAACCTAAAGTTTGGGGGTTCATTTTCTTGTCTGCAAAATTAGAAAATGGCCCATGCCTCCCCATAGGATTATTCTGAGGACTGAGACAGGGAAGGTAAAGCAACCAGCAGAGGGCTTGACACACAGCAGGTGCATGATATGTTACTTTGTAACAAGAGAGGGTATGTTGGAGGGCTCTAGATCCCTCTTGGCAGCAAAGCACAATCCAGCAAGAGACTTGATGTACTGATGTTGTGGAAAAGCCTGGCTGCAGAATCTATCAACCTGATCTCAGTGTCTACCCTCTGCCTTTTACTTCTGGTGCTGGAGCAAGCCAGCTGCCTTCCTGAGCTGCAGACTCTCCACTGTTGGACAGGGTTGAATCACTGTCTTTGACAGCACAAGGGGAAATGACGAGCGTCAGGTGCCTGGCACCCACTAGATGCTCAACGAAGTTTAATTCCTCTCCTCCCCCTTCCCAAGCAGAAGTCTGCCTCTGAGGTTGAAATGATGGCATATTTTCAAAATGAATATTAGAAGAAGGAGGAGGAAGAGAGGGAGAGAAGAAGAGGTAGAAGAAGGAGGAGGAGGAGGAGGAGGAGGAGGAGGAGGAGGAGAAGGAGGAGGAGGGGGGAAGGAGGAAGACAAAGAGGGGAAGGAAAAATGTGGTTTCTAGCCTCCCACTGGAGTGCTTCAGGGCTCACATGTTCTTAGGGCTAAGGTATGTTGCTCACTGGGATTCATTCATTCATCCAACCAGGAAGCATTTATTGAGCACCACTAAATGCCAAGCACCATTACAAGCCTACCTGGGGTTACAGAAAAGAACAAAACAGACCAAATCCCTGCTATTTGGGGTCAGTTCATATCCGTCAATTGGCCAGTTGATGGATAAATGCTCAGTAAGTGCGTCCTCCGAGCGGGCTTTATGTGGGACTCTGGCTTCACCTTCAAGGCTCATCTCTGCTGCTGGCTGTGGGCTACCTCCATATCTGGGCCCTGCCTGCTTCTCTGGCAGCCCCATGTGGCACGCTTGTCCTGGGCCCCTGGTCACCTACCACTGGTCTTTCTGCCCACTTGTGGGGTTTCATTGCCTTTGTCCCTTCCAGATCCCAGAAGTTTCTGAGCCACGTTGGGACCAGTGAGGCATCCCTGGGGGAGCAGACCATCCCACTGCCCACAGGAGATCCGTAGAGGCCAGGTATGGACCCTAGTAGAGCCCTGCCTCATTACCTTTAGTCTTTGAGTTAAATGGAAACGTGACCAGAGACAGAACTTTGTGAAGTCTCAAGTTCTGCATATATCTAAGGATTTGACTTTCATAAGCTAGAGGGATGAGAGACCACCTGGTGTAGGAGAGAGAAATGAGGGCTTAAACCAGAATCACTGGGCTGGAGTCCAGGTTCTGCAACTTCTTAGCTCCAAGACCATGGGAAAGGCACTTCTCCTCAGTTTACTTACCTGTCAAATGGGATAATAAGATACCTGCCTCAGCATTTGCTGTGAGCATTGACAGGTAAACGAGATGGGAGAGTACTTTGCAGACTTCAGTGTGGTGCATACACTTTGTTTGTGTTATTAATTCAATGCATATCTATTAGGCACCTACTGTGTGCCATTATGAACAAGGTGGTCTGTCTTATGACAATTTGGAGAAGGTCCCCAGGCTAAAGAAGAAAAGAATTGCTTGTCAGATGGTTGTACTGTGCATTCATAGATTATGATTAGCAACAGCCAGGGAGTTGGCATGGCAACGTTTCCCCACAAACTGCTAGGCAGTGTTCTTAAAATAGGTTCGCCAGAGGTGTGGCAGCAGTGGAGACACGCAGAGGCGGTGTGGTCTGATGGCTCTGCAGACCACTATAGGCTGCACTGCTACCTGTGTGCTCAGAGTGGCCAGGCCACTCCCCTTCCCAAACAGACCAGTGGCACAGTAATTAAATCTGGAGGCATCCATTGTGGGAACTAGAGACTTGATTTGGTATTAAATACCACTGGCTTTCCCCATTTTACAGGTGAGGTGAAACTGGAGCCCAGAGGGGTGCAATGGCATACCCATGGTCACACAGTCACTTGATTGCTGATGTGACTGAATCTGGTTCTGACATCTTTATGGAGGATTCTCCAACCATGCTATGATGCATGCTCTTCTGATTTGGAATTCTAGATGTGAGCCTGATGCAATTCATTTCCTAATGGATTACAATCCATATGGCATCACTTAGCAACATGTATTAGGTCAAGGCATTCTTTCCTTTTGTGTAGAATCCATGCCTGTGTTTCTCCCTGGGGAAGCCTTGAATCCCAAGATGTCACGGAAGCTCATCTACTTCTTGGTCAGGCTGAGATGACTGTGGTTTAAGTCCCTCCCTCCACAGCCTTCCCTACCCTAGTTTCCCAATGTGGAAATCAAGCAGCGATGTTGATCAAAAGTTTATAAGCTGCTTTGCGAGGAGATTATTGTATGAGTTTGTGACCTCTCACTGCAGAGGAGGATGAAGAAGCCAAAGTCTTTAAAAGATTAGTTCCTTTTTTCCATTTGTGTTAGTCAGTAATTTACCTAGCAAACTTTATAAACTTGAGAAGATTTTTTTCCCCTTTCAGGATGGTGAGTTGCTTTTAAGAGATTCACAACTTTTGTTTAATTCCAGGGTGAAATTCCAGGACTGGAATGTGAAACTTTTTGAGCACTGTCAACTTCTGAGAATAGGGTGCTAGACATTTGTGACATATTTTAGGTACTCCACCTTTCTTCATGCAGACAGTGCCTTGCAGTGGAAAGGGCTCCTGGGCTGGGAGCAGGGAGGTGGTGGGGGAGGCTGTAGCATGAGTTCTTTGTAGGCCATAAAGATTGTACTAGGTAGTGGTAATTCTTTACCATGGTTGCATGTTAGACTCACCTGCAGAACTCTTTAAATGCTCAATGCACAAGCCTCTCTCCAGGTCATGAAATCAGCTTGTCTTGGGTGGGACCCAGGCAGGGATCTTTAGGAAGGCCTCTGGTGATTCTAATGGGTGGCCTGAATGGAGATGGGGCGAAGTATCAGACCCTCCCTTTCAGTTCTCCCATGTTCCTGGGTTAATTAAATTCCGACATGCCCCTGGGGATGTCTTTTATGTTAGATATATATTTATTTTTGCTCCTCGCTAGGAAAGAAATGTGTACTCCAGAGTTGATAGGAGGAAACTTCTCATCTTTGGAATATTTCTGACCATGAGTTGGCTTTGTAAGTTCACCTTTAGAGGGCCTCTTAAGCAGCTAATGATCCTTTTGAAAATGAAATGTGTGGTGCTACAGCATTCAGCTCCACTGTAGCAGAACCTAATGCTGAGCTCTTGGTGGCTGATCACAGCACACTGACATGGAAGCTCAGAGAACACAGTCGGGTGATGCAATAGGCACTGAAAATGAACCTCGTGCACATAGTTGCTTACATCCCAAAATCTTCCAGAAATAGATATTTCAAATCCACCACTATATATAGATTTATCAGTTGCGTAAGCAAATAGAAGCTGATTTCTATTCAGCATTTGTGCCCATGGCCAACTGTGTTCCTACCTGGCTTTGAAATAAATTCTTTGGGAATTCTTGATGCCTTAAGGAGGTAGAAAAGGAAGACTCCTGGGAGGTGGTCATATATTTAGTCCTCTTCCCTGTTTGAGAAGAATTTCTAGAAAAAGATAGTGCGTGTCTTGGACCAAAACCTGTTTTTAAGAAGTTGGTAGGCTTAGAATGGAAGGATTGAGTTTTCTTTTTCTTTATCCCATTTGATCTTCCCCAAATCCTACTCTGGTTTCAGCCAGCATAGCTCCCATCCAAACCTGACTTTTGCACCATGGTACAAATGTATTACAGAGTCATAGAAAGACTAACAGGAGAATCAATAGGATCAAAATAGTTTTGCTCCAACACAATTTTTTTTGTCTTTGAAAAATATCATCAGGCTATGTCCAAAGGTAGATTGATAATACCTCTATATGATGGTACAACAAAGGAAGAGAAACATAAATTAATGGGATTGTTAAGGATGCCTGAAATTTTGATATCAACTTTGTATTAATGTTTTCTTGTGTAAGGTAAAGTAAATAATACAATGTTTGTGAATATGACATTGGACGTGATGGGGGGACAAATGTGTATTCAGTGATGTTAGAACCACTAACGTAGACTTTTCACTGGGGTGAAGACAAGTCTGCCTCTAAAAGAGATCACAGAATGAGTTATGGGCCAGACACACTGGATTTGGACTGTAACTCTGCCTCCAACTGATTGTACAAGCTTGGATAGTGTACTTACCTTTGTAAATCTCAATGTCTTCCATGGAAATGACAGAGAAGGTGTGAGCCTTGATGAGATAGCAGGTCTTCTGTAAAGCACCTGCACATGTTAGTGCTCTGTAGATATTGAGGACCTTTCTTTGCCTGTCTGGATATGCCCAGATGCATTGCAGTGTAATGGTTGGGCATGTGCCACCGATCTGAGTTGGGTGACTCCGTTGGATCCCAAAGTTCAGGTTTGCACAACCAACTTTTGATGATGAGGTAGGGAAGGAACCTGGGTGTCCCTGGCAAAGGTGATGAACAAGGCTTGTGAATTGATTTTGGCAGAACCCCTCCTGGTCTCCTCAGTCTTTCAGGTTGACTCCTGGGAGGGTAGGGTATCATGTGAAAGCCATGAAGCCCAGACGGTAGTTTGGAAATTGCACACTTTCCCACTGGGTCTCAAATGTATAATACTTCTACACCTTGCTGTTGCTTGAACATTAAAGGAATTTTATATTATATATGGCCATTAATGAACAGAAGGGTCAGAATTTTGGCAGTCAGAGTTCTGTCCCTCCCCTCAGTTAGAAGCAGAGGTTCACATGGGAGCAATGTGGCAACAGGAGCAGAGCTCCCTTCCCTTTGGATGCTCTTCAGCAGGACTCTCCCTTGCACCCAGGAGCAGTGGCTCTCCCCCAGCTCCGGCCTTCAGTGAGTGAACAGAGTGTGCTCAGTCCCTGGAAATGCTCATCGGATTCCCGAACAGTTGCAAATCAGGCTCAAAACTCCCTTCTTGGGTTTTCAAGATTTGTAATGATTGTTCAATCTTGTGTAAACTAGGCTGGCATTTTCTCTTGTTACCAAGATGTATTTTTCTATGTTAGTTAAATGTATAATTTGTGTAATTTTGTACATTAAAATGTATGCTTTTTCACAATTAAAGTTTTTTTTCTCCCTTTTGAATGTCTAACTTACTGATGGTTTATTACAAAACGTTGCAGACCTTGACACAATATGAAAGGGCAATGAATCCAAGAATCTTGATTTTAGGTGAGCAGTAGTGAAGTCAAATCCACTTTGCACAAATAATGAAGTGACTTCCTTTATGGCCCTTTATATGCCTGTATTAGTTTACTGTTGTTGCTGTAACAAGGTACCACCAACCTAGTGGCTCAAAACAATATTAAAGCTCTGGAGATTAGAAGTTTGAATTGAGCTTCAGACTGAAAGGTCTTGTCAGGGCCGTATTCCTTCAGGAGGCTCCCAGGAGAATTCACTTCCTTGCCTTTTCCAGCTCCTAGAAGCTTCCTGCATTCTTATGCTCTCGTCCTCTATCATGAAAGCCAACATTGTAGCATCTTCAAATCTCTCTCTGACTCTGACATCTGCTTCTGTTGTCACATCTTCTCTAACTCTGATTCTCCTGCCTCCCTCTTTTCACTTATAAGGATGCTTGTGATTATATTAAGCCAAACTGGATGATCCAGGATACTTTCCCCCTTCACAAGATCCCAAACTTTACCACATCTGCAAATTCCCTTTTCCTTTTTGCCACGTAAGATAACATATACACACATCCCAGCGATTAGGAGATGGTCACTGAGACTGGGCTATTAGTCTGCCTACCAGAATCACCTATGAACTGCTTTGGCAACTGCTGGGGGAAAAGCAGACATTTCAGAATCAAATAGGCCTGAAGTCGAACCATTTTTCTGCTACTTTATGGCCACATAACTTTAGGCAGCTTGTTTAACTTCTTGGAACCTCGTTTCTTATACACAAACCGATTGCAATAACCCATTACTTGCCTTACAGATTCAGACCTAACAATAAACTACGATTCCCTTTCCCTTATTTTTTGGAAGACATTCTTTTTATAACTGATGCTTTTAAAAAATATCTTTTTGTTTGTTTGTTTGCCCAAAAAAGGGCCCTGATGCAGAACGTGCATTGGAACCAAGTGGCCTCTCCTGTTCGCTCCCTGCTGCCATGTGACATGGCCCTCTCTGTTCTCTGCCATTACCCTGGAAGGCTTCATGGCCTGACAGCATGAGCTCCTGGCTTGTCCTTCACCAAATGTCATGGTTTAATTCACTTGTGAGCACTCCTTCCCTGGAGGACTGAAAGCAATCAGAGGACAGGATGGAGAAGGTCATAGCCATCCTCTGGCCCGAATGCAGTTTGCTCAGGTTTTCTGGACTTTCTTCTGCTGGCCTCTGCCAAATCCTGCTCCCTTGGGCTCCCTGCAGGCTGGTGGGCGCATATCCCGACTTAAGCCCCCAGCTTTGTTTCTGGCTTCCCTTTCTTTGCTACCCTTGGGTTATGACCTTGAACGAGGGGATGCTGTAGGAAGTACTCAGACAAACCTGAGCTGAGCTCCAGCATGATCACCTCCTGGCAGATAACTGGAGCTGTAAGTTTAAAGTATGTACCCCTCAGCAGTGAAGACTGAATATGGAGATGGTGTTGTCTTCCACATGGGACTGCTGAGAAAACCGTGGCATATAAAGTGACACGTAAAGCAGAGTGTAGTATGTAGAGATGGATAGCGTGTGCAAAGACCCTTATGTACACATGGCAGGAATTCCATAAAAATCAGAACCCCCTCCCTTGTCTTTAGGGAAACAGAGGAGTCCTGAGAAGTAACATAAAGCCTGTGACATACAGTAGGTGCACAGATGTATATTGGATGAAGTCTGAATGATTAGTTACCCCAGGTTGCAGGGAAGACAGGATTCTAAGTAAAAAATCTGGACTCTTCTGACAATCACAGACCTTTTCCTTTATCTCTCCTCTTCCAAAGGGACTTCTTCAGCCACACTTCTTGAGTGTATAGATTAAGATGTAGACTCTGGGACAAGACTACTGTGTTTAAATCATCAGCAGCATCACTTACCAGCTGTGACCCTGGGCAATTACCTAGCTCTCTGAGCCTTAGTTTTCTCATCTGTAAAATTAAGCTAAAATGGTATCTATGTCAAAGGTTGCTGTGACGCCTAAAAAGAGTTACTATAGGTACAGTGCCCACAGTGGTCCTTAGCACGTAGTAAATCTCTGTAAATGGCAACTCTGCTTTTCCTTTCTTGCTTCTGCACAAAGGTGACTCTTTCCCTCCTTCTTCCCCATGATACTCCCTCCTAGTCTTGACAATTGTCTAGCCCTTTCTCACAGCAGAAAAGGATTTCTTGGAAAGCAGTGGGATTTCCATCACCAGTGGTATTTAAGCAAAGCCGGGGAGATGAGCTCCTAAAAATGTTGAAAGCAGATTCAGTCATAGAGGATTGACCTCAAGAGTTCTAACTCAGATTCTTGGATTCTCTGCTGTTTCTATGGGTTTAGTTACTATGAATATTTGTGGAGCTTTTGAAGTCTAGGTGGTCTTAAACATGAAATTTCCTAGCCTGAGATATCCTTGGAATAGTATTTCCCAGAACAGATAGAAGTTTTCATTGAAAACACTTGCAATGAAGCCTAGAGTTCTCCAGAGCACAAGAGGAGTATTTGTGACAGAAATCTGCGCAGGATGTTCAAGGACAAAGGAGTAGGGAGGCCAGGATGGAGGATGGGGTGGATAGAAGAGAGAGAGAGAGTTTGTGTGTGTGTGTGTGTGTGTGGGGGGGGTTTCTTATGTTCTTTATGGCCAGTACTCTCTCCCCTACTATGATATATGCTTCTTGAAGGAAGGAGCTTTATAAATATTCATCACTATATTCCCAGCACAGGAAAGGGACCTGTTAAATGCCCACTAAGCTCCAAGCCTGGCCAAGCAGCAATAAGGTCTGAGGCACTAGGTATCTGTTTCATTGCTCCTCTCTTGTTTCCTCATCTGCTCAGTGGGTGGTTTGTTCTAGGGTTGCAAGACAGAAATACAGAGATGTATCAGCTACTCTGAAGTCAGTATCCCTGGAGTTATCAGCCTATGTGTTCTAGCAGTCACAAGAACAAAAATGTGAATCTGGCTGTCTGGGACCCCAGAACTGGGGAAAGGCCTGGTGCTGAAGGGACAGCTCCCGGGATGGGGAGGGGTGAGGGTGAGGGTGCAAGGCCAGGCACTCAGGCTCCCTTCTGCGGTCCCCACCGAGTCCCAGGTGCCGCCTGTCTGGACTCTCTGGCAGAGAAGGTCGGCAGCTGGTGATTCCATCCATCCAGAAAGAGCAGCTGGAGTTGCCATATCCCTGGAGACTCTTAGGACCCTCTGCCTGGTAATAATCATGGAGAAATGAGGGATGGTGTCTAGAGGAGGCACATGGAGCCTGGCCTTGAAAGAAGGATTGAGGCAGAGGTCACACAGGTTAATGACCAGGAAAGAGCCCAAGAAGAATGACCCCAGGCACCCATGTCTTTCACCTGGCCCAAGTCAGAGGAAGCCTGGGACCCTCGAGGGGTCCAAGCTGCCAGCACATCAAGGTATGCTGTACCAGGGGTCGTGTGAGGTGACCCTAGAAAGAGAAAGAGAAATATTCCTGTCTGGGTGACTGACAAGTGTGTACCTATGTGTTCATCTATCTCTGTGTGTTTTTCTCTGGAGTGTTCCTATTTAAGCTTCAGACTCTCCTGATTTCCGGTGTGCATTTCCACGTGGGTATCCTGACTGGGTTTGCCAGTGCATCTGCGTGGAGTCACCCTGTGAGTTTGCCTTTGATAGGAGTGTGTGACAATCTCTTTGTTGCGTGAGTGTTGTAGGAGCGAGCACGGTGTGTGTGTGTGTGTGTGTGTGTGTGAGTCATTCGTTGGCGTGCAGGGGTGTATTTCTCTTGTCTGCCTGAGTGACTGTGGTCCTGGCACGTCCCTCTCCCCTTGCTGTCTCATCTTTCCCAGCACTCAGCACGCCGGGTACATCATACATGTGTTCGTTTCCTCCCCCCTCAGAATGTCAGCTCCCGGAGGGCAGGACTTGGTGTGATCGTGTTCACAGCACTGTCCCCAGTACCCACAGCGTGCTGGGCACCAGCGGGCGCTCAATATAACACTGTTCACTGAATGGTCGCTGCGTGCCGTGTGTGCGTGTTTCTCCGGTTGTGCGATGGATTTCGGTGTGATGCTGGATCGGTGGGGTTGGGGGGACTGTGAGAACTTCTGGCGTGGGTGTGCGCAATTGGCTCATAACACATACAAGCTTGTACGTGTGCGCAAAAGTGTCTCCTGTGTGACTGCAGGAGCCTGCGTGTGCCTGGGAAGCCTGAGTGTAACCGGCCCCCGTGTGTGCGCGCGCGCTAGCGTGTTGGTGCATTTCTCACGTGTGTCGAGGCGCATTCGTCGGGGGTGCTGGCGCGAACCCGTGCGTGCCCGGGGGGTGCGTGTGCACACTCGAGGCTCGCGCTCCGCGCCCTCCGCGCGCCCCGCGCGCCCCGCGCTCGGCCTGGGGGCGGGGAGCGGGGGTGTGGCGAGGGCACTGCGGCTCGGCTGCCCGCCCCCGGCGCTGCGGCTCCGGCGCGTCACCGGCCCGCCCCGCCCCCCGGGCCTTTGTAGCCGCCCGGAGGCCCCGCCCCGGCCCGGCCCGGCCCGCCCCGCCCCGCCGCGCGCCCCGCCCCGCCCCGCCCCGCCCCTCCCCGGGCCGCAGTCGCGCCTGGGCCGCCGCGGGCCCGCAGCGAGCGCGGAGCGCGGAGCGCGGCGCACGGCGGGGCCAGGGCCAGGGCCAGGCGGCGGGCGGCGGGCGGGCGGCGGGCGGCGGGCATGGCGGACCGGCGGCGCGCGTGGAACACGGAGGACGACCTGCCCGTGTACCTGGCGCGGCCGGGCAGCGCGGCGCAGACGCCGCGCCAGAAGTACGGCGGCATGTTCGCGGCGGTGGAGGGAGCCTACGAGAACAAGACCATCGACTTCGACGCCTACAGCGTGGGCCGCCGCGGCTCGGCGCGCACGCCTCGCAGCGCGGGCCGGCCCGACGCCGTGGGGCTGCCGGGGCCCGGCGGCAGCGAAGACACCGCCAGCGACGTGAGCGAGCTCTCGGGCTCGGCGGTCAGCTCGCCGGGCGAGCGCGAGGAGCGGCCGCCCGCGCTGCGCATCCGTTGCCCCGCGCCCCGCGACCTGCCGCTCGGCCGGGACAATGGCCAGGTACCCTCAGGGCGCGCGCCGACCGGACGGGGGGGCGGGACCCCGGGGCAGCGGGGCGCGGAGCCGCCGGAGCCCAGCGCCCGGCCGCTGCCCTGGGCTCGAGAGGGCCGCGGAAGGCCCCTCCCCCACTGCATCCCCCACTGCATCCCCTGGAGGGCCGGCGCGGTGCTCCCGTCTGGTCGGGGCTGGTCAGCCCAGCCCGGGAGACTCCAAAGGGCCCTTCGCGATCCGGCCCCCCTGCTGCTCCTCTGCAGAAAGGGGGAGCAAGGCTCTGAGCAGGAAAGTAAGTTGGCTACAGCTGCCACATGGAGCCCTCAAAGCGAGGGCACCTCTGGGGTGAAGTTTAATCCAAGGATCCCCGCTCTTTGCCCTTCGAAAAGAAGGGGAACTGCTTTCCGCATTTGTCCATTCATTTATTCACTCACTCATTAGTGATTATAGAGCCCCTACGGTGTACCAGGCTCTGGAAAAGGTTCAGTGAACCGCCTGTGGTCACACAGGTTGATGCCCAAAGAAGCCTTTCCTGTGTGCTCCCTCTATGCTTTCTGGGGGAAAGATTTGCTTAAAGATTTGGATGGGTCGGGCACATAGAACTAGAAACTGCTCTCCCCAGGCACCGACATTTTCAGGGGATGCTGCTGAGTCGCACAGCACGACGCCAGTGGGCTCCCTTCACAGAGCAAGTTGGAGGCAGAGCGGAGACTTGAACCCGGCTCTCCAGCTTCCTAGACTTGGAGGTTTTTACCCTCCGAAAGTGAAGGGGCGTCAGAGAGAGGGAATGCCAGGCCGTGGGCCCTATGGCTCTTCTCCCTTAAGCTGGAGGTCGCCAGGGAATTGGACGAAGATGGATGGGTAGACAGCACAGCTTTGGGATGTGTGCGTAAGGGTCGGGGTCAGATGCTAGGACAACGGAAGTTGGAGCACTTGAGGACCAGCGAGCTGTCAGCTTAGCCCAGAACTCGAAGTCTGAGCACTGCTCAGGTCCCAGCCCTCCTCCCCTCCCCCCCCCCCAGTACACGCTGGGGTCCCGACTCAGCACGCTGGCCCCACCCCAGGCCAGGGTGGGCGATAGATTCATGGTGAGAATCAAATCAGTTAATGCCGGTACGCAGTGAGCAATAAATGTTCGTTGTTGGATTTTACTATCATTTTTTATTACCCCTTCTCCCCTTAAATACTATGAGAGGCATAAAGTGAGCGGGAGGAAGCAGAGCTCGATCCAGACGGAAATCTGGGAGGGCTTCCTGGAGGAGTGGGGGCTGGGCCGGCCTGCGGCGGCTTGGACGCAGTACGGGATCTCCTGCTCCCATCCTCGGGCCCTCGGCCTTCCGCCCCCGGGAGCTCGGGAACTCTCCGTGGTCCTGAAGTCGGCGCCCTGAGAGGGGGAGGTCTACACTGATGGCGGTGGGGGTGGGGGGAGGTCAAGGGAGGGGGCTATCGGGAGTCATCTCCTTGTCCCTACCCCTTCTTATTCTCCCTTGGCCACTTGCTTCCCTCGTGGTTGACCCTGTTTGGGGTTCAGGCTTCTGAGCCCGAGCGGGAGACTTCAGGGCTGCGGATCCAGATGCCGGGGTCGGTACCGGTAACCCCTGTTTCCAGCCGAGGCCCTTTGCCCTCTTGAACCTCAGCTTCTCCACCTGTGAAATGGGGATGGCATTTTCCTCCCAGCCACCCACAAGGCGTGGTGGAGGATCAGGGAGGCGAGAGCGCTTTGTGCACGTCGGGAAGCTGTCTGGAAGTGCGTCCCTGACGGAGCTACGGCCAGCGGCCCCCGAGCCAGCATCGCCCCCCGGCTCTGCCTGCGACGGCTCCGCAGCCGCGCCTAGGCACTTGCGGGCGGTGGTCGCTTCACCTCTTCCACTCTTCCCTCTCCCCTTCTGGCCCTCTCTTCCCTTTCTCCATGGCTTCCCGGGGACTGGACAAAAGGCGGCGCCTGCGGCGCGCCTAGGGCTCCGGAAGCCCTGGAGGTTTGGGACTGCGGACACGGGGGGCTCACGGTCTCCCAAGGGGAAGCCTTTTACTTTCTGCGGACCAAGCGGCCACGGGGCTCGGGTTCCGGGGCGGGCTTCGCGGCTCCAGAGCTTTGCAGAGGGCACGGGGCGGGGGGTGGGGTGGGGGCTGGAGCGGGGGTCCTCCCCCCGCCCAGAGAGCTCTCTCCCGGTGAGGGAGGAGGAGTTTCTGCGGCGCAGGCGCAGCCTTTGCTGAGGCCGGAGGCCCAGCGACTGCGGCGCTTTGTACCCGGGAAGTCTGCATGGGAGCAGCGATCTGTGTGGCCAATCGCGGGCCGGTGCCCCTCCCCCGATACGCACGTGGTCTCGTCCCCAGCTCTGGAGCTTTCCTGCCCAGACTGACCCCCGGGGACGTCCTGGTGCGGAACCCAGGACTTAACCACGCTGAGGAAGGGAATGGGGGCGGCATGGGACGCGAGACTTGCAAATTCCGGTCATCAACGAGGATTTAAGACCCAGCTCAGCCCCCAGAGGCCAGGTTGAATGAACGAGTGCAGGAGAATGAGCTCTAGATAAGGGGTGCGGGAGGGAACCTGGCTTCCAGGAACTGTTCTGATTGTAGCTAACATACTTTGCACCCGAGATACCATTTTATTTCTGTAAGCCCCAACCAGTATACCCACCAGTATAAAGGAGGATATTATGGCCTCTAGGGCCCCCGGAATCCTAAATTGCTTCTCTTTTGCGAACCTACAAACCTATTTCAAGCCCAAAGCATCTCTGGCCTCCCGTCCTGGTCAGGGTGACTGGCCTCTAGGTGGCTGTGGAGTTAAGGACTTCAGGCCTCAGTTTGCAGAGTGGGGTTCCTCACCACCCCTAGGACACCCTCCCCCTGGGTGGCAACTTGAAAGTAAAGAAGATGGATCTTTTAAAAGATACTGTGAGTTTGTATTTTGCAGGCAGAAAGTGAATGGCAGAGAAGGTTAACATGTTATTCTGTCTGGAGGTTTGGGGCGCCTTCCAGGATTGGGGGGATTGCTAGGACTCCCCCTTCCCCCATACCCTCTTTTCTCCTTTCCTGTCTAGAAGTTTATCAAGCTATGCCCTGGCCTCCTGACCCCTCTCCCTAGAGCAACATATGGGTGGGGGTGCTGGGGCTGTGGTCCACTATACACTGGGAGGCAGGGCATCCTATTCTGTTGTCCCCCAGCCTGTCCTGGGGTCTGTGGGGACCTTAGTGCCAGTAGTCTGGCCCTCCAAACCATCACTGGTGGGGAAGACTGTGGGGGTGACTTGGTCCCCCTGTCCTCCCCCCCACCAGCCAGGCTGTTGTGTGATGAGACCCTGCAGCAGGGGGTAGAGCGGGTCAGCCATTCATTAGGTTAGGGCCTTGTCTCTCCCATCCCTGCACTCTCCTCCCTAACTGCCTGGCAGTAAGACTGCCGAGCCCTCGCGGAAGCTGGTTCAACGATGGCAGTGGGGAGGTGGCGGGAAAGGCTTTCTGGAGAGGCCGCTGACGAGGGGTCGGGGAGATGGGTAACCTTTTGTTTGGGGTTAGATGTTAAGGAAGACGGTACAGCTTGAATAAAGGCTCGGAGTCCTCGGAGATGGAAAAGCGCTTGATGCGTTCAGGGCGTGTGCACAGCGGACGGACAAGCGGACGAACGGAGGCCGCGGCGAGAGCGGCCGGAGGGGCCGGCCCTGCGCCCCCCTGCGCCCGCCTGCGCCCCCCTGCGCCCGCCCTGCGCCTCCCTGCGCCCGCCTGCGCCCCCCTGCGCCCCGCGCCGCGCAGCTGTGGCGGGGAGGCCCGCGATGCGGTGCTGCGCACCTGTGGCGCTGCGGCGGGCCCTGCTGCGCCGCGCAAGGCCGCCTCCCGCACTTCAAGGCACCCTGCGAACCGGACCTTCCCAGTCGCCAGAGCGCGGCCGGGGCGCAGCGCAGGGCGTGCGCGCCGGGCGGGGGTCGGCGGGGCTGGGCGGCTCGGGGGGCGGGGGGCGGAGTGGGGGGATCGGAAGGGAAGAGCTTCCTGGTTCGAGCCGAGAGGGGCGAATCGGGCTCGGCTCCGCGCCGCCGGGAGGAGCTGTCTGTAGCCCCCTCCTCCCGCCCTCGCCGCTCCCTCCTCCTCCCGCCCTCCGCGCCGAGCCGGGAGGTGCTGCAGCCGGAGCGGCGGCGGCGGGCGTGCGGGCAGCCGGGGCGCCGAGCCTGCGTCCCTCTCCGCTGTCCTCCCGGGCCTTTGCCACCGCGCCCGCGGGGAGCGGGGCCGGCGGAGCGTCGCGCCGAGCGAACCAGCGCCCCACGGGCCGGCCGGCCGGGCCGAGGGCGCCAGCGGGGCCATGTCTTACCAAGGCAAGAAGAGCATTCCGCACATCACGGTGAGCCGGGCCCCCGCCGCCGCCCCCGCCCCGCCCCGCCCCGCCGGTCTTCGTGGGTGGGGGTGGTCGCCGCCGGGGTCGGGATCCGCGGGGGGACGGCGGGGGCGGCCCCCGAGGCTTCCTGCGTGGCGGCGGGTGGGGCGGGGCTGGTCTCGGCTCCGCGGCCCCCTCCCCCCAGCCTCTGGGGACAATGGTGGCGATGGGGGGAGCCCCGCATGGCTAGGCGGGGCCGGAGCCTCGGGCCCCTCTCCCCGCGGGCTCGCCGCCCCCACCCCGCCCCACCCCACCCCCACCCCCACCCCCGGGAAGTGCAGGAGGCTGGCGTGGACCGCGAGGATGCGGAGCTGAACAAAAGAGGGAGGGGCGCGGGGGGCCGGACCCCTCCCTCGGGCCCGGGAGCGGGGATGGGGCGGGGAGTGCCGAGCGTCCTGCGCCCGGCCCCCGCCCCGGCCGGCCCGGCACCTCGCAGCCGAGTTCCTCCCCTGCGGGAGGAAGGGAAAATACGGTCCTCCGCCTCCCGCTCCCCGCCCATACCGATGGAGTGGAAGTCTGGACCTAGGGACTGCGCCATCATGGAGCGCCCCTCCCATCTCTCACCGCAGCTAAAAATAAACCTACTGGGGTGGCCTTGGCAGCTGTGGCCCCAGAAGGGTTAACGCTGGGGGGCAGGAGGGTGGTGGGGGCTGAGCCGTCCGTCGTCCCTGGGTGTGGCCGGAAACAAAGGATCCCTGCTTTGTCTCGGTGGGGAGCTGAGGGCTGAGGGCGCAGCGATGGGGAGACCTGGCCTCCACCCCATTCCCGCCCTGGCACCCGAGTTGAGCCAAACCCATCCTGAAGGATGTGGCTCACAGGCGCTAGGGAAGCCTCTGGGCCTTTGGTGGCCGTTTCTGGAGTGGGCAGGTGCTGGGAGGTGGGATTCTGGGTGTGCCCTAATTCTCCAGCATGACACCTGAGGTTTGAGGACAGGAGACCCAGCATACTTATTTATCCAGAATCCTGGCTTTGGGAGCCCCGAGGGAGCCCCATGCCTTCCCATGGGAAGGCAGCCCTGGGTGGGGGAGGGAGCTGACATTTCCCAGTTGCCTGCCCAGTCTATGGTAAATCCTCTTTTGAGTCTTCATAGTAAATCCTTTGAAGGAAGCATTGTCTACCTCCCAGAGGCTGGAGCACTGGCTGGGGCGTAAGTGAGAGGCAGGTTGAGACAGAGCTCCCCTACCCCCCACCCATGTGCCTCCTTTCCAACTGTGGGCTGAATCTTCCCTTGGGAAACCCCTCCTGGGCCCAGCTTCAGGTCTTGCCAGCAGACCTTTGGTGAGGTCCTGTCCCGAGGTGTGACCCCTGAGGGTAGAGACCATCTCTAACCCATCCATAATCCCTGCCTTCTGAGATGTGAGGGTATGAGTGACCAGTCCTAGAACACTCTGGTTGCCTAAGAATCAACAGAAGAGGTGTGGTTGCCCCAGGCAAGGCAGTGCAGGAGGAAAGTGGGTTTTGTTTGAGCAGGTCCCTGCCTTGTGACTCTCTAACCTTGCCCCCTCAGGGGAATCAGGGCAAGTGATGGGAGTGGGGGTGATGCAGTGACTGATGAGTCTGGAGCCTTGGGTCCCATTGTGGCTGTGGCCCATGGCACCTGTGTCCCCCTCTCAGGACCCCAGTTTCCAAGAAGGCGATTTGGCCCAGTGGTTTTTGACGCAGGCGTGTAAGAATGGTGTCCCAGACTTGAACAGCTGTCAGTGTCAACAGACATAGCAGCCACCCTGCCCTCCTGCTGTGACCCTCTGGAACCGAGATGGCTGCCCAGGCTTTTGCACCAAACGGATCTGGGTGCTCATCCTCCCTCTGCCACCTCCTAGCCTCTGCGCTCTGATATCCCCAGTGGGCCAACACTGGCCGATTCCCAGGACCAACGAACATCCAAGAGGACTCTGGCAAAGCACTTAGTGTGTGTTAGGTGCGTAATAAGGGCAGTAGAACTGGTGGCTGACTCTGCTGCTTTAGTCTTTGTGCGAAGCCAGTAGTCAACCTGTGTGTAAAAGAGAACCAAATGGAGTGGTTGTAGCAGCTTCAATAGCATGGACAAGTGGGGATGAGATGCTGAAAAGTATACTTAATTCCTGGGAAGGAGGCTCTTGAGCATTTGTGTTTCATTTGGTCCACATAAACCCACTCTACCCAGAAAGATTTGTGGTTTAAAGAAACAGCAAAACAGAAAGGATGGACTTGGATTAAGCTCCTTTATAGGACCCTCAGCTTCTGGGGGGATCTTTTGCTGATAATGTACATGTCGTGACAAGAACCAGAGTGCCATTACATGCGTGGAAGGGTGCTGTGGCTTTCCAAATGCTGCATCCTTCGTTTGTGTGACAGTGCTCATTTGGTAAGGTCATAATAAGCACTGCTCTGTGCTGGGCACTGTGCTGGCTGCTAGGGAAAGTTGGAATGAAGTGGGTTTGTGCGTTCCTTCCCAGAGTTTGACAAAGATCAACATTTATGCCTGAAGTTGCATCCAAGTGTGGGAGGTATCCTAAGAGGACACAAAGGAGGCTGGTGGAAAGTAGAGCAGGGACACCCACCCCAGTCCTGGAGGGAGGTTGGGGAGGAGGGGAGATTCTGTGTGAGTGGAGCGGCCCAGAGGCAAATGAGTGTGGGGTGGTGGAGAAACTGAAGGCAAGTCAGCATTATGGGAACCCAACCTCTGCTTCCAAATGTGGCTGCTCTGTGCAATGAGAGCAATCCTGGATGGTTTTGGTAGCCATGGTGTGCTTGGCCTGTAGAGAGACTTTGGGGGTTGAAAAGAACCAAGATACAACTCTCAGCGCATCTCCACCTGCTCAGTGCTGGGTCACTCTGTGCCCCTGTGAGCCTCAGCGTTGTCGGAACAATCAGGATAAGGTCCCAGATCAGCCAGAGCATCCTGAGATAGGGCAGAGGGTACTTGAGCAGAAGAGAAGGGACATTCCAGGCGGGGCACGGCTGAGTTAGGAAAATATCCCACCCGTGTTGACTGTGATGGGGCACCTTTCCTTCCATTTTCCACCTCGGCCTTTTTATGAGATAAGAGAGTACCCGACAGAGAGGAGCGAAAAAGCAGAAGCACTTAGCTTCAGCCCCTGAGGATTGTTTAAAATATTTACAAAGCTCTCTTTCATGTGTAGCTTTTTAAAAAATTAATGGCACAGCCAGGGATTAACTTAGCTAAAGCTGTTTCTGGAGCCCACTGCAGTGGTAAAGTGTTAGAACATCCTGGGCGTGGCTCTGAGCAAACAAAGGCACATGGCTTCCTGGCCCTGCAGAAGCTCTAGGCTCCCAGCAGAGCCACCGGAGGGGGAGGTCTGCTCAGTTGTGGGAGGAGACCAGAGCGTCCACCACAATGGCGAAGCAATATTACTATTAAAAGTAGGACCTCACAAGTACTGATCATTTGTGGGTTTGCAGGCTGTTACAGCATTTGACATGACCTCTGTGATCTCTCACTTGGTTTTCAGAGCAGTCCTATGAGGGAGACAGGCTAGTGACATCATGCCTGTTCCCCAAAGTGAAGGTTCACAGAGACTTCAGTAGCATGTAAAAGTTCTTGCAGTGGCCTGTGAAGGAAGGAAGAGCCAGATGCAAGCAGAGCGGGTAGGAGGGCTGGTCTGCCTGTGATGAAAATTACTATCTGATTGAAATCTGTGTGCATCTGTGTGCGAGCATGTGTTCCATCAAACAGTGAAGCTGAGCAGGGAAGAAAGATCCGTAAGTGAAACTCATATCAGACTCACGTAGTCTCTAATGTGTAAATACACAAAACACATGTGAGGCCTGTTACACTTCTTCCCGAGGATGACATTCAGTTTATTTACCAGCCTCCGCCCCGTTTTTTACACAAAGGGTTTGAGATGCCCACAGCAATTTGTCACGCACATAGTGAAATCATATGGTATACCAGAGCTGAGGATTGAGGAAGAGCTGGGAATAGACGTGCCAGTGTTTCAGGTCACCAGAGGTGTGCAGCTGGATGTCTGCTACTGATTCAGAGCTTCTGTCATCCAGGGCAGAGAAGCAAACACCCTCAGTTATGTCAAGTTTATGACCAGAGACGGGGAAGTGGACCATATTCCTAGGGGAAAAATTATTTTGTTAAAATTCTTTTTTAAAAATTTTAAAAATATTTTATTTATTTATTCATGAGAGATACAGAGAGAGGCAGAGACACAGGCAGAGGGAGAAGCAGGCTCCCTATTGGGAGCCTGATGCAGGATTTGATCCCAGGACCCCGGGATCAGGCCCTGAGCTGAAGGCAGATGCTCAACCACTGAGCCACCCAGGTGCCCCTAAATTAAATTCTTAAAAAACATTTCAGAGAGGGTAATCATGATAATTATTAGGACTTCTTCTAAAACCTAGCTATGCTAACTTAGCCCTGCATGTCTCTTTCTCGTGGTGAACTTGGCCAAGACTGAATATATGGAACACACGTGACAGGACATATGTGAATGTGCCTGGCACATTGCAGTGGCTGACAGATGATCGTTTCTTTCTCCAAACCAGGCTCCCTCTTTGAGGATACGAAAACTCAGAATGGCAGGTGAACAGGCACGTGTTCACCACGTCTCCGTTCTGTTCTTGGAACAGTGCAAGGTGTGATGGCAGCTAAAAATACATATTTCATGATCCATGACCTTAACAAGCTTACTGCCTAAGGGACAAAGTATACACACAGCAATTAAGAATGACAGAGCACAGGTGTTAGAGGGGCTTGGGGAGGGGACTCAGTGTTGGTGGATGCTCTAGGAGGTGGCTTCCTGGGACTTAGGGGGGGCAGCACGAGCTAGATATTGAAGGATTTGATTGGTGGAAACATGGGAAGAGCTTGCAAAGCAGGTAGAACAGCCTATACAAGACTTGGGCTGGGGGATGAATATGGTCAGAATATGAATATAGTTAGAAGCAGATGGATCAAGGGGTAAGGAACGTGAAATAAATGGGAAGGGGTGCAGGTATGGGGGGATTCTGTAACACTTTGGAAGCTGGGTAGAATGTACCCAATGTGATGGAAATAGTATATGGTTCTAAGTCCGGCTCAAATGCGAGTAGGATATTTGATCTTAGGCAAGTCACTTCCTTTCCCTGGGCTTCAGATTCCTTTTCTTTTCTTTTTTAAAGATTGTATTTATTTGAGGAGAGGGAGAGAGAGCACAGAGAGAGAGAGCACGCACAAGCAGGTGGAGGAGCAGACTGCCCTGAGAACGGAGTCCAACATGGGGCTCAACCTCATGACCCTCCTGAGATCATGACCTGAACTGAAACTGAGATTCAAAAGAAAAAAAAAAGAAAGAAAGAAAAGAAAAGAAAAGAAAGAAAGAAAAGAAACTGAGATTCAGATGCTAAACCAGCTACCAGGCGCCCCTGGATTCCTTTTCTTTATAGAGTTGCAACTATAGGTGATTAATTCCAAGTTTAGGACCCTCTGAGTTTATTCTGGGTGGGCAATAGGAAGCCACTGGAAGTTTGTGAGCTAGGAGGCTGGTATGATAAAGGCAGCATGCAAGAGTGTGGATTCTGAAACCAGATAATTTGGGTTTGGGTTCTAGCTGTTCCACTGACTAGCTGTGTAATTCGGGCAAGTGTCTTATTCTGTCTATGCACCAATTTTCCCTTGTAAAATGGGATTAATAATATTGCATAGGATTTTTTAAATTGAGAATTAAATAACTTACTGTGTGTAAGATGCTTAGACTAGTGCCTGCACATGGTATATCCTCTATAGGTTAGTTACTATTATTCTTATTGTGGGAAGACGTATTAGTCAGCTTTGTTCTGTAGCAAACAACCACCAAGTCTGGTTTTCAACACATTGAATTCTTGTTCACGCTATATGAGGGCTTTGGATTGGCTGTAGCTTTACCCCTCGGTGCTGGTGAATAATGGGTCTGTTCCTTTTATTTCTTCACTTTGAGACTCAGGCAGAAGGAGTAGAAGAGGGAGGCACAAGAGATTGGTAGCAACCTGAAATGCCTTTAAGAACTTGTGCTCAATTATGGCTTATAGTCACATGGCCAAAGCAAGTCACAGGATCCAGACCTAAATCAATGAAAAGAAGCCTGATGATGAACTTTCTTAAGGAGATGTGAAGATTAAGTGTTGAAAGTTATGAAAAAAAAAATTATGCCATGTAAGAGTTACTAATACCTGTTAGGGCTAAGATGAGGTATTCAGGAAGTGTATGAGGTGAGTTTGGAATAAAAGACTTGCACTGGTTCATAGGTTGAATTAAGTTGGGAATGAGCACCAAGCTGAGCTGTCTCAGTGGGCAGTTGGAACTCCAGATTGGTACAGGGGTGGGGGTTGACAGCCAAGGGCCAGATACAGAGATTAGGAAGCACTAGTAGAAGATATGAAATGTGAGATATTCAAGGAACCAGTGGTTCTCAGCCCATGTGCTGTGAGCAGACTGGTGTATTAAAAAAAATCCTCTGCAGATGTGCTGCTAAATTTTGATCAGCATTTAAAGTTTATATTTTTTTGCAACTGAATCTACAAATTGTCCTAGTAACATGTATCAAGTGGAATCCTAGGCACTCACAACAAGCAGGGAGGTATTGAATGAGTCTAATTTGTGTGTGTGTGTGAATCAAAGGAGGTTCCTGCCCTTGGAAGAAAGCATCAAGAGGACTTTGCCCTGAGCATATAAAAGGACATGGTCAGGGCAGTGGACAGTTCCCTGGTGCTGAAGTGTAAGCAGGGGAGCTATTGAATCCTGAGATAGGCAGTCACGCCCTAGTAGGGATGGCATGTGAATGAATGCTGACTGTCTTAGTGTTGTGTAGGTCTTTACTTTAAGAACGGTGCAGTTTTTTATACTGTTTGAACATGTGTTCTGAACACAGGTTGAGATCCCTGACCCTGGAGAGATGCAATGATGAAATCCTAACTTTGCTCTGAGAAAAGACAACTCTGAATTGGTGTTGGTGGCTTTAGGGAGTGGGATCCAGGGTGCTTCATAGAAACACTGGTCTACAAAACTAAAGCAAGCAAGTAAAAGGTAGAAAGTTATGGCTGTGGACATATGAAGCTGCTCCTCCTCACTTCCTTGGGCCTGTGCCAGGCACCTGGAACATTCTCCCTGACCAGGCTTACCCTCTCTGGCCCTTTGCTCTTGTATACGCTGTGCCCATTCTCCATGGAGGATCTTCCCCCCAGGAGCTGGGGAATGTGAACACTCCCACGTCAGTGACTTTGGTTTGTCTATTTGATTAAACCCTGGAAGGCTGGAACAGCATCTCATTCTCTTTGGCATCTCAGGAGTGCACTTGCACACTGGTGACTCACGGAGAGGCTTCATACTGCGTGGGCAGATGAATGAAACCAGGTTGCAAATGGTGTTGCTTTGCTGAGTGAGGTTTTAGCCACTCCTGCTTTTGGCTTCCTTAACAAGTATCCTATCTGTGTATTTAGTATTTAGGTAGTTACCATCCAGAAGATGATGAGGGAGGCGTGAAGGGTTTTTGGAGCTCAAAAAAACAAAGGGCCTCCCAAGTGGTACTTTGTCAGCGGGGAGAGAACAGAGCTGATCTATTAATGGGATTCATTGCATTTCCCACTGAAAAGCAAGATTTTACAATAAGGGCCATCTGTATCAGTTGGAGCATTATAGCACACATATCCCCTAGGCCTTGACTGAATAATGACTTGGGGTCAGTTCCATGCCTCAGTGGGTCTGATACAGAATTGTATAGAACAAACAGGTAGCTGTTTTAGATTTTGTACCTGTTCCCAAATTATGCTGCCCTGTATTTTGTAACATACCATAACCCTTAGGGCTGAAGTCCTAATAATATCTCAGCAAATATTTGATTTATACAACCTTAAAGTCAAAAGGAACCTTTGAAGTTACACAAAATGTTCAGTGTTTGTATAGTGAAGAACGCAGGAAGTAGTGTCTGTTGCTTCTCCCTGACACCCCCATCTCTAGTGTAGGAATTCAAATTCTCCTTGCATACCTCTAATGACAGGGCGATCACTACTTTATTCAGCAGCTTGCTATATTCTTGGGTGTTGTTGGAAACCTCTTGTATGTGTGGACTGACAGTCTGTCTCTTGCTCTACTTGCCCCGAGAGTTTTCAAAGGTCTCCTTTTCTTCCACATGGACATTCTTGGAGGCTCCAGAAGGCATTTCTCAGGCATTTCTCATTACCCAAGACCCTTTCTTTCCCAGAATGGCCCCAGTGCTCTATTTGTCATGGAGCACACCTTCCAGGTGTAATGTTAGGATTTTTTGTTCCTTGTTCTTCCTTTCATTTTCTTCTTTTCTCTTTTGCTGTCCTTTATTTCCGGGCATGCAGAACAACATAGATTCAAAATAGAACTTTAATCATTGGGCACTTTTCAAACTGGCTTAAAAACTTTTTAGGGTAATAGACATCTTTGAGAAGATATTGAAAGCAATGGAACTTTTTCCTGCTTCCTCAATGCTTGGACACAGGACATTTGGCATAAAATATTGGACTACATAGATACACATTCAGCATATGAAATGTACAGAGGGCTTTTACACATTATCTTTAGTAATCTTGTGAGTTGGTACTTTGATTAATTGTTTACAGATGAGGAGATGGAAGCAGAGAGGTTAAGTATCTTGTCCCAGGTCACTCAGCCAAGAAGCAGTGTAGGAATAAGCTGTAGTCTCTGTGAAGGATCTCACAGTCTCATGGGAGAAATAGACAAAAATGAGCTGGAAGATGAAACATCATGAAGCAGTACTAACCATGCAGTGTGTGCCTCATGTTGTGGGAACTGCAAGGGGTGACCACATGTTCCTGGGGTTAGGAAACTGGGCTCACAGGGTGAGTTGGAAGTCAATGTGTAGAGCAGGTTTGGCAGGAAGGTCATAGGAAGGCATGGGGGTGTGAAGTTGTAGTTAGGGAGCCAGTGTGTGGTGAGTAGCAGAATGTGGAAACACAGGCTGGGGGAGTGGAGGGGTCAGAAAGAAATTACCCAGGAGTGTGTCCTTTGTCCTGTGCATGAGACAGGCTGATGAAAGGTTTAAAGGGGAGGTGTGACGTGGTTGCATTTGTGTTTCAGAAAGGTCACTGGCTGTCATGTGGAGGGAACGAGACAGGCAGTAGGGAGACAGGTGGCGAGGGCTGAATTGGGACAGGTGCAGTGGGAGGTGGAATTAGCAGGTGTATGTGAGGACTTTCTGGACCAGATACAACGAGATCAAGGAAAGGGTTGGGTCTGAAGTGAGAATTTAGAGAAGAGTCGAAGATAAAACTGAACATCTCCATGAGATCTAACTCTCCATGTTGCAAAGGTTAAAAAACAAAAACAAAAACAGGCACAGGTCTAAGTGCTTGTCCACGTGTTAATTCATTTGTCTTTCAAAAGAGCTCTCTGCATTACTGGTGGGAAAGTGACACAGGCTGAGGAGAACTTGCCTGGGGCACAGGCTTTGTAAGGGTGGGGCAGGTCAGAGCTCAGGCTGTCTGCTTGGCACCCAGCAGGCCACTCTGCCTCTTTGTCAAATGAGATAATGGGTGTGAAAGCATCTGGCTTACAGGAGACAAGTAGGTCTCTGCATTTAACATCTACCCACCAGAGAGCTCTTAACAACTTTTAGAGCCCTTTAATCTGCCTTACTCCCTTCTGGCTACAATGGCCAATCCTATCAGGAGGGCAGGTGAGCATATGGCATCAGGTTTGTGCTTAATAAATAGCTGAATGGGTATATGTGGTTGGTTCTTGCTTGTTCCCATTTTGTAGAGGTGGGAACTAAGGCTCAGACATGTTAACCAGGTATAGTGAAGAGAACACAGGATAACCACTTGGGAGCAATGTGGCTGTCATTTTGTAAGTACTGGGAAGAACTAGGTTCAAATCTGGCAGCACCGACTCCTGGCTGTGTAACCTCCAGAGATTACTTCACTTCTCTGAGCTTCCTTGCTTGTAGCATTCATACCCACTTCTTTTTTTATTTCTATTTTATTTGCCTTTTTTTTTTTTTTGAGAAAGAGAGAGTGTGGGTGGGGGGGGGGCACAGAAGGAGAGGGAGAGAGACAATCTTAAACTGGCTCCATATCCAGCGAAGGGCCCGGAGATCACGACCTGAACCACGATCTAGGGTCAAATACTCAACCAACTGAGCCACCCAGGCACCCCAATCTACCCACTTCTTCAGGTGACTTAATTAAAAATGAAAACCCATGTAATACAGAAACAATACTTAGTATGCACTTAGGAATGTGATTTCCTTAAAGGTAAAGGATTTCTGTTCAGATTGCTTTGTATGAGGTAAAAAGCAGATACAAGGCAGCACAGAAATGGGTTTCAACATAGAAACAGATGTAGCTAGCATCATCCTCCTATGGGCAGCCCGAAGCCCCTGTCCACTCCTGGGATCATCATACAGCTGTGTTATTTTAAACCCAGATTTTTTTGTCCACAAGGGATTATTTCCTGAATGTCTGCTGGTATCCTGGGACCTGAGATCTTACTGTTAAAACTGCAGTCGTCATGGAAACGGGGCTGAGCTTCCAGAGAAGCTGTGTAATCCATGGGGACTACTGGTATTTCTAATTCATGACGGAGGAAGATGCTGCTGTGCTCTCTGCCCATGCAAGGGGAGAACAAATGTGTGTTAATTAGATTTGGTCTCAGGCCTGTTGCCACTTCCAGGGCTGCCTTCCTGGAAAGTGTGGCAGAGGGCTGCAGGTTGACAGGCTGTCCCCTGAGGCAAAAGCAAAGGCAGATGTGCTGGTTTTCTGTGAATAAATAGGATGTACAGCTGCACTGTATGGCAGTACTTGCTGCTGCAGGGAGGTCGAATGGGAAATCTACAAGGGGAGCCTGAGAGGAAGGGGATTCTGGTTATTAAAGGTAGGAGAACTGAGTCATGGAATTCTGAAGTATTTGAGCTAGGAAATCCCTCAGATGGCTCTCAACACAGAATCTTGATGGTGTTATCAGTTCACTTTGATACACTAATGCCACATCACAAACAACCTTGTAATTCTGACTTATAGCCCCAAATACTTATTTATTGCTTATAGGTCTGTGGGTGGCGGAGGCTTAGCAGAGCTCAGCTAGATTTGTCTTCAGGCTTCTTCATGTGTTCTCCTCATGTCACCTCTTTCTGAGACTCAGAATGAAGGCGGCTCCATCTTGGGTCATGTGGTTTTCATGGTGGAGGGTGGACTGTCAAAATCGAGTTGAGTCCCACCTGCTTCTTAAAGCTTGTGCTCAAACTGGTGTGCTCACATTCACTCTAATTCTGTTGGTCAAAGCAAGTCATATGGGTGTCCCCTCAGCTGGTGGGGCAGGAGAGCACTGCACCTACATTGGAGCATGGCAAGAGTGGGGCAGCAGGAAGAATTGTAAAACAAATAGCACAACCCACCACATAGGGTCTACATCAAGATTATCTGGAAATGTTTGTTAGTAACATAAATTCTTGGCCCTAGCTACATTGGGGTTAAGTGAAAATCTTGACAAAAGTACTTGTATTGGAATTTTTAGCAGGAAGTCCCAGTGGATTTTGAGGATCATCTAGGCTCAGGTGCCATATTATAAATTGTACATGCATGAATGAGGTATGCCTACCTGTCCTGTTGAATGTTTGAGTTGTAGACAATATTAGTGGTTTGTAGAGTCTGAAGGACTAGTAACTTTCAAAATTTACCTTGACGTTTCTTTTGTCTTAAGAGAGTGCAGTTCGATGCATGGTCAAGCACATCAAAATGAGGATTCCCTGATCTTTTTTGAGACTCATTTCCATGCTAACCCTTTGGAGGAAGGTATTCTTCATTTTCCCAGGGAGTGACTGGTCATTTAGTTACTCTGATTTAGAATATTAGTGAAGGATTGTGCATTAGTGAAGCATTAAAGGAGAGGGACCAACCTCCAGCTTCCTGGAGTGGAGGAATTAAAGTAAAGGGTGGTACTAAGCCTTAGTACTAAGGTAACCAATTTACATACATTGTGAAACATAGGTCCTCTGTTTTTGTTCTCTAGGAATGTAAAGATTACAAAATGTAAAGATTACAGAATAACAGTGAGCCAGGAAAGAAGCGCAGTAAAACTACAAAGCTCGATGAGGGAGAGGGATCTTTAGCATCCCAGGGTTTGGAGAAACCTTGCTGTCCTAATGCTCAGTGATGTTTCAGGACCACGGACAGCACACCACTTCCACTCTCCATTCCTTATTTGATGCCTAAAACCTGGAACTTTGAAATCACTATGTATGTGTATACTATTTATTTTGCTAGAATGCTCTGCTTCTTCCCCTTTCTTTGGCTTCTTGAACTTCTCATATTACAGAACCCAGCTCAAATGTCCCCTCCTTGATGACATAGGCACTGTCTTTCCCTGTCACTGTAATAACAGCTTTGGTTTTCTGCTGTTTTCCAGATAGTCAGGGTTTTTGGGTAAGTGTTGATTTGATTAGAACTGCACCTCTCTTTTCTTCCAAATCTCCCTAGTCCTTAATGGGTTTTCCATCCTCCTGACTTCGCGGTGGAGACGACAGATATTATTCCCACCAACCAGGAGGGAGAATGCAGAATGCAGGGAGGCTTAATGCTTCACTCAGGGATAGACAATGATGCAAAAATTTCACTGTGACCCAGACCTCCCCTCTGAGCAGAGGCTGACTGTTGTTTACTCTGCTGCTATATGGATAAGGATGTCTGAAGCTTTAAGGGCTAATTTTTGTAAGCAGCACTCAACATAGTACTTAGTGTTTGTGAAGAGGATGAAGGCGTCCTGCCAGCACCAGCTCTCTCCCAGTTGGGGCTGGATGGAAGATGATAGCGGGTTTGCAGACAAGCCTTCCCTGGGCTTCTCCTCTGACTCACAGGACCTTTGGTAGGGGCATAATTATTGCCCAGAACCAAGGTTTAGGTGGGCCCCTCGTGAGGAGCTTTCAGCATCATCCATGTTGTGCTGGCTTTGCATTAAGTCAGCTTCTCTTCTGCAGGCAGCAGGCTTAGGCTTTCAGAGAATTTTTAAAGGCAGGAAAGGAGATTTCTGATGTGTCCATCTGCTCTTTTCTCCAGTTCCCTGTCTCTCTCCCCACCTCTGCATCCTCCCTTCCATTCTTTCCTCTTGTCCATTTCTCTCCATCTTTATTTCCTACTCCTATCTTCTCCTTCTCCCTTCCTCCCTTTTTTTAAGCATTCTTTTCTTTTTCCTCCCCTTCTCCTTGCCTCCTGTATGTCATTCCCTCTCCTGAAGCTTTCAGCACACATTTACTGAACATCCCTGACTGGTTCCTTGGGATCTAGAGATCACTTACCCCAGGCACTACTGGCCACAAAAGGATGTCCAGCCCTGCAGGAGATGGACACGTGAACAATGATCTTGACTGTGCTCAGTGTTATGGCAAAGGGGTATTCAAGGGGCAGTGAGATATGGGGGCTCCCCACAGTCTCTGCTGGGAGGAGTCAGTTACTACCAGAAGGATGTACTACCCCCCCCCCCGAAATTACTACCATATAGAGAGTTGGGTATTTTGCTTTTTCACCTAATGTTTTATTTTCCAGAACTTTTCATCTGTCCATAAGAGTTTATGAGAAATATTTTAGTTGATGAATGATGCTTCATTAGTGGTGTAGTTATATGATTGTAATTAATACTGGATCACACCTTTGTGCATATTCTGTAGCCTTGTTTGGGGATTTTTTTTTTCCTGAGGACAGATTGCTAGCTATAAGTTTTTAGATCAAAGGTCATGAACGGCTTTAAGGCCCTTGCTATATTTTGCAAAATTGTCTGGTTCTCGATCTTATTGAGAAACACCAGCTCTGAAGAAAATATAAATATTATCAGTTTCCTGTTTTATACATCTGCCTAGTATTGTGTTTGATGTCTTGGCTCAGAAGCTTTTGTATGTTGGAATTCTTATTTGATGAAAGCCCTTTCATTATCATGGTGACAAGCCTGGACTCCCTTCCACACATGGTGTTAGAGTTCCCATGAGCTGGCACCTGCATACCTCTCCAGATCCCCACTCTGAGGTCATAATTCAGCCATATAAAACCACATACAGATCCCCAAGCACACCAGCTGCCTTTTTCTGTAGTGTCTTTTTTCTTTTGCCATGTGGCTTATTCCTACTCATTTTTCCAGCTCAGATAAGCATTTCTCCCCCTGGAAAGATCTGGAAGGTCTGTGTGTAGGGGTGCTCTGTGCTCCTCCCCCAATCTCTGCTCTTCTCTCTGCCTCAGCCCTTCCCAGTCTCCCCCACTGGCCTGAGAAATCCTTAAAGGCATACACTGTTTCTTTTAGCTACACACATTCCTTCCTTAAATATTTATTGAGTGCAGTTCCTGCTATAGAAGATAGCAAAGAATGAACAATGCATAACTCCACTGAGTATTTACATGTGCCAGGCCTGTGCTAAGCGCTTTATGTATATATGCCCCTTGCACTTCTCCCAACAGCCTTATGAGGCAGGAACATTTGTCCCCATTTGCAGATGGAGAAACTAAATCTAGAAGAGGTTAAATCACATGGAGAATAAGCGGGTAGAGATTGGAACTTGTATCTGAGTCTGGACATTCTGTTCTTAAGTATCACTGATCCAAGGATATGAGCCATGCGGAGCATAATACACTTTAGATCACCGCTATTACCACAGAATGAGTGGCAGTCTCTGGCATAACCTGCTGTTAGACTTTTGTTGAATTTTTGATTAGATATTTCATTTTCTTCCAAGTGTTTAAACAGTGGTTGTTATATAGAGCTTGTCATTATTCATATCTGCTACTTGTGAGAAGCAGGGTATCATTAATTTTCTTATAAATGTGTGATTTTTACTTTGTTAAATTCTTAAAAATTATAGACCATCAAATTCACTCTTCTTGGTGTGAGATCTTACACAGATTTCCTGCATGAAGAAAGGGAGCCCTGGAACGCTAGGTCCTTGGGTCACAGATCTCTGGTTCTTTCTAAATTGCATCTGATCATGGGTGTTCATGGACTCTAGAATGTGGAAATGTTTTAAGATGTGACAGAAGGATGTTTGTTGGAGCCAATGCTAGGCAGGAAGTTAGGGAACCTTGGGTCTACCCTACACCCCTGTTAGTTATGTGAACATAGGAGGCCACCCCATTTCTGTATGAGGTCAGATCAGACCTATCTCATTCCACAAGAGTCACTCCATGCCAACAGGTCTGCAGGGCATAACTCTCATAAAGCGCAATTCTAAACGGGTTGTCTGGGCAAAGTATCCTTGTCAAATTTTCCATACTAAAAAGGATCAATGTTTGGAAAAGATGGAAATTCAGTTCCCCTCTTGCATATTCACATTACATATCCATAAAGTGAAGAACCTGGGGGTTCCTGTTATATAGATAATCTTTTCTGCTTAATCCAGAAATTTCTAAACTCCCTACACGTGGGAATCCCCTTTGGGAGTAGTATCTACTTAAATCTCTGAGCTAGAGTTCCAGAGAACGTGATTCTGAAAATGCCAGTTAAAAGGCAAAGGCACTGCTAATTTTAAGGAGAAAAGGAAAAAGTCACATCAGCCCTTGCCTTATTATTGACATGTTGTTTTAGAAATATACTTGCCCCTGAGAACACCAGAAGGGACCGCTTGCAGTAGCTACACACGCTGTCTGCTGGTAGTTGGGGAGGAGGTGGATTTGAACACAGGCTGCACCATCTGATTCTAGGAAGAGCAGGGTGGGGCTGATCTTCTGGTGCACAGTACATTAAATACCACCTTTCAAGCTGAGCCTGAAAAACCCTCTATTAAATGTGACAGGGCAGACAGCTGCCTGAGGGAGGCCATGTTCTGGAAGCTGTGCACCAACAGCTGCTGATGACTCACATTTTCTTGCTTCTTGGTGCCCAGGAAAACCTGTGCACCAGCTTGTCTCTGCTTTGGATATGTAGAGCCCGCACCTCTTCTTTCCCTTGGTCCTGGAGTATCCTCCCTGGGAATGGCAAATTGTGCAGGGCTTCTATCTTAGGGCTAAGAGGCAGGTTGTAGAGCCTGGGAGTGGTTAAGCTTGAAGCAAGAGACCTTCTGCTGGGGAGCAGAATGTGCTGGTTCATACTTGTCTTCCTTGATTCATGGCTTATAGTTTCTTGTCTCATGGCTGTGATAACTTTGCTCTGCATCTTAAGCTATTCATCCGTCAAGAATCAGTCTAGGGATCCACCTGTCTGTTCATTCTTCCATGCATTCATGTATGCATCCATCCATCCCTCTGTCTGTTCATCCATCCATCCATCCGTCCGTCCGTCCAGCCAGCCAGCCAGCCAGGCTATGTCCAAGTATTGGAGATATAGCACTGAAGAAAATAGATGGAATCTTTACCTCCATGAAGCTTACGGTCTTGTAAGGACAGTTGCAGGGCATAATTGCAGTTGGCACCGTTATCCACATCGATGTGTATGCTGGTGTCCCCCGTGAGTCATGTCTGACACAGTCAGTGGGGGAGTACCATAACTCTGATGTCAGTGGCAAGTCACCTTTTAGACAAACCTGAATATATATAGTGTGTGGGATGTACTGTAGTCAGTACTGTGAAACAAAGTGGGTAGAGGTGTGGGGTTTGCTGGTAGGACAGAGGCGTACAGTATTCTAGACAGGGCAGCCAGTGGGGGTGGGAGGGGATCTGAGTTAAGTGATGCTGAATAGAGACCTGAAGCAAATGAGAAAGTGAACTTTTCCTTGGTAGTGGGATTCCAAATAACAGGGTCTCACTGACCTTGACTCTTACTCTGAAGGAAATACGGTGCTGATGCATGATGCCAACAGAGGGTCCTGAGCAAGCTCATGCCCTGTTTCTGCTCAGCAAGCTTTCCCTGATTCTTTAGTTTGGGTTGACGCTTTTTTTCTAGGCTTGTACAGTATCCTCTGCCTTCCTCTCATGGTTGATGCCATGGACCATTGTGGGGGCTCTGGGGTGCATTTCCTCAGAGGATCCTGGTGGGATCAAGCCTCAGTTAACCTTAGTGAGCACTCTGTATGGGATTTGCATGCCTGCCTGCCTGGCTGCCTGCCTCTCCCTCCTTCTTCACTCCGGTTTATGCAGTTGATTCCCATATACACTATCTGCCTTCAGTCCTTGTCTCAGGTTCTACTTTCAGGGAAACCCATGGAAGACACTCCCTTGGAAGTGGCTACCCTGAATTGTTATTGTCTGTTTACTGTCTCTTTCCCTACCCAACAGCTGGGGCTTAAGGAAGAGGCTGTGTTTTATTCATCACTGCATCTCCAGCTAGGAGATAGTACAAGTATAAATAAACACAGGGAAAAACAATTTTCAGCCTCTAAGAAATGCAAATTAACAAATATTCATGACAACCAAAGATGCTTGGTGATTTATACATGGCAATTGGGGCAATACTTTTGGGAAGCTATCTGGTCAGATTTATCAAGGGCCATAAACGAGGTTCATACAGTTTGATCCAGTTATTAGGCTTCTGAGAATTAGCCTAACAATTCAAGCCGAGGGAAAAGCCTTGTGTGCTGAGACGTTCATTGCAGCAATTAAGTACCATTGTGAAAAATTGAAAGTAACTTGGTGTCCAACAGTAGGGGGATAATTAAACAATTTATTGTGTATCTGTAAGATGGAATATTTTATAGCCACTTACTGATGCTCATGGAGAACAAACATGTCATAACTTGGGGCACCCTTATGGTACAAGGCAAAAAAGTTGTGTTCTTTTTGGCTCCTAGAATTTGCTGGTTTTTTTGCTGCCTCTGGGCCCTGGCTACCAGACCTCTCTGTCCAGAAGACACTGAATGTTCACCTTCCCTGGCCTTCTTCCCCGCCACTTGTTTGGAACAATTCATCTCGACTTATTTTCTAGGTGTGAGCTGGCTTTGCCTGTACCCCAGTAAGGGCTGCAGGCCTTTACTTTGCTCCCATGACGGGCACCCTCCCCTTCTCCTCTGGTAACCCTGTAAGCCTATGGCTTGGTAAGCCTCTGCCACTTCCTCCATCAGCTCCAGGAGAACACATTGCACTCTGTCCCTGGTTCTTCCTGGCTCATCAGGGCCTGGCCTTGGGCTGGGAGCCGAGGCAGTGAGGCAGCATGTGATGGGGGCACAGAGGAGTGTATGGATATGTGCACTGTGATCATAACCATAGGGAATCAAGGGAAGCAGAAAAAGGTGGAGAGAAACCTCAGCATTTTGCCTGGAGGTTGTTCTGGGGGAGTTGCGTTTACCTTATAGTCTTTCTGCTAACTTTTAAAATGTCTCTAAATTAAGGTTTGTTACAAATAATAATAATTCCTTAATAAACTCCTGTTCTATGAATGGCCTAGTTTCTTCAACAAATGAATGGGATCAGAGAGGGAGGAAGGCTGGTAGAGATCCCAGCAAACTGGCAGAGAGCCAGTTGCGGAGTGGAGACCAGGGATGGATTCCCCATCGACCCACCCACTGTAAAACCAAACAAAATTGAACATGGTCTGATTATTAACTCGTATGAAGGATTTACTGTTAATTGGGTCCATTGAGATGATGAGTTGTGGTTACACTTATTTAAAAGCCCCTTAATGGTTGGAGATATATACTGAAGTGATGTGTATGGGGAACAGTGTTTGGGATTTATTTTAAAATACCTCAGCAAAAACAAAACAGAAGTGTTGGTGGGGGGAGTAGGACGGGTGCAATGTGAATGGCTGGGTATTGAAGATTTTTGAGTCTGGGTGATGGACCCGAGTGGGCTTTTTTATGCCATTTCTTTACTTTTGAATATATTTGGATATTTTTATATTAAAAGTTTAAAAAAATTTTTGGCTTTTCCCCAGTGACACTTAAACACTTTGCTTGGCTTTTCAGAGTGACCGACTCCTCATCAAAGGCGGACGAATCATCAATGATGACCAGTCCTTCTATGCTGACGTCTACTTGGAAGATGGACTTATAAAGTGGGTTGACCAAAACGCACGTTTTTTTCTTCTTTTTAAAGATTTTAATTTTAAAGTAATCTCTACACCCAATATGGGGCTCAGATTACAACCTTGAGATCAAGAGTCACATGCTCCACTGACTTGAACCTGCCAGGCTTCCCCAGAACACACCTATTAAGAAGCTAGTCTCGTGGCACCTGGGTGGCTCAGTCGGTTGAGTGTCCAACTCTTCATTTTGGCTCAGGTCACCATCTCAGGGAACTGGAATCCAGCCCCACATCGGGCTCCCCGCTCATCAAGGAGTCTCCATCTGCTCGCTCTCTCTAATAATAAATAAAACTTGAAAACAAAAAAAGAAGCCAGTCTTCCTAGGCTGCCAGACCCTTAGAGTTCTGTCCCAGGATGACTGTGCTGTGAATATCAGGGATGGAGGGGCACCTGGGTGGCTCAGTCGGTTCAGCGGCCACCGTTGGCTCAGCTCACGATCCCAGCGTCCTAGGATTGAGCTCCGCATCAGGCTCCCTCCTGGATGGGCAGCCTGCTTCTCCCTCTCCAATGCTTGTGCTCTCCTGGTCTCTCTCTCTCCCTCCCTCTCTCTCTCTCTCTCTCTCTCTCTCTCAAAGAAATAAAATCTTTAAAAATAACATCAGGGATGGAGAGATTCAGGGAGGTCCAAACTACAGGTGGAGAGGGGGTCAGTGGTTCTGGAGTGCCCCTGCCCTGCCAGCCTCATGCAGGCCTGCAGGCCATCAGATGCACAGGAGGCAGTGACATGCACACGGCCGGCCCCTGCTCTGTTGCAGGAAGTGGAGGGCCAGGGAGATAAAACAGCTACTGCATGTTGTCAGCTAGGGACAGGCGCAGATGTCCACCTAGTATGTAGAACTGAATTCACAGCTCTTTCTTCTACCTGCCCACAATTTTTGGATTAGGTGTTGGGAGCCAGGAGAGAAAGGAAGAATGTTAGGACAGAGCCATGGCGCTTAAGTAAAAGACACTCACTTTGTGCCTATTGCCTTCTTCTCTAGCTGTAACATCCCAAGTGCTCATCCGCTCAGTCACTGCATTAAAAAAGCCCAGACTGGGCAACTGAAACCATAGAAATGTACTTCTCCCAGGCTGGAGGCTGCAAGTCCTGGATCAAGGTGCTGGCAGAGATGGTTGCTTCTAAGATCTCTCTCCTTGGCTTGCGGAGGGCGTCCTCTTGCTGTGTGCTCACGTGGTCGTCCCTCTGCACACATGTGCACAGGACACCAGTCCTGTTGGATCAGGGGCCCCATCCTAATGGCCTTATTTTAATTTAGTCACTTCTTTAAAAACCCAATCTCCAAATACAGTTGCATTCTGAGATGCTGGGGGTCAGGGCTTCAACATAGAAGTTTGGGGAAGCACAGCTCAGTCCATAGTGGCTTTGATGTGGCCTCCACATTTTATCAGCTAGCAATGGAGAGGTTCAACTCTCTTTCGTATAACCAGTGCCCTGGATTCGCTGGCTGCTCAGCATCTTCCCCTGGAGTCTGGGAGAGTAGGAGCCAGAGACTGTGTCGGTCTCCAGCCCAGAGGCAGAGGGGAATGTGAGCAAGGTGAAGGTCAAACAGGAATGGGGTGTATTAGCAGGACCGTCTGGTGCCCATGTAGGCTTTGATGAGGAGGAAGAGGAGGGGGAGGAGGAGGGGAGGGAAGAGGAAGGGAGAGAAGGGCCGTAGATGGCTGTGAGCATTGAGAGACCATGCCTGCCAAGTGCCCATCAAAGAGCTCAGGGAGTGTGGAGCCCTTCCCTGTCTCCCTCTGCCTGCCCCACCTCCAGTCCCAGACTCCGACCATTTCAAGTGCAGCCCAGGCCTCACTTCCTCCGGTGGATTCCCTCCTCTCACTTCTTCCCAGCCACACTGAAAACATGGTACCCACGGAGCTAGCCCAGCAGCTCTTACCCAGAACCTTGCATCCATAAATCCTCTGCCTGGAATGCCTTGCCCCTCTGCTCATTCTCATTCTGACCCCTGTTTCCCCAACCACTCTTTGTCCTGTGGGTCCAGCTCGTGTGGCTCCTCCTTCAGGAAGCCTTCCCTGACCCCCGTGCTGGCAGTTTTCCTCTGCTGGCCGGCCTATGTGCCAGTCCCCACACTCCTCATGCTGCTCTTGCCCCTGACTAGGGATGTTGCCTTAGGGCCTCCCCGCCCGGGGCCTGGCACAGTGCCGGATGCAGAGACGTACCAGGAGTATTGACCACAAGTGTAGCAGAGGAACCCCGACCTGTCAGGTGGCAGGACCTTGGTCTTAGCCACAGTACAGCCTGGAACCAGAGGAAGAAAGGCAGAGGTGATGGTGGTGGGGAGTGAGCTTTCTAGGTCAGTCCCCTGCTTGGATAAGGAGACAAGCATTCCGGGATGAACTCTGTCTGGTTTGTGGGCCTCAGTGTTCTGGGGCAGGAGGGGTAAAGGATGCTGACACTTTTGCGGGACTACCTATCCACCAGTCGCAGGAGACTGAGGTTAGCTCCCCAAGAGCCTTGCATTCCAGGATGTGTATACATGGAACAAGAGCTCATGGGTCAAGCTGCACTTATTAAGTGCTTGCTGTATGAGTGTGAACACCTAGAGTCATGGAACGGTGGCGGGCCATGTCCAGGAAATATGCGGTGTCCACAGATTCACGATTTGTCAGCTCCTCTTAGTCAGAAACCCCTTTTTTATTGGACTCTCTTATTTCTCCATGTCACCCCACTAAGCAGAGCGAGTCTCCAGGTGGTCCTTTGGAGCTTGAGTCCCTGGCTGGCTGGGAAGTAGGTGCAGGAGGACTGGGACCCAGAGGGGGACCACCTGCACTGACCCCAGGCAGCACTTCCTAGCATGGGGAGGCCCAGTTGTGTTCCTTCACTTTGAACCCCAAGAATTTCTTTCTCTTGTGGCCATTTTGCCAAGTGTTCCTAGAAGCTCTTCAGCTGTGTTATGATTCATTGAGGATTTTGTCCGATTTGCAAGCGCTGATGACTCAGACGTTGGCCGCCGAGTGCGTGTGAGTGGGGTGAGGGTGGTGTTGGGGGTGCGGGAAGGGAGGTGCCTGGCCAACTCACAGAGCCTCCTGTTCCCTCGCTCCTTTTCCACACACGCTCCCATTGAGAACCATTTGGGTTCTTCCTAATGCGCTGGGGGTTCCATCCGGTTTAATCCAAGTTTGGGAAGAATCTCCTCCTTCTATGTAAGGGAAGCAGGAAGACAGTTCAGGCTGGTGGGCAGAGCCTATATTAGGCCTGGAGGGACCTGGCTTGAGTCCAGACCACCACTGATTTTCTGTGTGGCCTTGGACAAGTCACCGTACCTCTTTGAATTCTGTTTTCTCTTTTGCAGACCGTGAATACTTCCTATAAAGAGAGGTGACTGTCAGGCCTTTCAAATGGACTCAGAACAGTAGTACTTGTTGGCACCGCAGCATGGTGACTGTGTCACACACCCAGTCAGACCCCAGGTACCCACAAGTAGGGCTGTGCTGGTGTGTACAGCTCGTGCCCACTTTGGGTCATGCCCAGGCCTTTGCCGGCATCAAATGTTTGAACATTAGCCTGTTGTCTTTAAAAGCCAATTGAAGCATTAAATGAGATGGTCTGAGAAGTGCTTAGAAGAGCCAGTGCTCAGGAGTGATCTTCTGCTGTAGGGTGTGGGGCATCTCCTCCTGGACCCCCCGCCCTTCAGCTCCTGACATGTTGCCGTGTGTTTGGAGCTGGACAGTGGGAGGATGGGGCAAGGCAGGAGTCTGCAAATTGAGATGGAAATGATGGAGGGAAGGACATTGGCCTCAGAAGCAGCAGCGCCTTGGTTGTGGGAGGGGTCACGGTAGTGGTTCCTGGCACTGTGCTTTTGCTAGATGTATTCCCGGTTTCAGGACAGAGTGCAATGCCCTGATTCTGTGGAAGAGCCCCATGGGGATCCCTCTGTACCCCAACCCCACTTGCCTAGACCAGTCCTGCCCAGCGGGCCAGAGGAGCCAGGAGCATCTGCTTCTGCCACTTGAGTGTGGGTTCTGTTTGGGGCTTCACGTTATGTTCCCAAAGCGACACTGTCTTGTATCTTCATTACTGGTGTTTTTATGTGACTTAGAATATTGTTGCCTAAGATGACGAGTTCAGAACAACTATATGTTTTTTTAAAATAAAAATTGCTCATATTCAGATCTAGTGGTCTTCATCAGGAACCGACCTTGGAGGCCGATGTATCTGCCCTGGTTCTGGCTGAGCCTCCCCTCCACCCCCTGTATGTCTCCTGATTCTGGTTCCAACAGATGAAACACAGCCGCCGCCACGCGGGGCAAGACGTGATGGTCATTATGTTCAGAAAAAGTCTGCTATCTCCAGCATGATCCTCTCTAGGGAGGTGTTACGATGTTAGTGGCTTTTTCTCGTGGGTACTGAGAAGTTAGGCAGCTTTCCTAAGGTCAGTGCTCAGGAGACCTAAAAGGAGAATCCTGGTTGCCTGTCTATGTTAGCTTGCGTGGCTGGCGTGACAGAGCACCCCACACCGGGCAGTCTAAGCAACAGACATTGATTCTCTCATGGGTCTGGAGGCTGAAAGTCTGACATGAGGATGTCAGCAGGGTTGGTTTCTTCGAGGCCTCTCTCCTTGGTGTGTAGACGGCTGTCTTCTCCCCATGTCCTCACATGATCAACTCTCCTTGCGGGTCTGTGTTCTTGTTTTCTCTTCTTATAAAGACACCAATCCTATTGGATTGGGGCCCACCCTAACACCCTTATTTTACCTTAATTGTCTCTGTAAAGGCCCCATCCTCAAATAAGTCACATTCTGAGTCTTTGGGGTTAGGGCTTCAACATAGAGCGTTTGGGAGGGTTGCACTTCAGCCTATAGCACTACCTCTCACAGTTTGCAGAGCTAAGGGGACTTTAGACTCTGTCTCCTATAGCCACTGTCCTCAAGTGGTTGACAAAAGTGTGCGAGTTACTCTGGAATGACCGGCTATACTGAGAACCCTTTGCCACCACCTCCCCCTGGAAGTCTTCCCAGATTCCTGGGCTGGTGAAGCAGCCCCATATACTCCCCCACCCCTCAGCTGTACTGCACTGTGATCATCTGCCCACATGCCTCTCCTCCTTATTTACCGTGAGCACCACAAGGCCAGGAGCCCTCCCTGAGCATTCTCTGTCTACCCAGTGTCCTACATAGGATCTGGCTCAGAAATGTTTACCTAATGGAACTGAAGCCACACAGTTGACTGCCATCTTGTTTGTCTTTTAAGACCCAAAGGCCATTTCTGTTGTTTGTTTCCAGACAAATAGGAGAGAACTTAATAGTTCCTGGTGGAGTGAAGACCATTGAGGCCAATGGGCGGATGGTGATTCCCGGAGGTATCGATGTCAACACATACCTGCAGAAGCCCTCCCAGGGGATGACTGCTGCTGATGACTTCTTCCAAGGCACCAGGGCAGCACTGGCAGGCGGGACCACAATGATCAGTGAGTTGCACCCCTGCCTTGGGCACATGGACTTTGGCTCATCATCGCTGGCAGCAGCAGCAGCAGCAGCAGCAGCATAATGCCCAAGCTACACCAGGCACTTTGCTTAGAGGACCAATTAATGTAATTCTTACCACAACCTCCCATAGAGGCTGTGCCACTGGTGGTACACAGAAAATTTTATAGGCAATACAGACATTTGAAAGTTTGAATTATTTTAATGGATTTGAAGTTAAATAACTAGCACATCATGGGTATTATTGCTTAGGGTGAGATTGAAATTCACATTTACATTTTTAGATACTATGAGCTCATTTAAAGAAAAGTATTAAGGAAAGAATGATATGGGTTGTAGGGAGATAAATAAAAAAATTCTTGCATCTGGTGTGCACATGGCTAAAGTTCTGAAACCAGTGCTATAGGTATTATGGTGAAAGATAGGGAAGTAGAGGCTGAGACAAGTTGCTGAAGGTTATGTAGTGGGGAAGTGGTTGTACTAGTTGGCTTTGATGCTGCAATGCTGTGATAATGCTGCATAATGAACAATCCCCAAACTTCAAGCATCACTTGTTTTTCTTGGTCAAATGTCTGAGGGACTAGGAGCAGGACTGGAGTGAGTCTGCTTCAGGATGTGGGCTGGGTTTGGACAGGCACCATGGATTTCCCACCCTGGAGCCAACGATCAGCTCAAACATGCCCTTCTCCTGGCAGATGGCAGAAGTACAAGAAGGGCCTGGTAGAAACTTGCCACCCCTCTTGCCACCTTTTGTCTTCACTTACACGCTGAAGTTCTGTTGGCCAAAGCAAGGGCATGGCCAAAGCCAAAGTCCCTGGGATTGCACTCTGCCCACCATGAACCATGGTGAACATGGAGAGGGGAGGAAGCATTGTATACAAACGTACAAGCCATTACTACAGGGGCTTCTTGGGATGCTGGATTCTTCTTCTACAGCATTTTGTAGTCTCCTGTATTTTTTGAAGTAATTTGTCTTTCTTGGATTCCATTTTTATTTTAAGTTTTGAATTTTATTATTTTTTTTTTAGATTTTATTTACTTATTAATGAGAGACACACAAAGAGAAGCAGAGACATAGGCAGAGGGAGAAGCAGGCTCCCCGTGATGAGCCTGATGCAGGACTTGATCCCAGGACCCCGGGATCATGCCCTGAGACAAAGGCAGATGCTCAACCACTGAGCCACCCAGGTGGCTTTAATTTTCTTAAAGATTGTATTTATTTATTTGACAGAGAGAGAGCGCGCGCATGAGCAGAGATAGGGACAGAAAGAGAGGGAGATGGAGAAGCAGACTCCCTGCTGAGGGCAGAGCCTGACATGGGGCTCTGTCCCGGGACCCCAAGATCATGACCTGAGCTGAAGTCAGATGCTTAACCTACTTAGCCACCCAGGTGCCCTTCTTGGATTCCATTTTAATAAATGATTTTATTTAAATAAGCAACAGTTGATTTTTAGTATTCTTTCAACTGATAAGCTCTTTGGGTCCAAGTGGCTCATCCCTGAGCTGGCTACAACCCAGCCCATCTCTCTCCCTCCCCTTTGGAAGTACACTGGGCTGGAGCTGGCTAGTGTGGGTGGAGCTCATGTGTCAGAGCTGCCTCATCCTCCTGAACCAGGAGGGGGATGGCCCAGCTCATGAGACAAGCATGGTCCTCATCCCTTCTCCACAAAGCAGCCTTTGTATCTGCTCATTGGGAAAGTGAGAGAAGCCCAGATGTTGGACCTGGATGGTTTTGGACTTGGACCTTAGCTGTCCAGGTTTATTTATTTATTTTTAAAGATTTTATTTATTTATTTATTCATGAGAGAGAGAGAGAGAGAGAGGCAGAGACACAGGCAGAGGGAGAAGCAGGCTCCATGCAGGGAGCGCAACGTGGGACTCGATCCCGTGTCTCCAGGATCACGCCCAGGGCTGAAGGTGGCACTAAACCGCTGAGCCACCTGGGCTGCCCAAGCTGTCTAGGTTTAATCCTGATCGTTGCCACTCAGCGCTGCATGATTATGGGCAGTATTTAGGCTCTCTGTACCTCAGCTTCCTCATCTGTAGGATGGGCTTTATTATATGAGCCTCCCCCAACCATGGTGTTGCTGAAAGACATACATACATGAGGTTCCTAAGTGTAGTACATGGCATGTGGCAAGTACTTGGATATAGGAGCTTGGATGGTTCTGAGAGGTAGAGATGGAAGTTGCAGGCTCCAGTGACTTGTGTGGAGTGAGTATAGGACAGAGCCCTGGATGAGGAGTCAGGACCTCTAGGATCCTTGTTTGTTTTTTTTTTCCCATCATCAGCTTTGAGACTCTTAGGGGAGGCCCCCCACCCATCCTTGGGCCTCATCCACCCACCCCATCTGGAAAAGAGTGGCTTTCACAATGTGTTTCATGGAACACCAAAAACCTATGAAAGCACCAGGAGGACCATAGTGAGGGGCAGGGAGGTTCTGAGTCCCCACCCCATGTTTTCATTCAACAGGTGTTTACTGAGGGTGGGTTGCTCTGTGCCAGACACTATGCTGAGTGTTGTGGGAGGGAATAAATAAAGCAGACATGGTGCTGATCCTCCAAAGGTTACAGTTATGGGGAGTGGGGAGTTATGAATCCTATATGATTGTACACACGTGTCTATAATCTGTGACTAAGGCTACAACAGAAAGCTGTGCACGGAGCTTTGAACTGAGGGACGAAGTGCTCAGGGAAGGTGTCCCTGGAGAAGGGACAGGGATCATGCAGGGATCTAAAAGATGAGTGTGAATTAGCTGAGTGAAGAGGGTGGAGGAGAGCAGCTCCAGGGAGAGGGAGCACCCTGTGATAGGAGAACACTGCTTGCATTTAAGAGACGATAAAGGCCCATGAGGCATGAGTGTAGAGACTTATGGATGAGATCATGTGAGATTAGACAGGGAGGTGAGGATGGTACCAGTAGTACTCAGTGACTGAGACAGGAAGTTTGGACTTTTCCAAATGGATGATAGGCAGCCATTGAAGGATTTTAAGCAAGGAATGATGTGATCTGCTTTGGGTTTTAAAGAGACCAGAATAGAGTGGCCTAGGTTGGATGTGGCTGGACCTGAGGCGAGGGATCGCAGTAGCTGAGCTGACACAAGAGGGTGACTAGGCCTAGGAGTGTGGCCATGTAAGTGGACAGAGGCAGACAGCTCCAGGGAAATGTGGGATGGAAATGTAAGTACTTGGTGATGGGTCAGACATGGGAATACCTGAGAGAAAGGAAGTGTCAGGAATGACTCTTTGGATCCCAGCTGTGGAACTAAGGTGGTATCTTCACAGCTGAGGAAGTGGCGGGGATCAGATTTGCAAGGGAGGACAATGTTGCATGAGGTTTGGGACATTTTATTCTCGAAGAGCTTTTGAGTCATCCTGATGGAGAGGTCAGGGAAACAGCTGGTTTCAGAGTTCTGCAGCTAAGAGGGAGTGGTACATTTTAATGAGCAGCTGTATTGAAGGATATTCCAGGACCAATCTGTAAGGAATTTGACCATTTAATGGCCAAGTAGAGGCAGAAGAGTCTATAAAGAGACAGGAAAAATGGCCACAGTAGTAGAATAAAAGCCAGAAATCCATGTTGTCACAGAAGCCAAGAAGAGGGATTGATTCACTGTGCCCTGAGAGGTCCCGTGGAGTCAGGACTGGAGACATAGAGATTGAATTAGCAGAGGCCGATGCTTTAGATGGGTGGAGGGGTGAGTGGGTGGAGAATAAGGACTACTCTTGATAGGGAAACAGGGCTGTAGCTGGAGGGATATGCAAAGTCAAGTGAGGTTTAAAAGTCAGGTGTCTCCCCTTTTGTTTGGTTTATATTTTTTAAGATCTTATTTTTAAAAAGGGGTGATGAAGTTAACATTCTTTTAGCCTATAAGGTCTTGTTCACCTTTTTAGCTACATCAGTATGGAGTAGTGGGAAAGGGTTCAGTGCAGCTGATGGAACTCTTTGGATCTTCCTCCCAGCACTTACCTAGTTGTGGTGACTTTATTTTTTTTTAATTATTTATTTATTTATGATAGTCACACACAGAGAGAGAGAGAGAGGCAGAGACACGGGCAGAGGGAGAAGCAGGCTCCAGGCACCGGGAGCCCGACGTGGGATTCGATCCCGGGTCTCCAGGATCGCGCCCTGGGCCAAAGGCAGGCGCCAAACCGCTGCGCCATCCAGGGATCCCGTTGTGGTGACTTTAGACAAGTTCCTTACCCTCTTTGAGCCTCAGTTTCTTCTTCTGCTAAGGGAGATATTAATAGTCACTTCACAGGATGGTTGGGAGGATTTAATGAGATAATTTATAGAAAGCCTTGTGGCAGTGTCTGAAGCATAGTTAGCATTCAGTAAATAACGGTGATGCTGCTGCTGCTGAAGATGACAATGACAATGGTGATGATGTCACTGTTGATGGTTATGGTAATGATAGTCACAGTGATGGCAGTATTGACAGTGATGATGAAGAGGGTGGCGATGATGATGATGATGATGGTGGTGGTGGTGGTGCTGATGATTGTAATGATGGTGGTGGTGATGGTGTTGATGATGGTGTCATGATGGGGTGATAGTCGTGATTAAGGTGGTGGTGATGCTGATGGTGATAGTGATGATAATGATGGTGATGATGATGATGGTGATGATTATAGTGATCATGATATTTAAGGTGGTGATGATGATGATGGTGATGGTGATGATGGAGATGATGATGATGTGATGGTGATGGGATGAAGAAGCTACTTGAGGCTACCATTGGAACAGCTTGAGTCCTGTTTTACAATATTGATACATATTTTTCTTTCATAGTTGACCATGTTGTCCCTGAACCTGGGTCTAGCCTGCTGACCTCTTTCGAGAAATGGCATGAAGCAGCTGACACCAAATCCTGCTGCGACTATTCCCTCCATGTGGACATCACAAGCTGGTACGATGGTGTTCGGGAGGAGTTGGAGGTGCTGGTGCAGGACAAAGGTCAGTTAAAGCCTCAGAATGGGGGTACAGTTCTGGAATCCCTGGTTCTTTGTTGGGTCTCATTATGTAAGAGTTAAAAAATCCCTTTATCTGCATTTGCTGTGAGCCCAGCTATGAGCTACACACTGCCACATAAACAATGGAAAAACAGGATCCTCCTTAAGGAATCTGTCCTCTTCTTTTTCAAGCCCTTTGGTGGTATCCCTGGGTTCACAGAAGAAAGCCTGATTTCATGTTAGCTTAACATGCAAGGCTCTTGCTGATCTAGGCTCATTTCTCTTTCTCTACCTAAACACATCTGGGGTACTTGTTATCCTGGATGCCATCCCCTGAAACCTGCTTCACTGCTGGGCCTGTGCTCAGGCTGTACCCCCCTGCCAGGAATGCCCTTTCTTCTACCCTGCTGCCCAACATCAACTAGCACATTCTTCAATTTCCCCAATCAGAATTGCTCATCCCTTAAATATCCATATCAGGCTACTCTGGCCTTTTGAGGGGGCACCTTCTCCATTGTTCTTGGATTATGGGACACTGGTTCTCTGTCTGGCTCTTCTGTTAAACCCTGAGCTCTATGGGGAGGGAGTCTATCTATCTCTATCCCACTGCAGCTCACTTCTGTTTGGGCTCATACTGGGCATCCCTGCACAGTGTGGACACTACAGTGTGCATCGTGTTGAGGTGACTTGAACTGAAGGTACATGAAGCAAAGAATACGAGAACAGGATGAACCAGGGCAGGAGTGCTCAGTCTGGGAGAGGAGCAGTTTTGGAGGCTCTCTGAAGAGGCAGCCTCGGATGAAGGAAATGCTTCAAGGAGAGCTCAGGGGCGTTTTCAATTTGTAAGATATTCTATTTTCTCATTATAAAAGTATATTTGCCACAATATAAGAAAGTCAGAAAATCAAGAGAAGGAAAAAAAAATGTTTCTCTTCTGGCCCTACCCCCAGTTACCACTTACATTCATGTTAAGGATTATTGCTTTCCGTTTTCTATTTAGATGATTTTCTTCTTATATAGTTAGACGAAAGTAGTTATTTGGAATCTTTCTGTTTTCACTTAACATTTTATGAGTAATCATTACTTTTCATTAATAACTTCTTAATGACTTGTAATGTACAATGCAATGGTTAACTTGCTTAGCTATTTTCTTTTTATTGGGCACTTAGGTGCTGTTTGCTTTATTGTAAATAGTGTTATGGTGAACATCTTCATATATAAACATTTGTTTGTATCTCTAATTGTTTCCTTAGATTTCCAGAACTGGAAGTATAGGGTCAAGGTTTTAACATTTTACAAGATCATGACACTTTTAGCCAAATTGCTTTCCTGAAAGGTGCACACACTTACATGCCCATAATCCCCAGGTCTTTGGCTCTTTGCATGTTCGCACCTTTGGGTGTTCTTTCCTCTATAAAATGCTTGTAAATTCGATGAGCTAAATTCAATCTACCACTATACACTGTAGTTCTTTTATCATTAATTATGGTAGACATTTTGCATACCTTTATGTCAATGTCCAGTTATGTTCTTTGCCCACTTATGAGTTTGGGTTTTGTATGTCTGAGTTCTCCATATCGAGAAGGCAATGTCTGTTCATTGCAGTTGTTGTGAATCACACTCTTGTATAGAATCATAATCCAAGGGAATTTACCATGTTGTGTCTTACCTTTCTTACCTAGTGTTAAATCCTGAGTAGTTTCCCACTTTACCCCGTGGGCTGCATCACATCAGTATTAGCAGCCTGATTACATGTGGGGATATGGAGGAGGGTCAGATGGAACACCCGGTCACAGGAGAGTGCCACAGCTCTGTCAGGAGGGGGACTTTGTGGGGTAGTATTTATTGCATTGTCTTAGAAGAAGACAGAGGATTTTCTTCTCTTGGCCAGATACCTGCACAGAAGTGATTTGGGGAAGTTTTTAGGAGCATTCATGGTTTTAAGTGTCCAACTCCTAATATAGAATTTTTTTTATTGATTTAAGTTTCAGAATTAGTGCGTGTTTATTGAGAAACAACAGTTTGGAAGTGTCTAAAGTAAAAAGCGATAATTTGGTGATCATCTTCCCAGGCAATTTTCCTATTTGTGTAAGTGTATACACACTTACATATACATCACCCTTATATGCATGCAACTTTAATGTGCATCATCTTGCACCATGCTTTTTTTCACTCAATAAAATGCTGTAGATCACCAGGCCCTTCCACTTAGCAACTGTGTGACCTTGAGCCAGTCATTCAATATCTGTATATCTCAGTTTCCCTATCTGGAAAATAGAGGTCATAAAAAGGTTGTTTCGAAGATCAAGTGAGAGGAAATACATAAAGTACTTAGAATACTGCTGGCCCCTGGTAAGGCCTCTGTGTTTTTATTTTATTTATTTTTTAATTACATATTTTTTTTTAAATTGGAGTTCAATTTGCCAACATATAGCATAACATCCAGTGGCTTCTGTGTTTTTAGTTATTTCTTTTATCATCATTCCATCATTTCTGATAAGACCTCCAGAGTATTCAATTTTATGGAGGTACTGGGTTGATCTACTTCCTATTGGAAAATATTTAAAAATTGTGTTGTCAGGGCTCCCAGGGAGCAAACTCTAGAGATTAGTCTGCAGGAAATGAGTGTGGATTAGTTTCCTATTGCTACTATAATAAGCACCCCCCGCTTGTGGTGTAAAACAACCCAAATGGCAGTTCTGGAGGCAGGAAGTCTGAAGTGGGCCTGGGCCTTAGGGCTCAAGTCAAGGTGCTGGTGGGGCGGGTTCCTCCTGGGGGCCCTGGGGAAAACCCTTCCTTGCCTTTTCTGCCCCCAACAGGCTGCCCATATGCCTTGGCTCATGACTTCTGATCCTTCTAGCCACTGCCTCCCCCAACATTGACTTCTCCCCTGCTTCTTTCACTAAAAAGGACTCTGGTGATCACACTAGGCCCTTTCAAGTAATACAGGATGATCTTTTCTCTCAGGCTTCTTAATTTAATCCCATCTGCAGGTTCCCTTTGTTGTGGGGGCACCATATTCAAAGGTTCTGAGGATTAGGGTGGGGACATCTTGGGGGGGGGGCTGTTATTTTGCCTCTCCCAGAGTGATCATTGGATCAGCACCTGTGAGTGAAGCCCAGGAAATAAGATTGGCTGCAAGGAGCTCTGAGACCTGGACACCCTGCCAAGGGATCCTGAGGAAGCCAAGGGGGCTGGGGACTTCATAGCTCCCATCATCCAGGCACTGGGTATGGCCCCCCTGGGATGGGGCATGGCCTTGAGCTGAGCTACTCTGTATATGGAGGATGGTTCAAACAGGGCTGACAGCTGAGGGTCATCTGCCTGCAGCTCTCCCAGCAGCTGGGGGAGGGGGAGAAGTCCTTCATTCTGAAGGGGCTCATGACAGCATCCACTTCAGCCTATTTCCAATTGCTATTTCAAATAGTGTTATGGGAAAACATTTTTGTAAAGATATTCATGCTTGTCTGTGCAAAGATTTCATAGGGCGAATAGCTCTGCAAGTGGACATTGGGTGCTGTCCACCCTCCATCTGTGTGGGCCTATTGGTGTTGGGCTGGGGAGCCAACACCAATGAAGGGGGAGTGGGTGAAGGGGGAATGGTTTCCAGGAGCAAGTTTGGCAGCTCCATTGACCTGAGCCCAGTGAGAAAGCTGCTGGGTCTGTCTCTAACTTGGCTTCGTTTCTACAATTGGGCAGCATTACTGTTTTCTCTCAGACAAGTCCCATTGGAATGACTTATGTCACGTACCTTACAGGAATCAGCAGGGTGTAGGATGATCCCAGCAGTCGGCTGCCTGGGTTCAAACCCTACCCTTCCACTTCCTGGCCATGTGATGCTGGGCGAGTCCCCTAGCTGACTCTCTCTGAGGTTGCACAGTGGCCCCTCATCCATAGCACCAGGGCTCTGTTACTGGGTGCAAAACCCACAGTCTGAGCTCAGTGTTAATTCTCCACCTGGATGCCAGGTGTTTGTTGTCACAGCAACCCCAGAGGTACATAGTACATGGTGGGGATTGCTTTACTTGAGGTACTATGGATGGTGAGCTACTAAGCCCAACTGGAACCCAGGCATTGGGGACCTCATGCAGAGCTTGCTGCTCCATATGTCCCTTGATACTCCACATGGAGTGAAATAAAAGGGGTGCCCTCTGTGGAGAGAGGTCCTACCCTGACCTGCCTTGGTGATGCAGGAGGAAGTAGTGCTGCCAGGGCCAGGGGCCCGCGTCCACACTTGATGGGCTCTGGCAGGACAGCAGACTGCAGCAGACTGCACAGCCCTGAGAAGGGCTGGTGTCTATACAGCCACCCACAGAGGCAGTGCCCTCAATAGTAGAGCTTTGGTCAGGAAGCAGCATGTCATCTCTGGGGCCTCACACCCACCGCCTGTCTCCCCCTCCCAGGAACCTGAGGCAGTGTGGTCCCTTAGGCAGGATCCTCAACACTTACCCCCTCTCCTGCCAGGGACTTCAGCCTTGTTCATTGTTTGATGGCCCCTGGGATGCTTAATTGTGGTGCCTCTGAGACATGGAGGGAGGCCCTAAACCAGTCCAATGTTGGAGGTTCATCCTTGTAGATGGGCTCAAGTAACCACACCTCCTGGAAGCCTTTCCTGCTTGCTCTGTGCTCCAGGCTGGTGTCCCCCTGGAGCTCTCACAGCCCCAGAGGGGGCTTCTCCAGCAGGGTTGTGGGGCTCAGGGCTCTCGCTGCCCTCATCTGCAGAAAGTACTCCGGTAGGAGTGGGTTTTTCTCCTCTCTGTTCCTGGCACACAGTGGCTTCCTGCTTAGTTGTCTCATTGGGAGAAGGAGGCGCTTGGATTAGATCGCTAGTTCTACCAGGCCAAGGAGCTCGTGGAAGCTGAACAGAGCCTGGCCCCCAGACAGCTGAACCCAAATTCCCAGAGGGATGTGTTTGCAAAGCTCAGGTGTTCTGATGCAAAGCAGAGTCAGGATCACTGGCCAGATGGCTGCTCAGGGCCTGCCCTGTGTCCACCCCTGTGTCAGGGTTTTAGCAGTGACCCAAAGGAACATCAGCCTCCTATGACCCCCTGGCCCAAGGATGGGTCACAGGCTCTACCTCACATTCCCTGAAGGAGACGACCTGAACCCTCTGCTCTAGGGTGGATGGGCCAGCAAAGTGCCCTCCTCTGGCACCCAGAGGGTTAACGCAGATGGACTATAGGTGTTGCTAGGACCAGAGAGTCTGGAGGGGAAACAAGATAAGAAATTCGAGGCTCCTCAGTAGAGGCTGGCCCCTGTCCAGAACAATTGTTCTTGCCTTTTCCTTCCTGTTGGCCAGTCTTGTGTCTGAAGTTGGGTGGATGGTTATAAAGGATGTTGTTATCAGGGCTCCCAAGTGCATGGATTCCTTCTCATCCTCAAGGCAAGCAGCACTGTCATGAACCTTGGCTGAAGCCACTTACCCTCCTCTATACACCCGTCGCTCCATCAAAACACAGGTGGGATCATTTACAAGCCCCACCCAGCCCTGCCTGGTCTTCTTTCTCCTTCCCAAGGTCTCAGTGAATGGTGGTGACCTCAGGGCTCCAGTCCAGGCTCACCTTCCTGAGGGGCCTTCAGTTTCCATAGTGTCCTCACCATCCATCCCCCTGTGACCCTGGCCCCAGCTCATGTAGGATATGGCTTTCAGGATGCCCCCTGGGGGCTCAGACTTACCAGGTTCTCCCAAACCCATTACCCTTTCCAGTAAACTCTGCTGTCACACTGGGTCCCCGTCTCTGTGAGGGGAACCCCTGTCTAGCCATTCACTCAAGGCATGGGAACCATGTCAGTGGTCATTCTCCATGTGCCTTTCCCACTCTCTCCCCTCCCCATCCGTCACTGGATCCTTTACTTTGTGTCTGCAGTAGCTCAGCTCTGACTATGGGTCTCCACCCAAGTCCCTTTCCTGGTAGGGGGGCTCACTGTGTCTTGTCCAGATTCCTCCTTGGCCTCATCCCTGATCTCCGCACCTAGTCTTACTCCTCCAGTGTATTATTCTCCCAGCCATAGATATGGGATATAAAAAAGCAATTAGTGTGAACACCTGCAGTGACTCCACAGTATCCCCACGGTCAGTGTCAAGTTGCTTATGTGGCTTTCAAGGGTTTTTCCTCAGATTCTTACACCTAGGAGAGGTACAGCAAATATTGGAGAGCTAAGTTCCTGAAAGATGCTCTTACCGACTCCTGTACCCCAAGTGTTTTTTTTTAGCACACGTCTTGCATAGAGTAAGCTCTCAGTAAATACTTAATGCATGAATGAGTAAGTTAGGGAAGGAAGAGAGGGAGGGAGGAACACACCTGGTCTCCTTTCCTAAAGCATTTTTAGCACAGCCCTCTCTAAGTCAGAGGGCTGGCTCAGGAATCTGGATGGCCATCATCATTGGACTGTAAAAATAAGGGCAGGAAATTTTCAGGACAAGAAATCAAGGTAGAGCTCATATAGTTCCGTCTGCCTGTTTTAGAAATGGAAATGGAAACCCAGAGAGGTGCAGTCACTTCCCCAGTGTCACACAGCAGCTAGCATCTGGACTCGGCTCCCTGACCAAGCTGCTGCTAGCACTTTGGTGTCTTTGTGAGAATTTCAAAAAGTTACCCTCTTGGTGCCTTGGAAGAACGTGCCTTTCTCTCAGGGCACAGGCTTGGCAGCTGGGGCTCAGGCTGGATTTAGCTCCCTTGGGTGCTCCCTTTGCTGGGAGCCCTTATCCAGGGCACAGATTGCAGCTCCTTAAAGCTGCTGCCAGCCTCCGACCTCCTTCTTGCCAGGTGCTCTTCACACTGCATTCAGACTGCCAAAAGAACAGGCCCACAGTGCCTCTCCTAAGTACAGGCTCAGCCTGTGTGGCATGAGAGCCATCGCTCAGCACTTGGATCCATCTTTAGATCAAGCAGTTTATGGCTTATTTTAGAAATCTCAAAATACAAGAGGAAGTTATTCTAGAAAACGGTGGTGCCAGCAAGTGTGTGGACTTGGCAGGGGAGAATGACTAGGATGGGATTTTTTATAAACCACCGACAGGGGAGTCCTGCCTGTGTTTTCTAAGCCACAGACCCCAGACACTATTAATAGTACTTATTAGTTTTGATGGATGCCAGCAGTGTTTCACTCTCAAAATAGAAACTTTAATTTAGAAATCATTGAAAAGAAGAGAGAGGAAAAAAAAAAAAAAAACCAAGCCCCGTAAAGAGGAGAAGAACTCACATTGGCTCATTGCTGGGCTGTGTCACTTGGGTCAAATATTTAGCCTGTGTCACTTGGCTATGTTCTAAAAATAGCAATGCAAGGACAATTGTGTCATTCCACCATTGGTATGAACCTTCTGGATCTTTCTGCAGGAACTTCCACAGTCTTTCTATCACATTGCCCTGTGTATCAGCTAGCTTTTGCCGTGTAACAAACCACTCCAAAACTGGGACTTAAAACAATAATCATTAATTACCTTGTGACACTATTGGGTGACAATTGCATCTGGGCTCAGTTGAGCAGCTTCTCTACTGATCTCACATGGGCTCACTCAGACATTTGGGCCTCAACTGGGATGGCTGGGGGATGTTCTACACATGATCCTTCATCCTCTAATGGGCTCTCTGGACCTCTTTGCTTGGTGATAGCATTCTAGGAGGTGAGTGTAAAAGCTGAAAGGCCTAGAGGATTAAGCTTTGAACTTATACATCATCATTTCAATTACGTCCTGTTGGTCAAGTCAAGTCACAAGAGTATCCCAGATTTGAGGAATGGGGAAAAAGATTCCGCCTTCTGATGGAAGGAACCTGGAAGAATTTGTGGCCACTTTAATCTAAATTGTGTCTCATCTGGCCACAATTAGTATAGTTCTCTTTCATTCAGAATATTCTCACTCACCCCCCTCAGCCACTCCAAAATGCCATCTGGTTTTGGCATCAGGTTCAGAGTCCAGGATCTCATTCTGAGCATCTATGTAGGATCTAGATGAGGTTCCTTGGGTGTGGCTTCTCTTGATCCAAGGAACCTAAGAGATGAGTTGTGTGCCTCCCCACCCCACGCACCCCACATTACGGTGGTGGCGCTTGGACAGGACAACCACAACAAACACTCCCATTTGAAAAGAGAGAAAACTAGTGGTGCACAGTCATAACTTCATAGAAATTCTGGAATCCAGTTGGATACATACTGCTGGGAAGATCTTCTCTGGGAGTAGAGAATAGTTCTTCATTGGGGCCAGTCCTTCTTGGGAGTAGTACCCAAGTTCAAGGCTTGGCAAACCCCAATCTGTGGCCTAATATAGCTCCATTGCCTGTTTCTATGTAGCCTATCACCCAAGAATGATTTTACATTTTTAAGTTTGTTTTTTTTTTTAAACAAAACAACCACCAAAAAACAAAGAGTATGTGACAGAAACTACATGTGACCCACAAAGTCTATAAGATTTACTCTCTGGCCCTTTATAGGAAAGCTTCCTGTCCCCTGCCCTAGGCCATTGTTTGCATAGCTCAGGCTCTGTCCTTTGGACTCTTGGTTTGACCCTTGGAGATATAGTTCTCTTTCCATAAAAATGGCCCATGTTTGCAGCAAAGTGCCTTTCTTAGCCCTTTTCCTACCCATAGAAAGTTGGTGGCCAGAGACCCCATTCATTTTGAACAGGCTGTCTCTTTTCATCAAAGAGCGTATTTTTTTTTTTTTAAAACATTGTGGGTTTTTTGATGGATCACATTATAGCTCAGTCCACCGGACAAATATTTTTTTGAGATGAGCTTCCCTCTACATTAGGTGGCTGTTGGTGTGTGCCATGTGATGATGCCTTTAAGATTCTTGGAAGCTCTTTTGTCTGCCCAGGGAAGTTTTCTAGGCACCACCTTGAGTTTTTAGGAGGTCTTAACAAAGAGTTCTGGGCACATCATTGATTTAATCTTTACCCCGAGGTCCATTTTTTCCTAATAGTAATATTTGTAGGTTGGAAGGAATAGAGACGAGAAGCAGCCCTGTGTGTCCACTGAATCCTGCTTGCAAACTGAACCATTCCTTGTCTCTCTGGTCCTATTTGATGTCTACCTTCTGGCACTTCATCATACTTGGCTTAAAGAAACCAATTGGCCCTTAAGCATGTAACTGCGCTCTTCACGGAAATCACTTCAGGCAGATATGCAGATTCTTGGGGGTACATTTTTCTCCATGTTAACCCAAGTGGCAGTTTTTTCCTTTTGTGTTGCTGCTGCCTAATATGAGTGGTCCCTTTCCCACCTTCCACTATCAGTTTGTTGGTGATTTTCCCCTAGCCTCTGGTGTACAGTTTCCACGGGACTGTTCTGACCTCCACCCTCTACACAGTCCCAAGGCCAGTGCCACAAATGTTAGGTTTTGGCCACTATGGCCCCTGACCTCTAGGCATTGATTTCTAGATCAGTTAGCCTTTGTTTTGTGACAAACCACTCCAAAACCCAGTGGTTGAAAATAGCCACTTTTAAAACCACAATGAGATACCACCTCATCCCCATTAGAAGGGCTGTAATTGAAAAAACTGAAAATAAATAGTGTTGACAAGGATGTGGGGAGATGGCAGCCCTGGGGCCCCACTGGGGGGAATGTACACTGGTGTGGCTGCTGTGGGAAACAATATGGAGGGTCTTCAAAAAATTAAAAATAGAGCTACCCTATGATCCAGCAATTCCACTTCTGGGTATTTATCCAGAAGACTTGAAGGCAGGGATTTGAAGAGAGATTTCCATGTTCATAGCAGCGCTAGGCACAACAGCCATAAGGAGGAGGCAACCCAAATGTCCGCTGGTGGGTGAATGGATAAACAAAACGTACATCTCCATGACCTGTCTTCCAGAAGGTTCTCCTGAACCTCTTCACATGGGGTTCCAAGGTGAACATAAAGTCCCAAGGCACGGCTAGAGCCAATATGGCACCACTTCTGCTTCATGCCCTTGCTCAGGGCAAGTCTCCAGACCAGCCAGCGATCAAGGAGTGGAGAAATAGATCTGCCTCTTGGGAGAGACAGAGTCACTGTAAAACTTTTGTGAAACTTTAAAAAATTTTACCATCCTGTTTAATTTGTTCCTAGCTCCCCTCTCTGCATGAAATTACCTTACTTACTTGTTTGCTTATGGCTTATTCCTAGTAGAATGTAGACAGGCATTCTTCCTTCCTTATTCACAGCTGTATCTCTAACTTCTAGAATGATGCTCATGCATAGTAAGTACTTAGTAAATATTTGATGAGTGAGGAAATAAATATTTCATGAAAAAGGGCATCTGAGGTCCAATAAGTTTGGGAAATGCTCTCTGTTTATTCTGTTCTTGAATATTCTTAATGTACATGATCATGTTAAAATCTGTGAGAAGCCCTATGGTAAAAACAAAACAAAACAAAACAAAACAAAAAAACCTGTTCACCAGGTTTGAATGAATCCATTTTTCTTCACCAATCTAGATACTAGCATCTCCAGGTTTGATTGCAAACAACAGAATCCCCCTAGAGCTTGGCTTAAGTTTAATGAAGCAGATTTGCCTTAGTGTATCCAAGGATTCCACGCCAGGGAGCCTTGCCCCGTGCTCATCTGTGCTTTTGTCTTTGAGCCAACTCTGTTCTCCCCTCACCCTTGACCTGCATTCTCTGCTTCTGTAGCCATCAGGCTGGAAGGCAGCAGCCTGCCATGTATCTGTACATCTGTTTTGGAGACCAGCCAGTTTCTGGGTGTTAGGTGGACTCTGTCCCTCCTCCTGGCTCAGCTCAACATCTGCCGGGTGCCCAGCCCTGCACTAACCTCTGTGGTCTGGGGTCACCTGGTATGGACATGGCTGCTTCCAAGGGCATGGGGTGGATAGAGTAAGGGGTTTCTGAGAACTGGCGTGTATCATCAATGGGTGGACAGTCCAGTAAGGGCTCAGCACAATCTTTGAGAATTGGTGTTCCATGCTGCTTCCTTGGAGAAAAACTATGATGATGGCATATGTGAATTTGGGAGGTTTGGGGAGTTCCAGAGCTCACTGTGTTTCCAAGGTTCTGCTGCTAGGAGTGGAGTTATCAGGCCAAACATATGAGAACATTTGCTACTCTTGATATGCATTGCTTAATTGGTTTTTTAAGCAGGTGCAAATTGGTATATAGGAGGGACTCATTTTGATGCACTTTGACTAGCACTGGGCAACATATTTTAAAATGTGGTAGAGTCCTGAGGTTTTAATTTGAATTACTTTGATTATAAATAGGAGCAAATATTTTTATCTTTATTAGCCACTTTTTTTTTCTTAAATTATCTGAAAGTACTGTTTACCTTTGGGGTTTTTGGCTTCTTTGTTTTTATTTTAATATTTTAGCATAAAGCAGGAGCAGAAAAACCACACAAATTAAAAACTGTGGCTTTATGAATTATTACAAGGCTATCCCACTCAGGCAAACAGTAGGACTTTGCCAGATACCCCCCAGTGGAATCGCCATGGGCCCCTCATAACACCCTCCTCCCTCCAAAATAACTGTTGTCTGGTGTTTTCTAAATCAGAGGATCTTTTTTAAAACCTCTGTTAAATTTGTTGCATATATATTTACCGTGTTGGTTTTTTGCTTTCTGTTTTGAGGTTTAAAGAATTACCCTACAGAAGATTTCCATTGATAACAATTCAAATCTGTCATGATTTTTTTGAGACAACTTTCAATATGAGATGACTTGACTCAGTCCACTCACCCCCAAGATGGAGTTCTAGGGTGTATTTATTAATCTTACCATGTTTGTTAATTCATTATTTCTGCTTTTATTTGTCATTTACTTCTAATTTCTGGTGAATTGTCCTTTTCTTAAAAATTTCTTAGCATGAAAAAAAATTCTTATCATGGGAGCTTACTAGGTCAATATTTGCTTCCCTTTATGTTAAAGAAGTAAGGAAGCATTTAAGGTTATGAATTATCTCTCACTGTAGTTTTACCTGTTTTCTCACTGATAATTGATCTGTGTCTCTGCATATATGAGGTTTTGTTTTTATATTTAAAAAGGGCTTGTCTTTACAAGGAATACACTACCAAGTAATTGCCTATTTTTATTTAAGTATACTTGATGAATTCAAAACTGATACTTTTAATGTTAATTTCTGAATGTTATTTTTCTCTTTAAATTTTTTTCTGATAATTTGGATGGGGAATTTTTGTGGCTAGGGTTTTCTGCACAAGAAAAGACTTTAGGATTGTCTTCACTATTGTTTTAGTATAAAGTATCAATTCCACTTAATACTTTGCCCTAAATTCGTATTCCTACCCAAACATTTCTGGATTCCATGAGCAAACATTAATGGCACAGCACATATAGTGGGTGTGCAAATTGAAGGAGTGTATAAGACATGGTCCCTGTCCTCAAGCAACTGGAAGGTGTGTTAGGAAGGAATCTCCTACGTCCCCTGCTCCCTCCTGGCCTGTCCACACAGCCCGTGAAGTCCTGCCATTTCAACCTTCTTGAATCCCCCACCCCACCTCACCCCTGCAGCTCCTGCCCTTACTCAGAGCCTCAGCACACCTGTCCTGTTGGCCTTCTGCATCCTCTTACCATCTGCCATTTCCCTATGATGCTCTGTAGACCATCCTCCACACTCCTTCCAAAATAGTCTTCCTGAGACAAAAAATTCTGATCATGTCACTCCTTGCTTTAAAAACACATGCTCGGGATCCCTGGGTGGCGCAGCAGTTTGGCGCCTGCCTTTGGCCCAGGGCACGATCCTGGAGACCCGGGATCGAGTCCCACGTCGGGCTCCCGGTGCATGGAGCCTGCTTCTCCCTCTGCCTGTGTCTCTGCCTCTCTCTCTCTCTCTCTCTCTCTCTCTCTCTGTGACTATCATAAATAAATAAATAAAATTTAAAAAAATATTCAAATAAGATTAAAAAAAAAACACATGCTCGAGTAGATCGTGGTGATGGTTGCACAACATTTTGAATGCACTGAATGCCACTGAATTGTACACTTCAGAATGGCTATGATGGTGAATTTTGTTATGTGTATTTTACCATAATAAAAAAAAGTAGAGGATTAAAAAAAAAAAAAAGCACATGGTCCCTTGAATCCAGCCAAGGCACACTTCTAGTACCTTCACACTCTGTCTTTTCGTCTACCTTACCATCCATGTTCACCCTCCTCTTGGTCCAGTTTCCTCCCTCTTCTTCCGCCTCCCCCTCTTCCTCTTCTTCCTCCCTTCTTTTCCTTCAGATCCAGCTTGTGTGACTTCTCTGGAAGCCTCCTTTGACCCCCCTCACCCACAAGCCCAGGCTGGTTTTGATGCCCCCTCTGTGAGTTCTAGTGACACCTATCTTTGTGGTTACCACTCTGTACTATGATCATTGATTTACTGGAAAGGAACGCTTTTTTTTTTCTTAAATGCATTTTTCTGTTTTCTTTTTTTATCTTGAAACAGGTGTCAATTCCTTCCAAGTCTACATGGCATATAAGGATCTCTATCAAATGTCTGATAGCCAGGTAGGTCCTCCTGCACACCTCCTCTCTGGGGCAGGAATAGGCCACTCTGTTGCATAAGGCAGCACAGGGCAAAGGAGCTGTCAGAACAGGCGGGGGAGAGCTCTGGGTTCAAGTCCTGGTTCTGACACTAAATTGCTGTGTGACCTATGGTGGTCCCCACCTCTGCTGGGCCTGCATTCCTTTCTGGCTACTAGTGTGAGGTCAAGTCGGTTGCTTGGTGGTTCCCAAACCCATCTCATCCTTAGTAACATCTAAAAAGTTCCTTAAAAAGACAGACGTTTAGGGGTGTCTGGGTGGCTCAATTGGTGAAGCATCTGACTCTTTAGCTCAGGTCATGAAATCATGGTTGTGGGATCAAGTCCCATGTCAGGCTCTGTGTTCTGTTTCAGATTCTTGCTCCCTTTCCCTCTTCCTCCCTCTCTCTCTCTCAAATAAGTAAATAAAATAATAATAAAAAAAGACTCCTAGATCCTGTGACAGATGCTCATTGGTAGGGCTCTGTACAGGAAACTGTACTTTTCCAAAATCTCAGCAGTTCATTCTGGAGATTTAGCAAATTCAGGCACCAAGTCATTAGCTCTGACCCAGGGAGGAGCCCTGGCTGTCTCTCCAGCTAGTTGAATGGCTGAGGTTACTCCCTCAGTGTGGTCACCTCTGGCTGTGCCAGCTTCAAACAATTGTCATGTGGGTGAGAGGAGCTTGAGAAGGTGATGCTGTAGTGATGTGGGTGTCGGGGTTACTGTCTGCGGGCACCTGGCCTCCTCACACCACTGGGACTCCTGGTTTGTGTTTATTATCACTGCCCTGCCCTCTGCTGCTTAAAATGGTGGGGGCAGTGTGGTGGCAAAGGGCGTGGGTGCTCTAGCCAGACTGGCTGCAATCCTCAACTTGCTGTGCCCCCTGAGGCAGCTTTCCCAACCTCTCTGTGCCTTAGGACTCGTTAGAGCACCTGCCTCCTACAGGGTATCAGAGGACTCAATGAGCTAATACAAGACTCTAGGACAGTGCCAGGCACACATATGGGCATTGATAAGCTGTTTTTCCATATCACCTACACTTTGATATCAGTGGGAGACATATCTAGGTCTTGCCTCTCAAAATAAATGCTTGGAGTTACAGAGACTAACTTACGCTAAGATGCCCTGGAGGACTTTGATTTGACACCAAAAGGCTAAAGTTGGTTCAGTCTCATGACAAAGTAGCTCTCTGTCTGTCTAGGGTAATTGAGGTCTTCACCTGTTTCATTCTAACGACCAAAGCCCCAGGGATAGATGGAGTTGAGCCAGGGGGGATCCTGGAAGGTGTTTCCTGCCCCCAAAGCGCCCCCCATCACCACCTGCTGTCCACGTCTAAAAGCACACGTCCCGAGGGTGGGGTGCTGTCTCGCATGCATACAGAACCAGGGTAAAATGCAAGAGGCCCAGGAGAAGGAACGTGGTGGCTTTGGTCCTCACCTCGGGCACCTGTCTGAGTGCAGATCCTCTGCAGATGGGAAGAGGGCACGGGCAGCAGGCAGGGCCTGCGTTGCCTAAATAAGCTGATGGCTGGCAGGGTGTGTATTATCTGAGTGTTAGAGCTATTACAGAACTCCGCCCACAGCACAGGCTGAGCACGCTCAGTTACCCAGTGTCGGCGGAGCTGAAGCCAGCTTCCCAGCACACTGTCCCCAGCGGTAATGCAGGCACTTCAGTGGGGCAGAGCCACCACCAAAGCAAAAGGCACAACGCACACCAAGGCTGAGGGCATTTCGGCCTGGTTCTGCTCTACCCCCAGCCTCCTGCTTTGGGATCCAGAGCGCATCAGGATCAAGGGGAGAGCCTTTCCCAGGCTTACCTGGTTGAGCAGGCATTCCATCGGTATGAACGGAGCAGCCGTGCTGCCTCTGCAGGGGCCGGTGGGCCGGTGACACTATGAGCAGAAGAGCTGTCTTTGCAAATGCTCAGCCTATGATATTTTTACCACCCCCCCCACCCCGTTTCTTCTCCCTCAGCTCTATGAAGCCTTCACCTTCCTGAAGGGTCTGGGAGCTGTGATCTTGGTCCACGCCGAAAATGGAGACTTGATAGCTCAGGTGAGTGGCATGGCTGTCCACCGTTGCCATTCCGGTCCACGTCCCCATTGCTGTCACTGTGTGATCAGAGGGGTGGGGGCGTCGATAAGCGAGGTGGCTAGGCCGTGAAGGGTCCAGCCGAGAACTGAATGGCACATCAGACACTCCGAGGGTGAGTCACACTCATACCATCCACGGGGGGCTTTCTGCAGGCCGTGTTGCCTGTTGGCTCAGCTTCCTCACGTGTGCGGTAGGGTTGGTGTAACTGCCCTGTGACCCTCTTGGGGCTTGCATGAGGGACAGAAAAGGATTAGATGGAGACGCTTTGCAAACCTGGGGGAGGCTGGAGGTGAAGCATCTGGAAGCTGGTATTGCTCATTATCTCATAGGCCTGGGGAGCGGGTATAATGGCCAGAGCCCAGGCCCCTTCGCCTCCCAGCCCTCTGACCTCAGGCAGGGAACTTTACCCTGTGAGGGCTCCTGCTCTTCACCCAGAAGCACCTGCCTCATGAAAATGAAATGATATCATGTATGTGAAATCCAGTGTCTGATACACAGTAGGCTGTAGCCATACAAAATTTTGGTGAGGGAGAGACATGACCCCATTTTGATCAGTCTGGCTGCAGGATGGAGAATTTGATGGGAAAAGAAATAGACTCAGGGTGACCAGCTAGGTTGTGCTCCTGCAATTCTTAGAAGAAATGGAGACGGGAGATAGAGGAGGTGGAAGGAGTGAAGTGTGTGAGGGAAGGAGCACAGTCCACAGGTCTCATTAATTGACTGGATGGAGAAGAAGAGGGGGAGGTCAGGGACGGCCACTTGGCCTCTGGTCCAGGGGTCATGATGTCACAAAGCAAGATCAGGCAAGATACAGGAGAACATTTGGATGCATCTAATTAGAGTAGTGAATACAAGGCATGATGCTATGGACTTTATATAGTGATGTTCACAACTACTCCATGACACAGACATCCCCATTTTATAGATAGGGAAACCGGGGCTCAGATGTGAAAAGTTTGTTCACTATAACATGGGGCACAGAGCCGGGATGAAAGGCCTTTCTGGAGCACAGCAGGGCTGCGCCACGATGGCTAAGCTTGAGCTCTAATGCTTCACTATGAACGTTAGCTACTTGCTTAACTTCTTAGTTGGGATTATACAAGGGTGTGAATGCCAGGAAGTGAGGATCACTGGGGGCCCTCTCAGAGGCTGTCTGCCAGTCTGTCCTCTGACCAGTGATTGGTGTCCCGCTCACATGCAGAGCACATCCATCCCCTTCCAGGGTCCTCCAGAGCCATCACAGCCCCAAAGTCTGGAAGTGTCTAAGTCAGATCTAGGTGTATGTAGATGAGGCTCCTTGGGTTCCTACAATCTGGAGGTCTCCGGAGACAAAGAGGCTAGTTATCTGCCTCCCCTCAACATACACTCAACATACAGCATACAGCAATGGGTGGACATTCCTTTTCAAGAGGGGAAAACAGAAGGCTTCAGGATTGGCCCAAAGCTGTTCTGAAATCCTGTTGGGTACATGTTGGCAAGTCCCCGATTAGGTCTTGGAGCCTGAGAATAGTTCTGCATGGCTCTTGGCTCCACCTTCTGGACTCTTGGTTCTGTCCACCCACTTCCATCATCCATCCTTTCCATGAAAGATAGCACATGCTTGTCACCGAACCTGCTTCCTGCCCAGTGGAGTTTGGAGGTCTCACTGCCTCCTTTCATACCATTCAGCCCAGACTGACAGTGTTTTCCTAAGGTGGTCCTCCCAGCTTTTATTTGCTCCTTGGGAATCCATCAGATAAGAGACACCCACAGATTTCTTCCAGGTAAGCCCACTCACTCCTACCCTGCTCACGCCCTGAGCTCTTGTTAGAGAGGCTCTTGGGGGTTCTCTGTCAGCCTCTCTAAAGGGCCTTTCTGTGACTGATTCACCTTGGAGGCACTAGCCTCTCTTTCCAGTTCTTCACCAATGTTGGGCCACACCCCAGCTTTGTCTCTGGACTACTATCTGCGGCTTATGTCCTAGATTTGATATTTTCTCAGAAGACATTTATTTTAGATTTTTAAAAAAGATTTATTTATTTATTGGAGAGAAAGAGAGAATGAGAGAGAGAGAGAGAGAGAGAGAGAGAGAATGAGTGGGTTGGGGAACAGATGGAAAGGGAGAGAGAGACTCTCAAGCAAATTCCATGCTGAGCCTGACACGAGGTTTGATCCCAGGACTGAGATCATGAGCTGAGCCAGTCAAGAGTTGGACGCTCAACGGACTGAGCCATCCATGTGCCCCGTGAAGGCATGTCTTAACTGCATTATCTTTTGCTCTTTGGAGAACCAGATAATTTTCAAGGCCATCATGACCTAGTTCCTTCTTCTTCTTTTTTTTTTTTTTTTTTAATTTTATTTATTTATGATAGTCATACAGAGAGAAAGAGAGAGGCAGAGACACAGGCGGAGGGAGAAGCAGGCTCCATGCGCCGGGAGCCTGATGTGGGATTCGATCCCAGGTCTCCAGGATCGCGCCCTGGGCCAAAGGCAGGCGCCAAACCGCTGCGCCACCCAGGGATCCCTACTTCTTTTTTTTTTTTTAAAGTAGACTCCATGCCCAGTGTGGAGCCCAGTGTGGGGCTTGAACTCATGACCCTGAGATCAAGACTCAAACTGACATCAAGAATTGGACGTTTAACCTACTGAGTTACCAGGCACCCCTGTCCTGATTCCTTTTTAATATCCCTTGCTTCCATTACTCTTCCTCTCACATTTTATTCCAAGCAGCAGCAAGGAACCAGCCAGAACCCCCAACAGCTCACTGGGCTGTCCTCCTGGCTCAGTAGGCCCGTTTCTGCTCCCACATCACTGCAGAGGGCAGTGCCGTTGAGCCTTCTGCTCTGACACAGCAAGCTCCAGCTTCAGTAACATCCTAGCTCACTTTTGAGCTCTTACTGCCAAGCTGCTCAAAGTCCAACTTTCTACTGACAGTTCATTCCAGGCTACTTTGGGGACTGTTTTCTCCAACACACACCTTGAAATTCTTCCAGTCTCCATTCACTGCCTGGCCCCAGGGCCACTCCCACAGCTCCAGGTGGTTGTTATGGTAACACCTACTTCTGGGTACCACCATCTACATTGGTTCTCTGTATAACAACATACCCCAAAACTTAACATCTGAAAGCAATAACCATTTATTATCTTATGGTTCCATGGGTCTGGAGTCCAGATGTGGCTTAGTGGGGTCTATTACAGGCTGCAGTGAAGATGTCAGGCAGGACTTCCAGTCCCACTCAAGTGCTGGTCCTCAGGATTCAGTTCTTTGCAAGCTCTCAGACTGATAGCCTCTGCTCTTGGTGGCTAACCATTACCCAACAGTTTGCTTGGTTCCTTGTCGTGTGGGCAGCTCCAGTGGGGCAACTGGCTTCCTTCCAAGTGAGCAAGTGGGAGAACAAGGGGAGGATGAGCAAGGTGGAGGTGAGAGTCCTTTGTGACCTCCTCTCGATAGTGATACCATCTCTTTAGTCCATGTTCTGTTCATCAGAACCAAGGTGCTAGATCCAGCCCACCTGCAAGGGGTCACACAGGGTATGGGAGGCAGGAAGTGGGCCCGTTGGGGGCCTCTTAGAAATCACCCACCATATGCATCTGTTTTGCCTAGTTTTGAACTTCATAAAAATGGAACAATATGGTATTTGTTCTTTTATGTCTGGCTTCTTTTGCTCAAAACAGGGTCTGTGAGATTCCTCCCTGTTGTCCACAAAACAACAATTTTTTTTCTTTTTTCATCCCTGTAGAATTCCAGTGCAGGAATACGTCATAGTGTATTCTCTAATTAATGGATATTGGGATAGTTTCAACTTTGGGACTATTAGTGTAAAAAGCTTCTGTGAGGGACACCTAGGTGGCTCAGCGATTGAGCATCTGCCTTTGGCGAAGGACGTGATCCTAGGGTTCTGGGATCGAGTCCAACATCGGGCTCTTTGCGTGGAGCCTGCTTCTCTCTCTGCCTGTGTCTCTGCCTCTCTTTCTCTCTCTCTCTCTGTCTCTCATGAATAAATAACTAAAATCTTAAAAAAAAAAAAAACTTTTGTGAACATTCTTGTTCAGTCTTTTGTTAAACCTGTGTTGGCATTGTGTGTGTCTACCCAGGAGTGGAATTGCTGGCTGGCGGGTACACGTATATTCAACTTCGGTTGTAACTGCTAAACCATTCTCTAGAATGAACCAACCCTACACGCCCATGAGCAGCGTGTGAGACGTCCAGCCAGGAGTCTCAGCATTCCTTACTGCCCACGTAGGATTTAGCTTTCTCAGCTCCAATAAATCTGTTACCTTTTGCTCATCTGCTTTCCAGTTTCCAAAATTTTGTTCTTACTGTCTTCTCTGCATTCTTGTGGCTTTTGCAGACCTTTCCTGTGGAGTTTTCAGAAGGGAGCAAAAAGAACGCATGTGCTCAGTCCGCCATCTCTAACTGGAAACCCGGCTCCAGTCTTTTCTGTGATCTGTGCATTTCTCCATGATAGCATCTTGTGTCCTTCCTCCCTCCTCCCTTCTTTGTTTCCTGCCTTGTTTCCAACAGAAATAGTAACAGACGGTTAAACAATCTTGCAGAGGGATCTCTCTCCATATTGTGAAGTCATGGTGTAAACAGTGTGCAGAAATGCTCTGTAAACAGCATCTTCTGTAGCTGAAATCCAGCCCAGCTCTTAGACCTTGATGTTGCTTCCAGTTTACATTCTTACAATTCACTCAAACTTAATAACCAGAGGTGCAGTTGAAATCATGTGGGGTTTTTTTTCATGGCTGATAGGGCTGGGGGCTCATGTTGGAGATGTGCCCAAGAACGCTACAGAAACTGCACCAGTGACAATTAGCACAGCTGACATCTGGGCAATATAAAAATTTTTTTTTGAGAAATTATAGTATTCCTTTGGCAAGGAAAGCATGAAGCAAGTGGGTTTGAATCTGGGGCATTAGCACAGGGAACAATTTCCAGGCTATATGACAAGCTTGAGGGAGAGGCTTCCTGCTAGAATGACAGACGCCAGGAAGAGGGGTAATGAGAGCCCGCTGCCGGTTAGCAAGCTCTGCTGTACACAGGTCCTGTGCGGGCATCTTACACATGCGCCCTCACTGCCTCATTGTAGAAGCTGTAACATGCAGGCACTCTTGTCCCCAGCATGAAGAAGAGGAGGCTGAGGCTAGAGAGTTTAACCAACCTGCCCAAAGTCCCAGAGATGGCCAGTTCTGTGGCTGGACTCCAGTTTAGGAATTTTGATTTCAACATTCTTACAATACCCAAACACTACCTTTCTTACCCCAGGAGAGGCCTGCAGCAGATTCAGAGACTGGCAAGGCAGTAGGTGGTCTTTAGAGCTCATCTCTTTCCGCCCCCACCTGTCACTGGTGTTGGGGCACCGAATAGAGAGCAGGTGTAGGTGTAGATATCCAGAGTTGCAAGGGCGGAATGGGGCAGGTGTAGTGGAGGAGTCGAGAAGCGCTGGATCACCCCACAGCCCAAGTTGGACTCCTGCAGACCACTCACCCTCCTGGGACTCAGCTGCCCATCTGCCTAACCAGGGGGCTGGAAGACTGGCCTCTCCCGGCTGACATTCTACAGTCTCTGACTCAGCGCTCTTGTCTTACAGGAACAGAAGCGGATCTTGGAGATGGGCATCACGGGTCCTGAGGGCCATGCTCTGAGCAGACCTGAGGAGGTAACAGAGCCTCCCCTGGGGTGTGACTGACCTCTCTGAAGGCCCCCCAGATGCTGTTCCAGCTGGAACAGCCGGGCCAGAGCCCTCGTCTCCATCCCCATTCCCCTGACATGAACATCCCAGCACACATGGCCTTTCCTGGGGTCTGCCCTCTTGACTTGGGAGCCCTGGGGCCTGGGGATCAATCAGAGAAGCCAGGGAAAGGCTTATCCCAGGGCCCAGGAGCTTCACCTCAAGGCCCCACAAACAGTTCAGTGTCATAACTGGATAGAAGGATCCTCACCAAGGACCTTGTATATTTGGTGATGGGAAAATGAAGCTGTATGGTCAAGACTTAGAACTGACAAAACAACTTCCCCTGCAAGTTGCCCACTGTGTTCTAAGACCAGAGCATGGATGAATATCCCTGGGAGTGATGGGCAGAGAGTGTGCCTGTGTGTGTCTGTGTGTCTTCTGTGGGTCTGGCCTTGTGCTGGATGCTGAGGACACAACACATGAGTTGATAGACTCTTTACCCTGATCTGGTGCATTGCTCTGCATGGGAGCTCCACGACCCCTGAGGGGTGTTCCTGGTCCCTTGTGAGATCAGGACAGACCTGAGACAGCGTTTACAAACCCTTCTAGCATGTGGACATTGCCCTGTCTCCAGGTGTGTGTCCAGTATGTCCACCTGGGAGAGAGGGGTGGGGACCCCCTTGGCTGCACTCAGATTCAGTGCCAGTCCCCAACAGTGGGACCATCACCAGACTGGAAATTAAAAACAAAGCAATACAAAACATGTATCTGCTCCTTTTGTTTGAAAAGCACAGGTCTAGAGGGAGCAGAGACCAAGCCAAACAGCAAGCGGTTTCTCGTGGCTGTTGAATGCACGAAGGAACGTATGTTGGACACATGCGTTCACTTACCTCAGGCGTTTATAAGTAATGGGCGATTTTATGGGCCGTTTGATGCTTTATCCTGCCTGGCCTGTCCCCTTCTAACAGAACATGCAGCATACTCCCAAGCAAGCATAATATAACTGCCTTCCAGCCCTCTAACCAGATACGTTTTGACTTAGTTTTTCTTTTCTTTTTAGAAATTAATATTTTTCTCCTTTGATGCAATAGATTTGCCTCTGGCCATACTTAATTAAGGAAAACTGAAGGACCTTGGTTTAGGGAGAGCCCTGGGGACCTCGGGGGGTGGTACTGCCTCTGCTCCTCCCTCCTGTGACCCGTGTATTGCCGTGTCCCCAGCTAGAGGCTGAGGCCGTGTTTCGGGCCATCACCATTGCTGGCCGGATCAACTGCCCGGTGTACATCACGAAGGTGATGAGCAAGAGCGCAGCGGACATCATCACCCTGGCCAGGAAGAAAGGTAGGCAGCCCAGCGCCTGGGCTTCCTCTGGGGCAGCTGGGCCATAAGGAAGGGAATTGTCCATTGTCCAGCAGGGTCAAGTTCACTGGTGGGGTCCCTGCCCAGGGCAGAGACACCCTGCCGGACACCAGCATTCTGAGCTCCATAGGTGAATTATCCCACCTTGTGGGACCAGATGAGACCATGTATCTTATTTTATTATTTATTTTATTTCTTTTTATTTTATTTTAATTAATTTACTGAGACAGAATCTTAAGCAGGCTCCACATCCAGCATGGAGCCTGATGCAGGGCTTGATCTAAAGACCCAGATATGACCTGAGCCGAAATCAAGAGTTGGATGCTCAACCAACTAAGCCACCCACATACCCCTGAGACCATGTATTTTAAAGAGCTCTGCATTGTTCCAGTTCTGTTCTGGGTGTCACTTCAAGTCAGTGATGGGGCCAGGCTGTGTCAGCTCTGGGATCCTTCCCACCCTTTTTCTGGTCCCCTCTGGGTACTTATTTCATCCTGGGTCCCTTGTCTAGGGCCCCATGGTTGGTGCCTGCATCCAGGGCCAACTGGGGGTCTGCACAGTCTTGGCTGTGGGTTGGGAAGGAAGAAGGTTTTTGAGAGCCAGAGGGTCTGGGCACAGCCCCGTGCTGGACATCAGGTGAGTGTGGGCCAGGAAGCCAGCCACCCAGCTCAAAGATGGATGCAATACTTAACCACTTGAGCGTCTGCTGCTTTGTCTCTGAATGGACCTCATGGGCTCATAGCTGTAAAGTCCTTGGGGAAACCCCAGGGCTCCGTGAGTGTTGGCTGATACCCTTCTCAGCTCCAGGTTGGCCATTCATGTCCTACCTTGGTACCCTCTCCTCCCTAGTGGGGCCCCAGTACCAGGCTGCCTGCTGTGCTGAGGACTGTTGTGAAAGCCTCAGTGGGTGTGTTCTATCTGCAGGAGGCTCAGAGCAGGGGCCCGAGTGCAGGCCTCAGGACTTCTCGACAGGTGCACAGTCCCCAAACAGTCACCAGACCAAGAATGAAGAAGGTCCCCAGAGCAGCTTCCTTCCCAAACTCAAGGGGAGAGAGAGAGAATGACAGACAGAAGAGGGGTAGAGCATGTTATACAAAGACAGTGGCTGGAGTCCTTAATCTGGTGGACATTCGCCAAGGACGTTCACCACCTGGACGAGGCCGGACTGTTCCCTCTCTGTGTCATGGGAGGCTGACCAGGGAGTTATGGGTCAGTGCAGAGGGCCAGACAGAAGTCAGCAACAACACAACAACCATAATTGAGCATCCACTGCATACGTCATGCTTCTTATTTCTCCCGGGAGCCCTATATGCAAAGTATTACTAACTGTATTTTAAAAAATATCTTAAATACTATATTTTAACGTAATATATATACAAACTGTTATTTCAACATGTAATTATATATAAATATCAGATATTTTGTGTTATTTTCTGTGTGCTGTCTTTGAAATCCAGTGTGTCTGCCACTGTTAGAGCACCTCTCAATTCAGACCAACCCCAGCGTCCGGTGCCTGACAGCCACATGTGGCTCCTGGTGACCGTGTTGGACAGAGCAGCTTTGACCCTTGTTCTGGTGTTTTTAAGGGAAAACTGACAAACAGAGGCATTAAAAGAGAGTGCTCTCGTTTAACGCAGCTTGCTTAGGACTGGCTCCATTTTAAGGATAAGGAAACGGAGGCTCAGAGCAATGACAGGAAGCTTGAAGTAGTCGTGAGCACGCAGGGGGCTGAGCATGCAGGTCCCAGCTACACGGAGGGATATGGTGAACACCAGTCACATGTGGCTGTTTCGATTTAAATATTTTTAAGAAGAATTTATTTATTTGTTTATTTATTTACGAGAGAGAGAGAGAGAGGGAGAACACAAGCCAGGGGGTTGGGAGGGGCAGAGGGAGAGGGAAAAGCAGACTCCCTGCCATGAGGGAGCCCGAGGGGGACTTGATCCCAGGACCCAGGGATCATGACCTGAGCTGAAAGCAGACGCTTAACCCACTGAGCCACCCAGGTGCCCTGTTTCAATTTGAATTAAGTAAAATTAAATACAATTTTAAACGCCTTCCTTGGTTGTGCTGGCCACAGTGCACATCTCGAGAGGCACGGAAGGCTAGTGGCCGCCGTCCTGGGCAGCACGGGTACAGAACATGCCCATCGCTGCAGGACGTGCTCCCGGACAGCCAGATCGCCGGAGCTCAAAGCTGCCACAGCAAGGTGGCCTTGCGCAGCTGTGGCAGTGCTCCTGGCCTGTGTCGGGCAGCATCTGTCCACGGGCGGATCTGAGGCTCTGCCTGTGGGCTTTGTTCTGGCCTGCTCCCCGGAAGGCAGCCTGGGATTCCGAGAGTGAATGCTCTGGCGGCAGCCCTCCCGCGGTGGGTTGGTGGATGCACCACCCAGCTCCCTCGCCCTGTGGGTGGCACGGTCCCGAGGTGCGGTCAGCAGTCTCCCCGAGGCCCCAGTGGCCCCGACCCCGACCTGCAGGTGCCCATGGCCGTGACTTGGTCATAACTCACCTGTTCTTGACGTCTTTCTCTGTCACCTCCTCAATCCCCCGCCAGTGCTGCCTGGAATCACCTCCCAAGTAAGACACTTGAACTTGACTCCTGAATTTGAAGATCTGCTTCTGGTAGACTCCACACTGAGACAGCACATCCCACCCTGTGCCTGGACTGACAGATCTGCCAAAGGGCGTAATGGTCCTTTCCAAATCCCAAAAGCATTACCAGTTCGGGAGGTTGCTGGGGTCAGCTGGTGCCCAGTGCCTGGCAGCAGGAGGTCACTGGGCTGTGTGGTGATGCAGGGAAGAAGGGCAGAGAACCTATTGCTCCTCAGAGCATCGTTCTCCTGTCTCTGATCCTCTGACTTTCATGCCCCCAGACCGTCCTCAAAAGACCATCACCTTTGACTGTGTGTTTGCCCCTGCAGGCCCCCTCGTGTTCGGTGAGCCCATCGCTGCCAGCCTGGGGACTGATGGCACCCACTACTGGAGCAAGAACTGGGCCAAGGCAGCAGCCTTCGTGACCTCCCCTCCCCTGAGCCCAGACCCTACCACACCTGACTACTTGACCTCCCTGTTGGCCTGGTGAGAGCCGAGGGGGTGGCTAGGCGATACTAGGTATAGTGTAGAATATTGGGAAGCACCCAGGATTAGAAACGAGAATCCAGATTCACCCTGTATTTGTCACATAACCCAGAATGGCTTTTTGCTTTGGTTTACTCATTGGCAAAATGGAGGAGAACATAGTACCTACTGTGGAGCTGATTGTGTGACATTGAAAGAAAATGGCCTAGAATCTAGGGTTCGGTAAATGCCTACTGTTACTTGCAAAGCACCTCCTGGGTACCTACCTGCACACAGTAGGAGCACAGCCACCTTGGTCCCTTCCCTTCTATTGGCCACCATGAGGGAAGAACACTTAAGCCGTAAGAGAAGGCTAAGTGGTGAGGTGTGCAGGCCGCCCTGGAAGCAGAGGTACATGCTCAGAACCAGGAAACTTGGGGGAGGCAACATCAGGCCAGGAGCTAGAGGATTAGTAGGAATTCGCTGGATTGGGGATAAGTCCAGGCTTCTGGTGTTAGCCTTGGAGGAGCCCCACGGGGGTGAGGATGTGAACCTACCATGGAGATTTCTTTCTCCCAAATGGTGCAGAAACCCTTGACTTGACTATCCACAGGCTTACTCATCGTCTGCAAACTGATGTCTGGTGGGCAGATCCAAGTCCAGACAGACTCCCCATCTCCTCCACAAAGCTGCTGCTCCCACAGTCTTGCCCATATCTGAAGATGGCAGGAAACAGGCCAAAGGCCCCAGGATCTGACCACATTTTGCCCCCTTGGCGATGACTGTCATGGCTCATCTCCAATAGGCCTGTTTCTGTGCTCTTCCTTCCATGCCCCTAACGTGATACAGTCTATACCCAACAAGCACCCAGATTTTAAAACCCAAATCAGACCAAGCCACTCCTCTGCCTGGAGATTCCCAGGATCCTCTTCTCTTAGCATTGAACACAAGTCTCCACAACATCCCCCAAAGCCAAGCCTGATATGGCCTCACCCCCCATTGAACCTCACTTGGCACCTTGTTTGGGTGGATGCCCACTCTTCCAGGTGAGGAAGAGGAGGCCCACCTGGGGAGTCTTATTCAGAGAGCCCAGAGCCCACACTGACAGAGCCTTTTCCCAATAAGACACAGGCCCCCAAAGGGCCTTCCAGTGTCACTCACTGATACCCATGAAGTGCCCCAAATCCCTTCCCCAGAATCTCTTGGGGTTTTCATTTCACAGCGTACATTGGGTGCCTGAAATTCAACCTGAAACTCAAGTCTGATCCCCACCTTGTTTTCATCCTTGCAGTGGAGACCTGCAGGTCACAGGTAGCGGCCACTGTCCCTACAGCACTGCCCAGAAAGCAGTGGGCAAGGATAACTTCACTCTGATCCCAGAGGGGGTCAATGGGATAGAAGAGCGGATGACTGTTGTCTGGGACAAAGCAGTGGTAAGGTGTTCCTTGTTTTTCTATCCCCAGGAACATTCTAGAAGCTCCCTGCCTGGCCCCTCAAAAGCTAGCACTTTGTGCATTGCTGGTTGTCTTTTATTTTAAGATTTATCTATTTGAGAGAGAGAGAGAGTGAGAAGAGTGAGTAGAGAGAGGGGCAGAGGGAGAGAATCTTGAAGCAGACTTCCCTCTGAGCATGGAGCCCAGTGTGGGGCCCAGTCCCACCACCTGTGAGATCATGACCTGAGCTGAAACCAAGAATCAGACGCTCAATCAACTGAGCCACCCAGGTGCCTCTGCACTGCTGATTCTTAAAGCTCCTCCCTTCCTTGCTTTGATGCAGGTGCAGAACACACCAGGAGGGCATGCGAGGAAACGTGTCTCTTAACAAAGCAGCACAGACATGACAGCTCCCCTTTATTCTTTAAGGATGCAAAATATTTTCTTTAGCTTTGTTTTGACCACATCTCAGTTCCTGTAAAGATGACTTTGTAAACCGTGTGTGTGTTTGGGGTTGAATACAGAGGGTGCTTGTCGCGTCACAATAGGAAGCCCCAGGTCACACTCTGGCCCCTGACTTGAACCTAAGATTTTTATTTTCTATTAAACTTGGACCCAGTGAGACTGACAAGATGGTGCAGTGGTTATTGAGCAGATGTCAATATACCTCTGAGCGGTCAATTGCACTTCTGTTCTGATGGGGCCAGGCCTTTGTGCCCTTTCATGATGGCCTATTTGCAGCGGGGGAGGAGAAAAATCCAGACTTCTCTCAAGGACTCCTGTTGGCAGGTCTAGATTCGTGCCTGTCTGCTCTTCCCCCAGCCCTGTTATGGGACATTCTCCTCATCTGTGGATCTTGCCTTTAGGCTACTGGCAAAATGGACGAGAACCAGTTTGTTGCTATCACCAGCACCAACGCAGCCAAGATCTTTAACCTGTACCCCAGGAAAGGGCGGATTGCAGTGGGCTCAGATGCTGATGTGGTCATCTGGGACCCTGATAAGGTGAAGACCATAACAGCCAAGAGTCACAAGTCGGTAAGTCCTGGCTTGTCCAAGATGCTCCTGATTTGGATATGCGACCTTTGCTTTGTAACCACCTTAGAAGCCTCTAGTTAGAGATGATTTATGAAGTTTCTAACCAGAATGTGATCTGATATCTGACATAACTCAGTCATTCACATTGCTCTGCCAGTTGGAGGGACTGGCTTCCAGCAGATGCAGCTAAGCTGCTGATGTGCAACTGCATGTGTTCTCTCTCTCCCTCTCTCTGCCTCAGTTTCTCTCTCTCAGTGGGTCTGCCCTAGATGCATGCAGTCACAGGCTCAGAGGAGAAGTATTAGGTCCAGGATTATCTCTTCATGGATATTAACACGTTCTCCATTTGTCAGTGTCAGTCTGTCTTTTCCAGGATACAAAAGAACTGAAGAATAATAACTGCCTTCTGGGGTGGGGACTAGGGACCTGGGGCTCCCAGATGGGGGCAGCAGTTTTGTTTAATTGTTGTCCTTTGTACTGTTTGAATTATTACATCGTTCACATATTACATATCAGAAATGAAAGTTTTTAAATCTCCATGTGGCTGTGAGACATCGAATGTAGCATCTGTAGGGGATAAGCCTGAGCCACATAAGAACTCTCCATTTAGGAGCGCCACATGGCACACGCCAGCATGAGGAGTTGCGGGCCATGCAGGACTGAGTAAGCTGAGCTGGGAGGTTGGCCAGTTTCAACTGGTAGGGCCTGCTTCCTCACCACCTTTTGGGCATCACATACCCCATATTTGGGCTTTGGGCTGTAAGTCACCACGCAGTGGGTCACTTTAGGGTGATACTGGAAGCATTAGATTAGGAAATGTTATAATTGAGAGCACACCATATGCCTGGATCCTGGGAGGCAGCTACAAACCAAGAGTGTGGCTCAGTATTAGCAGCTGTGTGTGGATCTAATTATTTCCTGAAACCCCAAGGATACTCCTAAAACCCATCAGAAGTGGTAAGAGAACCCATTGGCTGATTACAAATCAATGTAAAGAATCAATAGCTTTTCTATGAAATAATTCAAAAACACTTTGAAAAAATAGAATGGAAATCAATATCTTGTTTCTAGTAACAATAAAAACTAAAGACATATAAACACAAGTTCTTTTATGCTAACATGATTCAGTAGAGTGAACATAGCAATTCTTGCTAATTTAATCTACAAGTTTGAAGTTTTCCCATCAGAAAACTCAATGGAATTGTTGTTTAGCTAGAAAACAGAGGTCCTAGGTGCTAAATGTGAGGATAGTCAAACATTTCTAGAAAGCTAAGGGGTAAGCCCTGCTCATCCCAGTTCTAAAAACTGGTTGTAGAGCTACAACTGTTAGGGCAGTTTGTTGTTGGCATGGCAGGGGGATAGCCAGGCAGTAGCCTGACCACACGTAAGAATTTGGTTTACAATGTGGAGACCATTCAGATTAGCTGGACAGAGGTGGTTATCAGCTGGTGGGTCCCAACATCTGGCCCCGATGGCCTGACCTCTGCTGTGCTGTTTACCTCAGAATGGATCAAAGGTTGAAATGAAAGTTACCAAAGGCCTAGAATAAAGGATGTTTTTAGAAATGATAGTTTTGAAGGGGAGAAGATCTTTCTAAGCTAGACACAAAACTTAAGAAAGTGTAAAGGGGAAGATTGGCCTGTGTGGGCACCGTGTACAAATTAAAAACCCCTCTGTATGGCATAAAATAATATGCCATAATAATAATTATTATTATTATCTTATATGAGATCACAAGGCAGAGGACAGACAGCCAGATGATACTCAGGACAAACATAAATTCCTTAACATCAAACGTCTAAGAAACCAGTAAGAAAAATACCAAGTGCCTAATAAATAGTGTACAAAGACACAGTTACACAAGAAGAAGTATACAAACAACTTATATACCTTTAAAAACAGACCAGTCTCACTTATAATTAACCAAATCCAAATCTCAAGAGTATGGTGCTATTTCTCACCCATGCAGCGATTGAGATGCTGGTGGTTAATGGGATGCAGGTGGGGTCAGGTCACGGGGCACAGGCAAGGGAGGACAAGTCTATCAAAGTTAAAATCCATTTACTCTTTAGCGCCAAACTCTACATCTAGAAAGATGTCAACACATGCCAGTGTGGACACACAGAAGCGTAGTTCAATATGGGTTTTAGCAAAAGCAAGGAAACAATCCAGTTATCAATCTCTGGGAATGATACTACACTGCCATAGGAGGTAATATGGCTCCGTGGTTTAGAGTGTTAAGATTTTTAATTCAGGTACCTGTGCCCATATGGAACAGTCTCTGAGCTCAGGAGAAAAAATTCAGGTGAAAGCCATCAGTACAGAGCTCCTGCAATGTTGAGACAGTTATTCATGCTCAGAAAATATCTGGGGGCTCAGAAGAATATCTTTAAGGCAGATATTTCAGTCTAAGGTAGAAGAGAGACCTACTTTTTAAAATCAAAAATCGTTTGTGCTTTTTTATTTTTCTTCTATCGTGTAGATGACCTACTTTTTAAATAAGAAACAGCTGGCTAGTGGTAGTTACATTCCCTTTAGGGATTATGAAGGGAATGTGTTTTTTTAAGAACGTGTTTTGTCATTCAAATTAGCAAAAAGAGAGTAAGGGAGGTGGGAAAGAAGGGAGAGAGGAAGGGAGGGTGGGAAGGAGTGAGAGAAGGGAGGGAGGGAGGAAGGAAGGAAGGAAGGAAGGAAGGAAGGAAGGAAGGGAGGGAGGAAGGATAAAAGTGACCACACTCAGAGCTGGAAGGGAATCCATGGAACATGAAATCAATGAGGTATCGCTCTGCCCCATTGCCGACATAATTTCAGTTGGTCTGATGCCTTTGGGAAGTCACTTGGCAATATGCAACAAGTACCCTGAAAAAGCTCATGACCCAGTAACTTAATTATAGAAAACTACCCTAAAGAAGATATATTTTTTTAAGATTTTATTTATTCATTCATGAGACACATCACACACACACAGGGAGAGAGAGAGAGAGGCAGAGACACAGGCAGAGGGAGAAGCAGGCTCCATGCAGGGAGCCCGATGTGGGACCCAATCCCAGGTCTCCAGGATCACGCCCTGGGCTGAAGGCGGTGCTAAACCGCTGAGCCATCTGGACTGCCCAAGAAGATAGTTTTTTTTAAGACACAAAAATGCCCATTGTAGTCAGAGCAGCCACATTGCCAGACAACAGGGGGCACCTGTTCATGTTTGTGATGCCTCAGACATTAATTGGGTCTATGAAACCACCCTTAGCCTAATGCCCAAGGGCGAGGGTCAGTTATGCTAATGAAGACACGGAGAACGGACTATTGCATTGCCCCAAAGGAGAGGTTTGCAAGGGGCAAGTGCTGCAAGTGCCCCAGGAAGCCGTGGGGGAGCCTCAGGGCCCATGCAGAAAGCGGCAAGGGCACAGCTGTGCTTCTTGCCGTGCAGGCGGTGGAGTACAACATCTTCGAGGGCATGGAGTGCCACGGCTCCCCGCTGGTGGTCATCAGCCAGGGCAAGATCGTCTTTGAGGACGGCAACATTAATGTCAACAAGGGCATGGGCCGTTTCATCCCCCGGAAGCCTTTCCCCGAGTATCTCTACCAGCGTGTCAGGATCAGGAGCAAGGTGAGCGGGTCCAGCGTCCGGTGTGTGCAGAGTTCACGAGTCACGGCCACGTCAGCATCCCTTTCCTCTTGTGTCGGGTGAGCCGTGACACTGCCCTGCCCGTGTCTCGGTGCTGGAGTGCAGGTGCCAGGATTTTGCAGGCTGTAAAGGGGTGTGCACTTGAGGGATGGGAGGGTGGTGGGGGTAACACTGACTGAGCTGCTCTGGGGTGCACATCCCACATCATCTCAGGGGCCTCACCTCCTGATCTTTGAGTGTCAGGACCTTCCTGCGGATCAGGAAGAAGTGCCTGCAGTGCTTGGAGCAGTGGACTGGCCAGCATCACACAGCTGGGAAAGCCAGAACCTATTAGGCTTTGTCCTTCTGGTAAAAACAAACAACCCCCAGCACACCAGAGGGATGGCAAAACTGCATCTCATGCCCTTCAAACCTTCCGTCTTCTCTCCCTGCCCTCCCTACCCTTCCGTTCTGCATCTCTTTCCCTGAAGAGTCTTGGCAGGGACGTGGGAGGCCCAGGCAGGCGTCTAGCAGGCGCCAGCCCTTCTCCAGCCCAGCTCAGAGGGAGCTTGCTCACGCTTTAGATAAACTCCCACCTCTGGGCCCATCGTCTTCCCTCATTGGGTCCCTCCTGTCACCATGACCAGCTGCTTCCCACACTAAATGGCTGATGTTTGCTGGAAAGGCCAGCAAGTGTGTGTATGTGTGTGTGTGTGTGTGCATAGGTGTATGTGTATGTGTCTGCATGCCGTGTCTGTAGGTGTGTGTATATGCCTGCATGTGTGTGTCCATGAGTGTGTACATGTGTGTGTGCATAGATGTATGTGTGCATGCCTACATGTGTGTGTGTACATAGATGTGTGCATGTCATGTGTGCATATGCCTTTGTGTGCACACACAGATGTATGTGTACATGTGTGCACACTGTGTAGGTGTGTGTACATGCCTGTGTGCATGTGCACATGTGTGTGTAGATGTATGTGTACATATGTATGCATGCCATGTGTGTATATGCCTGCATGTGTATGCAGAGGTGTGTGCATAGATGCATGTGTACATGTGTGTGCATGCAGTGTGTCGGTGTTGTATTTGCCATGTGTGTGCGCATGTGTGTACATAGATGTATGTGCATATGTGTGTGCATGCAGTGTATAGCTGTGTATATGCCTGCATGTGTGCACATGTGTGCATGCATAGATGTATGTGTACATGTTATGCATAGTGTGTGTATATGCCTGCGTGTACGTGCACATGTGTGTGTATGGATGTGTGTGTACACATGTACATGTGCCCACCTGCTGTGTATGGTCCCACTCTTCCTGTGCTTCTTAAATGCCGCCGCCACCACCACCAATTTTGATGGAAAAGCCCAGAAACCTCCTGGCACCCCCAGACTCTCTCAGGCTCACATTATAATGCTTAATGTCTTTCCATGTCCTATAAGGTGTAGCACCCCGGGTCAGACATTCCAAATTGTTCAGACGTTGCACGTCAGATGGGGAAAGGACAGACACAAAGAATAAGCAAGTCAGATCTGAGAGATGGCCGTGGAAAGCCGAGGGGGCCGAGAGACCACAGCGGCTGCTAGAGACAGGAGACTTGTGTAAACTCCCAGCTGGACACCTGCTAAGGGGCGCAAACACATGTTGGCCAGCTTCATTTCCTTTACATGGGTTTGGACCTGAGGCCTGTAGTTAGCAGCCATGTCTGTGAGAGCAGGTACCTGGTACCTGTGTGAGGCCGTCACCTGCAGTAGCCAGAAGGCCGGGTCCCCACCCAGGGCTCTCCTTCCCCACATGCCCGGGGGCAGAGGATAGGAGCCACACCATGTGAGGGACAGGATATGCCCCAGACCTAGCTGAGTTGAGCTGAGCTTGGAGTAGGTCCCTGAAGGGTGTGGGGAGGTGGGGAGGCAAGCTTTGAACCAGCCGGCACTGAGGGAAGCCCCAGAGGTGCAGTAAGCAGGTATTATGAAAAATAGACCAGAAAGGTGGCCAGACACAGTAGTCTGGGATGGAGGGCTCCCCTGTGGCAATGCTCAACCCGTGGGATAGAGACCCTGGTCCATGCCCTGTCCCCCAGAGGGTCAATGCAGGTGTGCATTTCCAAGTTCCCCTGAGCTGGCCGCCCTCAGAGGTGGCCCCGTCACCCCACCATGTGCCCAATTTTCTTCCTTCTTCTCCCCCTCCTCCTTTCTGGAATCACCTCCCAAATAAACTAGCTGTCTCCAGATCCTTGTCTTGGGCTCACCTTCTGCAAGACCATAGACAATTCAGTGGTTCTTGAGGGGGATAGTGGGGCATGTCAGGGAAAGTGTTCTCCTCTTGAAAATGGGTTTAGGGTCCACCTGTATGAAGCTCTGAGTGTGTGTGCGTATATGCATGTATGTGCATGTCTTTATATGTGTGTTGGGTTATATACATGGGGGATATGTGTGAATTACGTGTGTACAGATGTATATGTGGAGCAAGTGTACACATGCATACAGGGTGTGTGTGCACATGTGTATGCACATGTGTGCATGCATTACGTGGAGTGAGTGCATGTATGTGGTATGCATACGCATGTGAATGCATGTGTGTCTGTACATGTATGTGGAGTAAGTGGGTGCATGCACGCAGGGTGTGTGCACATGTGTATGCATGTGTCTATGTACGTGTGTGTATGTGGAGTAAGTGGGTGCATGCAGGGTGTGCACATGTGTACACATATGTTTGTACATGTGTGTATATGGAGTAAGGGTGCGTGCATGCAGGGCATGTGTGCACACATGTATAGACGTGTGTGTGTGTATGTGGAGGAAGTGGGTGCACACATGTTGGGTGTGTGTGTGCATGTGTGAGTGTAGTAAATGGGTGCATGCATGAGGGGTATGTGTGCACACATATGTATGCATGTGTCTGGGTGAATGCACCCGTGTGTCCCTGAGCTGACCTCGGGTCACTGGCTGCAGGGCTCCAGCCTGCCTGAATGGGAAGGCACAGGTGCATCTTGCCCATCGGTCCCCCTCCCCTCCCTCTGTAGGTTTCAGGGTTGCAAGGTGTTCCCAGGGGCATGTACGACGGTCCTGTGTACGAGGTGCCAGCCACACCCAAATATGCAACTCCTGCTCCCTCTGCCAAGTCCTCGCCTTCCAAACACCAGCCCCCGCCCATCAGAAACCTCCACCAGTCCAACTTCAGTTTATCAGGTAAGAGGCTCCCCACGCCCACGGCGCTTCCCAGCGGACCCCGCAGGCACTAGCTGAGAAAGCAAGGGGTGGGTGGGGAGCCCCATCACCTCTCCTCCCGGTGCGGCAGAGCGGGCGGGGGAGGTCAGGAAACAGAGGGAGCCCACAGGGGCTACACAGAGATACCTGACCCTGGCTATGAAGTCTGCACAAAAATTGGCTCATCCTTAAGCACACCTTCCCTGTGAAGCTGCCCGTGGTCCCTCGGCCCCAGGGACGCTGCAGTTTCATCAGCTCGTCACAGGAGGGCAGACACGCACACGCCGGGGAGGCTGAACTGGAATTCTGTCCCCCAGAGTATTCGAGGCATGTTTATATACCCTGGGCTAGGAACTAGGAGTACGGTGATGAATGAGACACAGCTGGGCCGCCCCCACTTTTGCTCCGGGGTCAGCAAATGTCTTAAAGGACCTGATCATAAATAGTCTAGGTTTTGTCAGCCAAGAGGCAAAATTTAGGGTATTAAGTAGCCATTTCAAAAGCAGCATTGAAAAATATTTTTAAAAAACGTAAAAAACTATTCTTAGCTCATGGACTATACAAAAACAGGTGATGGCCAAGCTTTGTCAATCGTCCATGGTTTGCAGACTCTGATCTAACAGGAGTGAGAGCCATTTAAACAAAAGCTGGTATGTTTGGCAAAAGAGAGTGGAGGGGCAGAGAGAGATGAATATCCATTTAAATTGTGGGAGCATATATCGGATGAGTGTCTGTCTCAGCGATTATGCAGTGGGGGGACATAAGCTGTGGTGGGGCATGGGTCCCCAATGCAGCTCATTTTACTTTCCATGAGCCTACATGCAAGACTTTCTCACACACTGAGTGTGATTCCAGTCTTTAAAGATAACTAGTAATTTTTCCACAAATGGATCCACAACACAACTCAAGTATCTCATCTGATGCTCAGTCGACAGAACAGGGACTGGACACAGTCCCAGGACAAGGCCCCTGGGTGGGGTTGCATGGAGTTTGCAGACTAGGCCTCTCTTCTCAAGTCGTGCGATTCACCATTGCTAGTAAATACAGAGGGCAAGCCCCCTCTCTCGTAGGACTACAGAAACACTGAATAGAAAGTCTGCTGGAAGGGTCCCACCACTGCCACCCAGTGCCCTGGTTGGTGCTCCGTCTCTCCCAGACCCTCCGCACCTCCCCTGCCAGCTTCTAGGCAAGTTAACAGGTGACTTCGCTACCAGCACCATAGGCTTTCTGACATCAGGAATGATTTCACAGATGCCTTTTAAATATCCGCATGATGTCCCTTTATAGAGGTGCAGCGTGATTTACTGCACTAGTGTCCTTTTGCCCGACAGGTGTTTGCGAAGTAGCTGACCTGTAACCAGCAAGATGGGGAGGATTATGAGAGAAATGGGCATTAAGCACTAGGCCTGACTTCTGGTTCTGGAACTTAAGGAAGTTCCTGGTTTACCAGAAAGACCTGATATCTTCCAAGGGGACCATGAGAAAATCAGCACACCACGCCACGTCCATAGTGGCTTTCAGGGATCAGACAGTGGCAGAGATGGAAGGTACTCCACCTACGCTGCTCTCACTTTACAGAAAAGGAAGTGAAGGCCACGGGAAGGGTGGGTCTGATTCCAGATCACCCGGATTCCAGACATGACTTGTACTGGAACCTATCTCAGGACTGGACCCCGGAGCCCTCTCACGCTAGCTCTCCTTTTTACCTTTGTCCATCAGTCACTAGTTATTCACTGAAGACATATTTTATTGAGCACCAGGCCCTGGGCTTGGTGCTGGAGCTTTAAATCTAACTGCAAAAGAATGTGTAAGATTGGAACAAATGGTTGGCTTTGCAGATTTAAAACAAAAAAAAAGTGATGTCTCTCCTTCACGCAGATCTGGCCATTGCAAACCAGGTGGGTAGTTCTGAGCTCTGAGTAGTTCATACGCACACACACACACACATGCACACGCACACATACGTGCACTCCCATGCATACCGTACATAAACACCTTTGGAGCATCAGGCTCTGCTGTGTGTTGTTTTGACTCCTGGAGAAGCAGGGGCTAGGGAGACAAACCAGTTGGGGCTGGAATCCTAGTCCGCCCACCCTCCAGCTCTGTCCCCCAGGGTGCATGACCTGAGTATCCGATTCCTTGTCTGTAAATTTGGGGTAAAAGCACCCCCTTCATAGTACTGCTGTATACCCTAAACTCAACCATGTATGTTAAAGCATCAACTCTGCCTGCACACAGTAGGCACTCTGTTCACCGGTCTCAAGAACATGGAGCCAGGCAAGAAATAGTGCAGGGTAGTCAGGGCTGCAAGAGGGTGACCCCAGGGCCTGAGAGCAGTGAACCCATGGATGCTGGGGAGCCGTCCCAGAGGTGAGCCTGGGTGGAGAGGCTGGAGGGCGTGTCCGGACAAGGGCTCGGCATCCCTGCCCTCTGGGGCAGCAGGTGGAACCTGTCAGAAGTGAAGGGCTCCGTCTCTTTCAGGTGCCCAGATAGATGACAACAATCCCAGACGCACTGGCCACCGCATCGTGGCACCCCCCGGCGGCCGCTCCAACATCACCAGCCTCGGCTGAAGGCGACGAGTGGATGGATGAGCTAGGAATAATGTCCATTCCTTTCCCTGTCAGGGTTTGGGAAACCCACAGTTTAATTTGGTACTGATGGGGGGAAAATTGAATGATGTTCTTTCCTCTTTTGTTTAGGAAGAAGTGGTACTAGTGTGGTGTGTTTGCTTGGAAACTCCTTGCCCCACAGTTGTGTGTTCATGCCGACTCCACCTCAGAGCATGGGGTCTCCATTTCCCTCCTTAGTGAACACAGGTTCTAGCATCGTCTTGTACTGTCCCCTCCACTTCTGACTCCACAGGCTCCATGATTCTCGGGGTGGTTCCTTTGCACCCTTGTAGCTGTTCTAGGATAGTTGATGCATGTTACTGAATTATGTATGCAAGTCTGTGAGTGCATCTGACGGAACATCGCCGAGGACCAATGTAGACACAATGCCGAGACCTCAAGCCCTCAGGGGCAACTCCAAAACTCAATGCGAAGATGTTTACTCATTGCCCCCACCCCAAGTCCATGCTTAGAAGGCAGCCTGCCCCACCCCTCCCCACCCCACTCCCATTGAGAGAACCTTCTGTGAATTCTCAGAGAGGCAGGGGAGCCTTCCAGTGCTTGCAGAGAAGCATCATCCACGTCCTGTGTCAGAAACCCTGGTCTCTGTGGCACTTGTGACTTGCCATGACGTCTTCTGGTCTGTGTGTCCTTCCAGCCAGCTCCGACTTCGGGCCTAGCCAGGTTCACACTCAGAAAGGGGTCTCCCCACCCCCATCAGGGCTGACAACAGTGGGGCGACAGCTGCTCCCTGTTGCCCCACTCCTGGTCCCTTCGAGGTGGTTGACGGGGCAGTCAGATTTTTAAAGTTTTGTACAAAGTTTTCCTTTGTAATCACCCCCATTTTTACTTAACAACTGACTTATTGTGGCTCTTATTTCTGAATTCAAAGCTTGTGAAAAAATAAAGAAAATAAACAGCCTGCTGGTCCAACTTGAGTGCTTTCATTTAAGGGTGGCTGCTTGGTGAGGTGCAAATGCTCAGCACTCTTCCTCATAATGATTGGAGTTGCTTCCCAGGACTCACTCTCGGTAGACACTGGGGGAAGCAGGGGAGAAAGGAGAGGGAGCCAGTCATGAGGTGTGGAGTGTTGATCTCAGACCCAGAAGTCATAGTGGGAAAAGTAGGTGGCTTCTATTTTTTATTTATTTTATTTTATTTTTTATTTTTTAAATTTTTTTAAAATTTTAATTTTATTTATTATTTTATTTTATTTATTTTATTTTATTATTTTTTCAATTTATTTTATTTAATTTTAATTTTTAATTTTTTTATTTTTTAATTTATTTTATTTTATTTGTTTTGTTTTATTTTTTTTATTTAAGTAGGTGGCATCTATAACATGGTTTGAAAGCACACGTCCATTCCCTCCTGCCTGGCCCATCCTTGGTGCACTGTCTTCTTGTAGGTTACAGTCTACCTCAGACTGAGAACTCTAACCTTCTAAACATCACATTTCTTCCCTCTGGTTCCAGGAACAGATGCACATCATGAGGAGTAAAAACTCAAAGTTGCTTGTCCCAATTTGCCACTAGTAGTAGTGATAGTGGTGATGATGGTGATGTTGGTGGTCATGATGGTGGTGGATAATAATGGTGGTGATGGTGATGCTGACGATCTTGATGATGGTGGTGGAGGTGGTGATGATGGTGAGAATGATGGTGATGGTGGTGGTGATGATGATGATGATGATGGTGATGATGGTGGTGGAGGTGATGGTGATGGCGGTGATGATGATGATAATGATGATAGTGGTGGTGATGAGGCAGGCAGTATCTGTGTGGTAGGGCTGCATGTTAGGTGCTCTGTGATGTGGGCTCTATTACTATGCCCCTTTTAGAGATGAATCCTAGAGAGTTCAGTGACTTGTCCAAGATCACACAGTGAGGAAGAGGCCAATCCAGTATTTGAATCCAGGACTCTTGAAATTGGCTCAAAGTCCAAAGTTCCTTTCTCCTGATGACTAAGTTTTCCTGTCACTCAAGGCAGGATGGCTGTGGATGGTTCTACATCTACTTAATTGTTTTAGTGTATTCTCCACCTGCCTGGTTTGGCTAAGACACCTTAAGGTCCAACATGGTGTTGGCTCACAGTCTGTCATGGACTTTCCTGAAACAAGGCTAAATACAGGGAAAGGTCAGGAATGAACGATAAGGCCTTTAGATGTTTGGCTGTGGCTCATTCAGATTATTAAAGGGCAACACAGAAACTTCCAGAAGAGCAAAGCTGGCAGCAGTGTTACCCCACTCTCCGGAAAGCATTCCTCTTCTGCATCATCCCCTAACCCATCCGGGTGCAAGCAGAAGCAACCCTAACACCCTCTCTCTAAGACTGACTGGTGGAGCTACTGCCCAGCTGCATAACTGACTGAGGTCACCAGCCCCCACTGTCCCACGTGAGGTTCCCCAGCACTTCCAAGAATCACAGTCACCGGCCCTGGTGGTGCAAGACAGACAAATCTTAAGTTTTGGAAGCTATGCCACAACATTCTTTGTAAGGCACATGCTTCTTTTTTGTGTCCTGAGATGGTAGCAAGAGGTAGGGAGTGTTTCTCGGAAAGCTTTAGCGGAAAGCTATCTCTTCTCGCATTCATCTATCTACACCTGTGATTATCCTTTACCACGTCATAGTCTAGTCCCAGGTTCCAGGAATTAGGATGTAGACATCTTGGGTGGAGGGGCATTATTCTATCCACAAGTCTTCTAAGTCTCCTTACAGAAACTTTTTATCTTGCCACATCGAGGTATATGATCCATATTTCCCTAATATTTGTGTATAAGGAAAGGGAAGGCTCAAGACTCACTTCTTCTTATATAATATCCAGATGACCCAGCACCATTTATTGAAAACACCATCATTTCCTCATTAGGGCTGCAGTGATGGCTTTATTGTAAATCAGGTGATCATAGCATATGAGTCTTTGGTCCCGAGGTACCGTGCAAAATGAATACTAAACCCTGGGCTGGGCTGGGCTGAGTGTAGCCAGCTTCAAACTACCACCATGAAGCTCGTGAGCTTATAACTCATAGTTTAAATGGGCTCTGGTGTCCCAGTAAGGGCTGGCCTGATCCCGCTATATCCGTTGGCCTATTTTTGCACCAGTATCTCATTTTGACTCTAAAACATAAGACAACAGCCAAGGTCTCCCCATGCATGTAAAGCCCCAGCCATTTTCTGCTACCCTCTGCACTGCCTGGCATATTCTGGCCCCAGAGTCCGTGTGGCCACTTGGTTAAGGTGAGTGGACCAGAGAAGGCTGCTCCCAAGGCCTGTCAGACCTCTGCACACCCGGGGGTTGTTCTTTGGATCAAAGTGCATGTGGTCATGACTCTGCAGCACAAGGCGTGAGTCCTGATGATGCACATTTGCAGTGTCACTGGCCCTGCGTTTCTCTCCCATGACATCAATTTCTGGAGCAGAGGCGCAAGAAGAGTATTTCTGAACTAAAAGGACTTTTACCAAATTGAAGTTTCCTTCCCCATTCCCCTCTTCCTTTCTTTTCCTTCCCACCAAGTGACTGGATTGCCAGACACTGTGCTCATCAGAGGGGATGCGAGGGAAATGCATTCCGGGGGAAGGTCAGGTATGAAATTATTACCCCAAACATCTAACTGCGCCCTTTGCCCACTCCCAGGAAGAGTAGCAGAAGCGTATCGCCAGCTCCTGGTGTTCCCACACAGGGAGTGGCGTCCACTCTCTTGGGGGGAGGAAGGTACAGGTGCTCTCCTGGCCTTTCTCACTCCTTCCCCAGGGAAGGAGGTGCACCTGCTTGCTCTGGGAAGAAGGAAATGAGTGTGCCAAGTGGTGCCTTTTGCTGTCTCCAAGGAGATGATGGACCTCAGGACACACACTTCTCCTTGGACGCGGTTTACCATGAAGTCAGTGATGTATGCACAGACCCCTCCCCAGCCCCGGGGGTGGGCTTAGTGATATCTCCAGTCATAGTTTCTGTACAGTTTCCACAGCCAGAGGTTTGAACTGCACCATCCCTGAGGATCAGGTGACAGTGGGGAGGCTGTGGGTATTTCCAGGGTCAGGTGAGGGCAGGTTGACTGGGGTTCGGTGGGCCTGTTTCTGTGTGCAGCTGAGGTAACGCTGGCTGGCCCGGCACAAACGGCCGGTGCTGTGCCACCTCTCCTGCATCACGACACAGAGCCCGGAGTCCCATGGCACCCGCACCAGAAGCTGTGTGGCACAAGGGGAGGGACGGAGGTCCACAATCTCCCAGATGTCACATGTGTTGAATTTCGAGAAGGGGGGAAACATTAGAACGAAGTGGACTGCAGAGGTGGATTAGGCCATCCGCTGATTTACAAAATTATTTTATTTTCGGATTCGTGATTTTGTGGAATTCATCAGGCTTTTAAAAAATGTATCACTCATCCTCATCTCCTTCCTCATTCTGAATATTCACTCTCATCCCCCCTGTAGTTTCATTTGCTTTTCATGCTCTTCTCCCCCAAATGTACAGATTCCAGCAGCCCCGCCCCAGATCTGGGTCTCGCTGCTCCTCTCATCTTGCCATGTTTCGGGGTTGTCCCCATGGCAGAGGCTTGTGTCTGGAGCCATGTGTGTGGCCAGGTAGGAAGAGAACGAGCCTTTGTGGCCTCAGGGCCAATCGCAGCCCTCCAACGTGGTTCCATCAGTTACCAAGCCCGGGTGCCCATCTCCCCGACTGCTCTGCCAATGTCCCAACTGGTTCCAAATGTGCATGGGAAATAAAGGCATGTTAATCCCACCCCCCCCCACATCCCAGCGGCAAAATACACGGTGCTAAGAGCCTAAGGGGAGGCTCTGATCTTGTCTGAGGGCCGCAGGGAAGGCTCCTGACAGGAGTCCTGCTGCTGAGGTGTGGGTGATGATTACGGACTTGTGAAGCAGCGACGAGGGGTGGGGGTAGGGTGGTTCCAGGGGAGCAGCGGGAATGTCTTATGCAAAAGCCCAGTGGCAGGTGGGGACGGGCACACAGGAGGCCGCGAGTGGAGACTGGCTGGGTGAGGGCGAGGGCATTGGCGGGCCCAGGCTCTGGGACCCCCAGGGCAGGTTCGCAAGCATAGCACGCCCAGCGCAGGGGTGTGGACACATCGCGGCCCACCTCCTCCATCCATCCCATCTGGGTGGTGGGTAGTCACGGAGGTGGACCGGGAGGGGACGGCGGTCCATGTAATTTTGCTTTTTCTCCAGAGAGCAAAGAATATCGCTGAAGCGCCCCAGCCAGAGTGCTCTGGGCCGTGTGGGCCGGGCAGGGGAGGTGGGGCGGGGCACCACCCAGGCTGGGTGGTCAGGAGGGTCCTGCAGCAGCCGCAGCCTCTAGATCAGCACCGAGGGAGGGTCAGGACAGACCCCCGGCGGCCAGAGGGGGCCGCAGAGTCTACGGCCTTCCTCCTTGCTGAGCTCAGGCTGCATGGGCGGTGCCTGTGACAGAATGAATTCGTGAATTCATCCGCCGTCCCCTCCCGGTCCACCTCCCTCCACCTCCGTGACACCCCATAACACAGCCTGTAACACGGCCGGGACAGGAATGGATGGGGGGGCGGTGGGCCGCGATGCGTCCACCTGCCCTCCGCTGGGCGTGCTGTGCTTGCCAACCCCGCCCGGGCGTCCCAGAGCCTGGGCCAGACGCCGCAGAGTGTCCCGTGGCTTCTGGCATCCACGTTGGCTTCCAACCGGGAGGCAGTTGCATGATGGAAGGCACCTCCACGCTCCCGCCGGGAGCCCCAAGGGTCCATGGCAGACAGTTCACTGTGCCCAGACTGTGCCAAGCACACGGCTGCGCAGCAGGGCTGAAGGAGGGCCCGGCGAGTGACACAGTCCCTTGGGCTAGGAGGCCACGCTGCAGGAGCAAAACCGTCTTCACGCAAGAGCTGCGGAAGCTGAGCTGCTTCTATCCCGCAGAGAGGCTGGTACCGCCAGGGGTCTGCATTCCCAAGTTCAAGTCACCGGATCAGACACTCCCGGCTCCAGGATGCCCCCATGAGGGTGGTTTCTATGTCAACCAGGTTCTCAAAATATGGCAAGAAGGAACCCACAGCTTGTCAGCAGACCCGGCACAGTGACGGAATGCTTTATTTAGCCACGAGAGGGGGCTGCTGGCCAACTCTGGAAATTCCGCAGCGGCTGGGTCAGGACCTGATGCTCTGACAGGAAGCATCCTTAACACGCCAGGTAACCGTCGCGGATGACTTCTTCCATCCCAGAGCCACGCTCTCCTAATAGTCTTATTTAGATTTTAAGAAATAAAAATTCAGGCCACAGACGGGCCAGGAAATCCCCGTGACAGGGGTTCCTGGAGCCCGGCGCCCACTGCATTCTGGAAATCTGTGGAATCACAGAGCCCTCTGTCCAGACTTGCTGGGAGCCGACACACTTTGACTCAGGTCAGTGAGTGATGCCCCCAGGGGGACCTCTGGCCACGTCTGGAGACACCTTTGGTTGCCACGCCTTGGGGGGGTGCTCCTGGAATCTGCTGGTTCAGGGGTGCTGCTAAACATCCCACAATGCAAAGAACAGCCCCTGCCCCCAAACGAGGAATGATCTCACCCAAAGTGTCCACAGTGCAGAGGGTGAGAATCTCTGATTTCAATGGAAATAATAATTTTCTTTCCAGGTGGGAAAGGCCTCTCCTAGCTGTGGTTTAAATATGGCCAGTCTGGAAGGTTCTGGATTCTCTCCCTGACCAGGCAAGCAGCAGAGCCCCCTGGGGAACAGGTCTCCTGGTGGTGAACTGCTGTCCCCTCCCAGGGGAAGACCCCGCTGCAGGTGTCACTATGCATCCGTGGGGCCGCAGGACCCCAGCGGGGGTGATGTAGGCCTGCAGGCCAGTGATTCCATGGTCTGTGTCAGGGTCACAGGGCCCTGAGACTCACCCCCCAAAGTGACCAGGAGTTAGCTGCTGGCTGAGCCAAGGGGGAATGGATCCAGATGAGTGGCCAGGTGCATGGGACATGGCACACAGGACAGAGAGCACGAGGTGACAGAAATAAATGGTGAAGAGGCTTCAGGCTGGAAGACCCTAGCCCTCCAGAGACCCCTGCACTCCCAGCAGAACTCCTCGGAGCGTCTGGGGAGCAGGGGGGCCCTCCCTGGGCTGGTGTGAATCAGCCTCGCGCTGGGCAGGCAGCTTCGGGGGCAGGAGGACACGGTGGGGTGGACGGCTTAGACAGCCAGAGGAAGAAGTTGCTGAGGAAGGGAGCCACGTCTGGAAGCCAGAGAGGGAGAGAAGCGCACACAGGTGTTCCACAGGGGCTTCTAATTCACAGGCGGTAGGGTCCACCTTTCTCATTGAGGCTTTGTCAGGTACTGTCCAGCCGTCTCCATCCAGCCGCCTCACAGCGAGCCTGGGAGGCAGAGGGGGACCCCCGTCCTCCCGGTGGCCCTCACCATCTCACCCGGGTGGGGTGGGCAGGCGGCCTGCAGGCCAGGTCCTCCGCTTCGGCCCCGATCCCTGAAAACTACAAATTGGTTTTCTCCCTTAGCAGCTTCTTGGGGCTCTCGCAGTCACCAGCTTCATTTTCTTGCTGGTTCAGCCTTCTGCTGTTTAAGACATGGAAGCAAAGCAAGCAGCGGTCAGAACTCTGATTCCAGATCTGTCGGAGGCAAAACTCACCCAGTCACATCAGAGGAAGAGGCAGTGACAGGTGATCTAAACCAGTTTCCTTCGACCGGGGTTGTGAGAAGACAAGCACAGCTCCCAGCTTCCCTCTGCTTGGTGGGGGGGTCACCTGAGGGCCACAGGGAAAGGAAGACCCGCCCCCACTCAGATGACTGGGTGCCCAGGGCACATTTACCGTACAGCAAATCCGAAGGCAACTGTGGCCAGTGAGGGCCTGGCGTGGGGGGGGGGGTGACTGCCAAGCCATACAGGCTGGGTGCTGGTGGGACGTGGAGCTAGGCTGTGGCCTGACCCAGCCAAATCGGACACGAATAGTGACAAGGGTACCAACACCTCCCACCTTCGCCTATCATTTCTGGGACCCTCTGGCTAACACCTCTGAGAAAGGAGCCCGTTTTCCTGCTTTGGGTGGTCAGTAAGCATCCACAGGCAGTACGCCGGGGCCCCCGCTGTACCTGAGTGATCCTGAGGGGTGGGCCCCCGAGGCAGGGTCATCGTCGGTGGGCTCCCCGGAGTCCCCTTTCTCCCGGGGTGGGGGCTTCTTTCTTCTCGTCCTTACGGGCTTCTCTGCGGAAGATGCATAAAGCCAGGCATTGGCTCTGTGAAACCCAGCACATGACTGCACCCCAGCCAGGCACTCTCTGGGTACCTCTGTGGCCAAGTATGCTCTTATACCCATTGAACTTGTAGGGAAACTGAGGCCGGGAGTGAGGCGCTTTCCCAAGGCCCCACAGCCATTAAACGGCAGAGCTGGGACAGGAGCCCAGGGCTGTCAGGCTCCCGCTGTTTCAGCCACACTGAGCTGACCTGAACATTGGAGAACACAGCACCTGTACGGTAGCCTTTGTTTTAGGACACCCCTGTGTTCTTAGGCACCTCCCCGCTCCTCCCTGTGAGCACGCTACACCTGTGAAATCCCTGAAGTTGCTAGGGGCAACCAGATAATTCGTGGAGGGGGAATTATTCCCATCTTATGGACGGGGACACAGAGACTCGGCTGGTGAGCTGCAGACCTAAGAATCGAAAGTGCTGGATGGTGGGGAGCCGGGGGCCCAAGCACCACCCTAACTGAGCCGCTCATTCAGACAAGCGCAACACAGACACACGCATGGTGAGTGGCAGACACGGGACTAGAATCCACATTCCCAGCCTGGAGAGCCTCCCGCCGCGCTCACACCCCCCGTGACTTACCCGACACTCCACGCTTACTTGGCAACGGTCTGCTTTGGGCAAGGGGCACCCGGGCCAGTGCTGCCAGCTCAGAGATGAAGCTCTGCTCGGCCTCCTGAAGGCAAGGAGGCAGGGTCATCGGGGTGCGCTCAGCCCAGTCCCGCCTCCCCGCCGCAGTGAGGCTGGCGCTCCCAAGGGTGGCTGACGGGGCTGTGTCCCGGGGTGCAGACAGGTCCCCCAGCAGCACCCCAGAGGCGGCAGGAGTGAGGCAGATGCATGTGCAAGGGAGGGAGCTGGCGTGTTCCAGCTCCTGCCAGAGAACCGTCCATCCTCACGCCAGCCAGGGACGCCCCCCTTTTACAGATGAGAACATTGAGGTGAGGGCCCAGTGAGGGCCGGGTGAGGGCCACAGAGCCGGGGTCGAACCTGCTTCTGCCCGCTTCCAGAGCCTGAGTTCTTAGCTGCCGACACTGTGGTTTAACCACAGACCTGGCTTCCATGATTTATTAACTGTGATGCTAGATGGTGACCTAACCTCTCAGAGCCTCAGTGTCCCCATCTGTAACTGGAACACAGCAGTGACCCCATTCTCTATCGGAGGATGACATCAGATGGTGTATGTACCACTCCCGGCTCAGTGACAGGTCCTCAGTTACTAGGGGTTAACCACCATTGCTGTCGCCTTTTGTGTGACACACTGGGGGTAAATACCCCGAAGGACCCAACGCTGTTAAGTGCTTCCATTCTGGAATTTTTTTTTTTTTGAGAGAGGGAGACAGTGAGCGAGCACATGCCTGCACATGCATGCGAGTGAGGGAGGGGCAGAGGGAGAGAGAGGATCTTAAGCTGGCTCCACGCTCAGTTTGGAGCCCGACACCAGGCTCCATCCCACCACCCTGAGATCACGACCTGAGCCAAAACCAGGTGTTGGATGCCTAACCGACTGAGCCACCCAGGCGCCCTAATATTTGATTTTTTTAAAAAAAAGGCAGCCACTTTGCTTTATTGCCACACTTTATAATCTCACACTGATGAGACTTCCCTGTGATGAAGCAACCATTTCTTTCGAGAGGGCTGAGCCCTCTGCATGTCCTAGATAAAGAGCATCACCGCCTACGTGACACTGTCAGGCCCACGTGGTGGCCATCCACGCACACAGAGGAGCTCACTTCTCCAGCGCCACAGACTTGAGCCAATGAGTGCTCCGGGCCTGGCCCCGGGCTGGGCGCTGCAGACACTCTGGGGAGACAACGTGGCCCTGCCGACCCCCAGGCTCACGGTCAAGCCATCCGCCCATGATGACCTCACTGAGCCAGGGCTGAGGTCTCTCTGCTGACCTGCGATCATGAGAGTGGCCTCTTGCTATTCCCATTCCTCTTTAAACCTCTGCCAACGTGGTGAAGGCACTTTTCTGATACTTGTACCTGCAGTTGGGTCTCAAGCTGGGCTTCCAGGTTATCCATAGCCCTCGCCTTCTGCTTCCAAGCATCCAGGCGGATCTGCTGGTGCGCGGTGAACTGGGCCAGAAACTTCTTCTGCTGTGCCACCATCCTGGCAGAAGGAACAAAGGCCATCAGCTGCCCTTGGTGGCCGGTTAATCAGAGGCCCAGCACAATGGTTTCCCAGGGGCCTGCTGAGTCATGGGAGTTGGTGGCCAGCAGCTGCCCTTGGGCCCTCAGAGCCATGAGACAAGAGTGGCCTTTGCTAGCACGATTTATGGGAGCAGCTCAGAGGGGTGGGGGCATCCCTGGGGTCCTGTGGCTGCCAAGTGACTGGACAGCAAGTGGCATCTTCATATGAGAAAATAATCTGAACCCAGGGGCAGGGGGACAGGCTCCTGAGGACCAGAGGTCCCCCCAGCTACCCATCCATCCTGAAAACCTAAAACAGAAGGTTCATGTCCAAGCAGGCATCTGACAAATCCCAAATATGGGAGCACCCCCTCCCCTGGTCCCCCCACCCGAGGCTTCTGTGTGGCAGCGCTCTGAGTGGAGGCAGCAGCCGGGTCCGCCCAGGCAGCCCCCTGGCTTTCAGGGGCAGAGACCCCTCCCCTCCTGCTCTGAATCACTCCCTTCCTGGGCTGACCTTCCTCTGACCCTCAGCAAACAGGAACATTCCACCCCACCCTCCTGGTTTGCATAATGGCTCTCTGCTTTTTGCTTTCTGACCTTTTTTGTTTTGTTTTTAAAGTAGATTCCACGCCCAGTGGAGAACCCAACACAGGGCTTGGAACTCTCTACCCTAGATCAAGAGCCCGATGCTTAATGGACCGAGCCACCCAGGCTTTTATTCTTTCAGACCTTTTTTTTTTTTTTTTTAAGTATTTTCTTTCTTTCTTTCTTTCTTTCTTTCTTTCTTTCTTTCTTTCTTTCTTTCTTTCTTTCTTTCATAATAAATTTATTTTTTATTGGTGTTTAATTTGCCAATATACAGAATAACACCCAGTGCTCATCCCGTCAAGTGCCCCCCTCAGTGTCTGCCACCCAGTCACCCCCACCCCCCACCCTCCTCCCCTTCCACCACCCCTAGTTCGTTTCCCAGAGTTAGGAGTCTTCCATGTTCTGTCTCCCTTTCTGATATTTCCTACCCATTTCTTCTCCCTTCCCCTCTATTCCCTTTTTATTTATATTCCCCAAATGAATGAGAACATATAATGTTTGTCCTTCTCCGATTGACTTACTTCACTCAGCATAATACCCTCCAGTTCCATCCACGTCGAAGAAAATGGTGGGTATTTGTCGTTTCTAATGGCTGAGTAATATTCCATTGTATACATAAACCACATCTTCTTTATCCATTCATCTTTCGATGGACACCGAGGCTCCTTCCATAGTTTGGCTATTGTGGACATTGCTGCTATAAACATCGGGGTGCAGGTGTCCCGGCGTTTCATTGCATCTGAATCTTTGGGGGAAATCCCCAGCAGTGCAATTGCTGGGTCATAGGACAGATCTATTTTTAACTCTTTGAGGAACCTCCACACAGTTTTCCAGAGTGGCTGCACCATTTCTTTCAGACCTTTTGTGACTGCTTTTCTCAAAGGGCTAACTGTCTGGACCTGAAGACAGAAGTGGTCTCTGGCCTTGGCAGGTAGGCAGGTAGCTGTTCGGGAAGTTTGCCCAAAGGCACAACATTGCACCTGGCTTTTGCTTCATGCTCTTCTGTCCCCCAGTAATCTCTTTCCCCTCTTCTTTGTATTGGCCTGGTGAGCTCCTACTCATCCTACCAGACCCCATCATTAATCCACCCATCCACTTCTTCACTTATACAGAGAGACACCTCTGGCCTGCCAGGTAGATACAGGTGCCAATATGAGACTCACGGTCCCTGAGTACACAAAGCTGCATGGTGTGAGCTGGGGCTGGGGGGAAATGTCGTTGGAAGAGCAGAGGTCGGTGCCCTGCAGGACAGCCTCTCCCCTCTCCCACACCCTCAAGGGAGCTGCATTAATTTCCTGGGGGCTGCTCTGACACATGGCCACAAGCTGAAGTGGGCGACCTAACACAAGTGAAGTCTATTCTCTCATGGCAATGGTGGCCAGAAGGGCTCCCTCCAAAGGTTCTAGAGGGGAGCCCCTTCCCTGCCTCTCCCCTCTTCCTCTCCCGGTGGCTGCTGGGGCATCCCAATCTCCGCCTCCGTCTTCACATGGTCCTCTCTGTGAGTGATCGAGTCTCCCGCTATCCCACCTGCCATTGGATTCAGGGCCCGCTGGAACAATCCAGGATGATCTTGTCTCGAGATCTTTCACTTAATGGCATCTGCAAAGATCTTCCTTCCAAATAGGTCACATGCACAGGCTCCACGGATTAGGACACGGACCCTCTCTTGGGGGCCCCCATGCAGAGTCTAGGTAGCTTTTTGCTGGGAGCAGCCCGCCCTGTGCCCGTCTGCCAACAGCCTGTGGACTGGGCTAACGGGAATGGCCGGCAGTGACAGTACTACACAGGGAGGGGTCGGGGTGGGGCTTCACCCTGCGAGGCCCAGGGAGCCATGGAAGGGCCCAGGAGAGACCCAGGCTCAGCTGCCTCATGGTTATGGGGTGCCCGGGCTGTGGAGCGGACAGCAGGATGAGACAGGAGGCCAGAGGCCACAGCTCTCAGCCAGGAGGGGAGTGGCAAGGACGTGAGACAAGACAGTGGCCGAGAGAGGAGCCATGCTCTGGACAATCCTGTCTGAAGGGGGACAGCTGCATTTACCCTGGCTCCAGAGCATGAGCACCCTCAGCACTGCTGATCCTCCAGCACCTTCTGGAAGAAGGGAATGCCCTGGCTGTAGGCCTGGCAGAGGGTCTGAGGCACCTAGACAGGCATGCGAGCTCCTAAACCTCTTAGACTCATACTTGATGGAAATGGATACTGAAAAGACATCCCTTCTGAAAGAGTTCTGGTCGCAGAGCTGTTTCGATCTCTAGTGGCACCGTGCACAGTGCAGAAGACACAGCTGTGATGACTCTGCCGGTGGTGAGGGACTTCAGGGCACGGGCCCTATGCCCCCCTCGCCGTGGACGCCGCTCGCTCTACGCGTGTTCTCTGACTGTAACACGTCTATGAGGCAGGAGCTACCTCAACCCCACGTCACAGACGGGGAGCCTGAGGTTCAGGGCAGGAGGGGACCCGGCCAGCGTGTGGCTGTTGGAAGGGGCCATCCCACCAGTGTCGCTGGCACCCGAGACAGGCTCTCCCACAATCCCATGGCTCGCCAGAGATGCCATTTGGAATTTGCCTGTGGACTGACAATTGCTTCATGGGCTTATTCTTGTTGCTGCTCCTTTTAATCAATTATCTGTTGCCACGACACAGCTCGGTCCCTGGGTGTTCTGGCCGACTTTCTCGAGGAACTGTGAGTTCGGGAAAGACGGGAAGGGCACCAATGGCCACAGATGAGCCTCTAAGTCACAGTGAGATTCGGTCACCCGCATCCCCACTGGGCCCTGCTTCCATCTTCCACAAACCTGGTGGAGGTTGGGCTGGGGGTGGCTGAGGCTCCTCTTCCTGGGTCACTGGGGTCAAAGTACGGCCCTTGGACTACATCCATCAGAATCCCTGGAGAGGAGTGTGTTAACAACTGAGGTTCCTGGGTACCCTTCAAAGCCTCTGAGTCTGAGTGTCCAGGTGTGGGGCCAGGGATCTGCATGTTCTCCAGTGGGAGACCCAAGTGAGCTGATGTTCCCTGCACCTGAGAACTGCCGGCCTATAGTTCAATGGAGATACAACTATTGATCATGCCTTGCAAATCCATAGCAGGACCACAGCTAATGGTCGGTCAGAGGATTTATGGAGAAGGGATGGAGGATGCAGTCTGACCGAGGGGATGGCCCTGTGGTTCTTGTTTCCTTAACAGTTGTCAGATGTGGGGCTGGGATTTCCTGTGGGGCATGGCACAGAGCCCACACTGCCATCGTGCAGGGCTGTGGTCGTCCTGCTGCTGCTCTGTCAAGACAAGGGACCTGCATCCCCGCCCCGTCATCCTGCAGGGCCTCTCCCCTCCCCCAGCAGAGCACCTGCGCCCATTTCTTGCTGTTTACCTGCCTGTCTTCCCCTTCAGACTGTGAGCTCGGGGGTGACAGGTGGTGTCCCCAGGGGCTAGCTCAGGGCGTAGGAAGCGTAGATGCTTACAGGGGCATGTGGGTACAGCACCCACACCCCTAGATCACCGAGTGCTTGTCTGCCCTTTGGCTTCTTACGTCGAGCACCTGGGTATATGCCTCATGGCTTTCTCTGGCCCCAGGAGTGTGTTTGGCCAGCTCAGGGGTGGGCTGGAGGGCTGGTGGTCTAACACCTCCAGGTAGGACCTTCAACCAATGTGGAGCAGGGGTTGGTAGACACGTCCTTATTTTCTGCATCCCTTGCTGGCATAATTGGAAGTAGAATTGTACACAGTCTCTCAGAAGGTCCAGGGTGGGATTGGGCCTCAGGTGCTGTGGAAACACCTCATTGCCCTGGGGTTTGTTTGCTTTTTTCCTGTTGTGGTAGACCACAGAGTGCCGAGAGGCATCCCTCATGCCTGGAACCCATGAAGATGTTACATTCCATGGCAATCAGGTCTTTGCAGGCTGGGTCAGAGTCACCAACTTTAAGACTTGGAGATTGTCCTGGATTATTTGGGTGGGTCTTAATCACAGGAATGCTACAAGCAGAGCAGTTTCTCTAACTGGAGCCAGAGAGATGTGGCAGGAGAGGAAGGCAGAGGATTCCAAGCACCACAGAGGCTGTGAGCAAGGACCAGAGACAGGCCTCTAGGAGGAAGGGGCGGCCACCACCACGCAGCGGGACCTCAGTTCTACCAAGAACTAGACAGAACCGACAGCCTGAGAAAGCCTGGAAAGATTCTTCCCAGATCCTGGACAAGAGCCCAGCCAGCTGGCACCCTGATTTAGGCTGTATGAGGCCCAGAAAACCCAGCAGCACCTGCCAGGACCTCTGAGCTGCAGAGCCGTGTGGTTCGTAGCTGGCTGTGGTTACACCGCAGTGCGAGACACCCATGGGCCTCGCATCCCTTGCCCTCACTGTGCTTCCTGGGGTCACCTCCAGAGTAAACAGCCTGCCCCCCATTGTCGAGGGACCCCACCACCATCTGAACTCACTCATTCCCTCGTGCCAGGCCCCTTCTAGGGGCTGTGTGTCCAGCAGGGAGCCAGACAGAGACACATGCCATCAGATGCTGAGTGTGCAGCAGGGACGTCAGAAGAGGAGAGCTCACCTCTGGTGGACAGCCTCGCAGGCTTTGCCAGCTCCACCTGCCATCTGGCTCCCGGATGAAGGCTCCCCGAGTCCCTGCTTTGTCCGCAGCTTGTAATTCTCTGCTCTCTCACCTAAACCATTCAGCACACAAGATATCAGGGGGATGCCTGGGGATAGCCTCTGTGCCAGGTTTGGAGAGGGGCTGGGGCTCAGAGGTCAGTGGGGCACCTGACCTCAGAGTGTGTGGTTTACCCAGCACCCATGCTTCCCCTGGGAGAGGCTCCATGTGCATGAGAAAGCTCAGCTTCCATCATAGACCTTGTGCCCAAGAAGAATATGACCCCTGCTCTCCCTGCAACTGCTCAGCCCCTGCTTTCTTTTAAGCACCAGGAGCTAGGGTGGCAAATACGGAAGACTTAGCATGAAGGGGCCACCACAAATAAAATGCACACTGAAAAGGAGAAAGGATTCGATGGACAGAGCTGCTGGTGTGCAGCCAGCCTCACACATGTGAGTGCTCTCTGAGGGCCGAGGCAGTCTGGCCTCTGAGTCCAAAGTGCGTGGACTGCATATCAGGTCATACTTCCACTGACCCAGCTGTGAGATGGCCAGCAGGCCACCAACCCCGCTGGACCTGAGCCTTCTAGAACACAGAGAGAGGTTTAAATGGATGGTCTCTAACCTGGATGATCTCTAGGGATGTCACATTCTCTAGCTCTTCAATTACTGAGCGAGGCAAAAGTTGCTCAATTAAGTTCTAACATTTCAATGCATTTACTGAAAAAGTCCTCCCATTAGAGCTGGGGTATCAGGGAAGCAGGAAATCAGAGCTGAGACGATGTGTAGAGGGTGAACCCTACCCCACAGATGGGGAAACCGAGACCTACAGGGGAAATGAACACCCTGGCTTCTGGACACTCTGCAGTGACCATCTCGTCTGTCTCCTGCTGGCCTCACCCAACCCTTCCTTTGGAAAACGATGATGTATCTGTCACTGCCGAGCTGATTTCCAGGCAGGTGCCCAGATTTTACTTGAGTCTAGGAACCAGATTCCTCACAACAAGGGGAAGACATGTGGCTGAGCCCACAGAGGGAGTGAATATTCCCAGAAGACCACTCCCAGGACCTGCTGCCCATCGTTGGTCTAGGGGTCGATCCCAACACTGATTCCTGGGCAACTGAGGCAAAACCCATCTGAGACAGTGGGTTTCTACCCTGAAGCCAGGATGAGGAGGGACATTACAAGCAGAGGCCCTGAGGAAACTGGCTTTTGTCTATTATTCTAGGCATATTACTGTTGGCCTTGGGGATACCATCCATTTCGTCACCCGGGTGGCCTCTTATGAGAGCCCATGGGGGAATTCTCTGGGTCTCAGGAACACTGTAGGGGCCACTGGCCTGTTGTCACTTGCTGTCACTACACAGCTCTGATGGATGAGGTTCCCATCTCTCTGGCCACCAGTAAGCCCAGCGCCAAAATCTTGTCATGCTAGGGAAGGATCTGATGGCCTATGTCCTAGATCATGACCTCACTGGGACTCCCTCCCACCGTCCCGTCGTCCCGGTTCATCTGCTTTTGAATAATCCTATTGTACCACGTGTATAGCTCTTTAACTAGCTTTTTAAAAAGCCCCTTTTAGGGGGCAAAGTAGGAAAGAAAGAAAATGAAACGAAATGAAATTCCCTTAAATAACATTTGAAAAAGATGACATGCCATCGTGTGTCCCAAACTCAGTGCGTGTGTGGCCCGTGGCCTGCGGGCTTCCCTGAGGAGGGGGCCGTACCCTGCAGGGCCTTCAGATGCTCCAGTTTCCTCTCCTCGTGGTCCTGCATGACCCTCCCGATCTGCTGGGAATATGCTTGCACGAGCCTGCTGACTCCGGCGCTGGTCACGTAGACGCTCTCCACAGCCGCCTCCATCAGTGTCCTCTGTGGCAGGAGGAGAAAGACTCAGCACAGAAGTCACAGGGGGTCCCCTGCCTCCCCTCGTCCTGCTTCTTAGCTTCCACCACTCCCAACCTTGACTGGCCGGGTAGCAGACAGAGCGCGTGCTTGGCTTACACAGTCTCAGTGATCTTATTTCCATGGTCAGGGGTGGCGTGAGGCTGGCTGTATGACCCAGTTCCGGCCAATGAGACCCAGTGTTAGGAAAAGACCACGGGGGGACCTTCCCTTCACGAACATTAAGGCAAAGCTTAGTGTAGGGGGAAGGTTTTGCTGTTTTCTTCTTCCTGCCTGGAACGCAGATCTGATGTCTGGAGGGGCAGTGGCCCCATTTTGAGACTATGAGGCAGAGAACTAACACCAAGAACGGTGGATTGGAAAGATAGAGCTGGTCCTTGGTCAGTCACGTTGCAGAGCCTCTGTGCCAGTCTGGAACCACCGACCTCCACATTACTTGTTATGTGGGATGAAGAACTTCTATTTACTTGCCATTTTGGCATGTCTTTGTTCCCAGCAGCAGTATGCATTCTTAAGTGATAAGCCTTCAGCCCAAAGTGGAGAGGAAATGCCGAGACACCCCATCATCGGGGACGTGTTGGCTATGTACTGGCAAAGTCACCCACCTTTACTTTAAGATGATGGGCAAAAGTCAGAAAAAGTCAGACTCAAGAGTCCTCATTTCAACAAATGTTTTTCAAATGGTTCCAGACTTTGGACAAGGAAAAAAAACAACCCATTTATTATTGGGCAGTTCCTACCTGCTGCGTGGTTGGTTATGTTATACAGTTTCTAGAGCTGCGCTGTCCACATCTTGTTACAGCACCTCCTGAGAGACTCTGCAGGTGTGCAGAGAGGCTGTGGAGGTGAAGAGGGTCGGGGAGCCTCACCGAGGGACTCTGACTCCACTCCTCCAAGGACCCTGGACCTGACCTTGCGTTTTCTGCCACTGAGGCTGTGGCCTGCCTGCACTTCCATTTAGGACACAGCTAGAACCAGGAGACAGGAAGTCCCTCTTCTCCCTCCCACGTCAGCCAGAGGACCCACCTGCAGCACCAGGCCTTCTGCTGCCTGCCTTCCTGCCACAGGGAGGCTGTGACCTGCCCCCTCTCCTGGTAGCCGGTAGATCCCATGGAGGGGAGATGTCGCCCGCCTGCATCACTGGCCCAGGGTCTGCCACAGGGCTTGGGGCCAAGAAGCTCCATGACTGGAGCTTGAATAAATGAACCTTTTTCCAGAAACTGAACACCTGTTCTTTCCTGTAGGGGTGTGTGTGTGTGTGGCGGGGGTATGGGGCACACTCCCACCCTATCCTGACTCAGAGTCCCTCTAGGAAGGGACCCCAGGTTTACACTTCATTCCATTTTCATGCTGTGAGCACTTATCAGGTAAAAGCTGTAGAATTTTAGGGAAAGGAAGTGACTCTCCCAATGTCACCAACTTGACACAGCCCTGAGGTCTGGATGACATGCTGCAGATGTGCGATATTTGGGACAAGATGGGGCATCCCGGCAATGTGTGTCCAACCTCTTGGCCGTGCGTATAAGTGATTTTATTTGAATGGACAGGGTTGGGAAAGAAGCCCCGCAGCGTCCGGCGCACGGCAACGCCAGTCGCTGCTAGCTTCAGCTCTGCCTCACCTACGCGCGAGCTGGCCACGTACACTCTCTGCAGACTTCTGCAAAAGCGGAGGCGTCTCGCCTTTCCTTTGGTTGGAGGCGAGAGGCAGCCATCGGAAGCAGAGCATGTGCTGGCCTTGGGGGCAAGACCGGGTTCCAGTCCCAGCTCTGCCCCTTCTTAAATCTGAAAGGCTATAGGCTTCAGCTCTCTCCACCGAACAAAGGAAAGAAAGCTAACCTTTCTGTGCAAGGTTTCAGGGTGAGCCTGATGAGAAGGGTGGCAGGTGGACTTAGAAGTACAGTGCTTATTACTCCTCACCATTGTTATTTTTATTCCTATGGCTTCTCGTCATCATCGTAGGTACGAGGAGGAAACCACTGCCCGCTCAGGGCAAACTGATCTGATTTTCGCTGCACTGCTCAGCTGCCAGGGTCAACTCTGCAAGAGGTCTACCTCTTGTGTCTGCAGAGCCAGTCAGGGGCAGGAGAGGCCCTCGTCTCTCTCTGAGGGAGGCTGACTTAGGATCTTGCGTCTGCCACTGCCCGGCTGGGTGGCTCTGGGTGAGCCCACGCCCCTGTCAGAGCTGCTGTAAGGGCTGAGCCAGGGCCCGGGAACAGAGAGAAAACCTCACCATTCTATGAGGGTGGTGATTCCCTCTCACAGTTGAGGAAAAGGAGGCTCAGAGAAGCCAGGTCATCTCGGCGAGGGCAAGAAGCTCCTGGGCAGGACATGGCAGGACCAGTGCCTGTGCCACTGCTCTGCCCAAATCCTTCTCCTTGCCTTCCCTGCTCACCCACCCCATCCCAATCCCTCTTGTCCCTCGGGTTCCCTGGGCTCACACCTTGAAGTCATCCCTGTCCTTGGTCCGGCTCTTGGTTGCGGCATTCCGAGCATGCCCCAGGAGCGCCTGCCCAATGGCTCGCTCTGTGTGCTGCTGCAGGAGCCGCCCAACCTCCTGGGCCTCGGCCAGGAGCTGCTGCTGAAGCTGCAGCCGGGTCTGCTGCGCCTCCTCCTCCAGCCTGCTGGCCTCCTCGGTGACTCGTGCCTCCTAGAAAGGACAGGATAGAGAGGAGCCCACACTGCTGCCCCACACAGAAGCTCTGGCCAGGTCCAGGACCAGCCCAGGGCCCCAGGAAAGGACTGAGAAGGGGCAGAAAGTGGGCACTTCTGGGCTTGCAAAATCAACAATGGATGAGCCGGGGTGTCTGTTGGGGAACTCTGCAACCATTTATTGAGCACCGGCTGTGTGCCCAGTGTCATCTGTGGCCTCTCACACATGCAAGAACTTCCTGGTTCTTCCCAAATACCATGAGGCCTGAACACTAGGAGTGATAAGGACATAGAGGCTCAGAGACACTAAGTAACTTTGTAAAAGTCACACAGCAGAGGTAGGTTTCAAAGCCAGACCTGAGTCTGAGCATATTCTGGGGCATCATGGAAGCCAAGGCAGAGCATTTGGGGCCTTAGGGACTGCCCTTTCTTATGGAAAAGGAGAAGGAGGTGAACCAGAGCTAGAAGGGCTAGTCCTGTCTGCTTCCCACTGAGCTCTCCTGGGCAGAAGAAAAGTGACCATGAGCTTGTCCTTCACTAATGGGTCAAAGCACCAGCTGCTCCAATAGCTCAGCAGCTCCGTAAGACCTGCAGTCAGCCTGCTTGGGATTAAATCTCAGTCCCACAATTTACAAATCCTTTCTTTCAACTTGTTAAAACCTTAAGATAGATTCAGGGCCCCTTCCTCCCAGCACTCTGATGACAATGACGGATCTGTTTTCTGATTACATATGCACATTAGCATAATTCTCAATACAGCCCTAAAGCCCTCCTGCACACTGGGTGCCTCCCAAAAGGCTGCCATAGTTGCACCCTGCAACAACAGGGGTGGTGAGATTTGGGCTTTGGCAAGCATGACTGAATCTGGAACCTGATGGAATGGCACTGCCTGGCTGGGCTGGGTAGGGGGCCTGACAAACTGATCTTACCAAGGCTCTGAGCAGCTGCCACTGATGCTCATCCAGACACTGGGAGGAGCTCTGCTCAAGGGCGTGCTGCTCACGCAGTTCCTGGAGAAGGCTCTTCTTGCCAGAAAGTCTCATGTGGGTCAGGGTGGTGATAGTGCTGCCCCGGAGAGCCAGCCTCCGGAGCGCGGAGCGTAGTAGCAGGCCATGGCCCTGAAGGATGCACCACGTGGACCTTTGAGGAAAGTGGGCAGGCAGGGGGCTACAAGTCAGTGCTCTTGGCTTTACTGAATGTGACAGTTAACTTTGTCAGCCAGAATGTCTACGAGGTGCCCAAACATCTGATCAAACATTATTCTGAGTGTTTCTGTGAAGGTGCTTCTGGATGAGATTAACATGAGTCAGTAAGCTTCCTAATGCAGGTGGGCCTCATCTAGTGGGTAGAAGTCCTGAAGATAAGAAAAGGCTGACTCTCCCATGGGTTTCTTTGGCCTGGAATATGGGTTATTTTTTTCCCTGCCTTTGGACTTAAACTGAGATTATCAGCTCTTCCTGGGTGTCAAGCCTTCAGACTCAGGACTGGAAATACACCATTGTCTTTCCTTGATCTCCAGCTTGCCAACTCCAGGTCTTGGGACCTCATGGCCTAAATATACATCTCCTGTTTGTTCTGTGTCTTTAATATATTGAACTACCAAGAAATGCCTCAAGTAGCCAAGTTCCCCAGGGATCCTTTCCAGAAGGCAGTAGGTTCAAATTATCCCATCTCAGGACATCTGGGTGGCTCAGTTGGTTAAGCATCTGCCTTTGGGTCAGGCCACAATCCCAGAGTCCTGGGATCAAGCCCCATTGGGCTCTCTGCTCAGTGGGGAGCCTGCTTCTTCCTCTTCCTCTGCCTGCTGCTCCCCTTGCTTGTGCTCATGTTTGTGCTCTCTCTCTGTGAAATAGATGAATAAAATCTTTTTTTTTTAAAGGTATCATCCCATCTCCTGCTTCCTGTTCTCTTAGACACAATTGCTCACTTGTATTCAGCCATTTGTTCTTTCATTCATCTTTTCAACTTTATCATATCCTGCCCCAAGTTTCTGATACATATGCGCAGCTCTCTTCAGGACATATCCACTTGAATTTCTTACATAACTTTCAAAATCAAGTTTCAAAATCAATCTTACATAACTTTCCAAAACTGGAATTGTGGGCTATTTTTGAGTTCCCATCTCAATGACTCAAGTGAAAAACCTTGGTATACCAGAGAGGCCCAGTATTTGGTATTTTCTGACAGCTTGAAAAGCTGAACAGAGTGTTGGCAGTCAACCTACCAAGGAGGAGAGACCTGACAAGCACTCTAGGCTTTCATCTGGGAGCTTTTGTCCTAAGAATAAGGAATCATCCTATACAGAGGCTTAATTTTGAATCAGCTGCATTCACAAATGGGGTAGCAGATCTGCCACTATGTGAAATCCCTGCTAGAAGTAATATAAATCCTCTCTGGACGAAGATCCCATTATTCAAAATCTTAAATTATCTCTGCAATGTTCAGCAACAGTGTCCAGCATTCAACAAAAATCACCAGACTTGCAAACAGATTTGTTTCCCTAAAACAAAGGGAAAAAACAGATAATAGAAATATGCCAAAAGATATTTGAGATAATCAGACAAAGCCTTTACAATAGTTATGATGAATATGTTTAATAAATTAAATGATAAGATGAAAAATTTCAGGAGACAACTGAAAACCTCTATGAAAAGAATCAAATGGAAATTCTAGAACTGAAAATTCAGTACCAACATTAAGAACAGTAGAGGGATTTAACAGCAGATGAGAACTTGCCTAAGAGAGCGTGAACTGGAAGATAACTCAAAATAAGTGTCTAGTCTGAACCACAAAGAACAAAAGAATGAAAAATACAGGATAGCATATAAGATGTATGTGGTATAGGGTGAAAAATTCTAATAATTGTGTGATTGGAGCCCCAGAAAAGTAGGGAAAGAACAGGCAAAAGGAATTTTAAAGAGATAATGGCTGAGAATTTTCAAAAACTGATGAAAGACAGCAAACTACTGGAGATTCAAGAAACACATGTTGGCAAACTGAATTTAAACAAAATTTTTTAAAAAAGAAAAAAAAAAGAAATACTATAGATTTATTACACAAACAAACAAGAAATACCCACAAAAACCACATACATGGTTAGGCGTATCATAATAAACTGATGAAAACCAAAGAACAAAAGAAAATCTTAAAAGCAGTCAGAACTAATTGAAATAAGAAAACAAAAGATTATCCTTAAAAGCATTTAAAAAATAGTAACCGAACTAGGATTCTATACCCAATGAAAACATTCCCCCAAAATGAAAATGAGATAGACCTTTTCAGACAAACAAAAAGCTAAGAGAATTTCTCACTAGCAGATCTGAAATCCAGAGAACATTAATACAAAGGAATATAACCCCAGATACAGAAAGAATCATAAAGATACAGAAAAGAATCCAGAGCAACAGAAAAGGTACATATGTGAGCAAATATAAATAAGTATTGACTGCATAAAATATAAGAATAAAATAAGAATGATAATAAAAATAAAGAATGATATATCTTTTTATCTTTTTATGATATATCATAAAAAATAAAGAATAATATATCTTAATATATGATATACGATTTATCTTAAAATATGATATATCTATATTTTAAGATATATCATAAAAATAAAGAATGATATATCTTTTTTATCTTTTTATGATATATCATAAAAATAAGAATGATAATATCTCATGGGGTTGAAAACAGAGAAGCAAAATACCCACCAAGAAAAGGATACTCTCTCTATGAGAGAAGAATAAACGGAGTTAAGGTGTTCTAAGGTGTCCACACTGCCTGGAAGAAGGAATATATTAGTGTATATCAGATTTGGACACATTAAAGATGCAAGTTAAAATCTGTGAACCATTAAAAGCACAGTAAAAGAATACATGCCAAAAAAGATAAATTAAAATTAAAAAAACACCTAATCCAAAAGAAGGTAAGAAAGGAGAGAGAAAGGAACACAGAGCAGCAGAGCAAACATAAAACAAACAGTAAGATGATAGATTAAAAATCCAAATATGCTAACATTAAGATTTACATTAAATATAAATGGACTAAATATTAGTACAATTAAAAGACACAGGTTTTCGGGCTGTACAAATCTTCCAATCACCCTCTATTGTCTTACTGGCTCACAAAGTTTTCCTACTTGTTGTTACCTCCTTCCCCTATATTATCCAATATAGCTATCCACCTACTTCTTGACGTATACACACTAGTGCTCTGGAAAAGGCTTGCAACTAGAAAAAGTGCTTTATCAAAATAATTTTTATCATGTAAAACAAGGAAAAAGAGTATTCTAGAGTAAGTTGAAAATATGGTACTAGGGACGCCTGGGTGGCTCAGTGGTTGAGTGTTTGCCTTTGGCTTAGGATGTGATCCCAGACTCCCGGGACCAAGTCCCATATCTGGCTCCCTGTATGCAGCCTGCTTCTCCCTCTGCCTGTTTCTCTGCCCCTCTGTGTGTGTGTGTATGTGTGTGTGTCTCATGAATAAATAAATTATTTTAAAAAGAGGAAATATAGTACTACACCAACAGGTATTAAAGTAGAAAAGAAGGGTGCCTGGGTGGCTCCATTAAGCATCTGCCTTTGGCTCAGGTCATGATCTCATGGTCCTGGGATTGGACCCCTCATCGGGTTCCCTGCTAAATGGGGAGTCTGCTTCTCCCTCCCCTTCTTCCCCCGACTCTCTCAAACAAATAAATAAAATCTTTAAAAAAGGAAAAAACAGAAAAGAATACAGATTTATTAATAAATTGGGAATGATTGAAAATGGGCACAAAGAGTCTTTTTAAGTGATAGAAATGCCTAACTTTGGATCATGGCTATAGGTGAAGAACTCTGTAAATTTACCAAAAATCATTGAATTATACACTCAATATACATAAATACTTTCCCAAAAAAAGTGTTTTAAAAGGTTCCTATGCAAGACAGCTTTATGAAGTAGGTATTATGAGCCCATTTTATGGGTGAGGAAATTGAGGACAATAAATGGTAAGTCATTTGCCCAGATCAATTCTGACTCCAAGCCTTTATCTGTAGCACTCTGCTACCATTCTTCTCCACATGTACATTTACAGTTCGGTTGGACTCAAAACCATACCATAAGAATGGCAGGGGACAGTTAATGTGTCCACTTAACAGATGAGAACACTGAAGTTAGCATGGAGATCACACAGGACACAGACCTCCACCCTTCAGAAAGCTGTACTTACTCTTCAGTGAGACCACCAAGTCGGCCCAAGACTTGGTGGACGATGCTCTCATGGTCATCTTGCAGGTGTGTCTGCAGCACGGAGGACAGGGCATGCTCCTCCATCCACACCTAAATCCGCAAAGAGGAACAGGAGTCAACTCAAGTTCACTGTACCCATCACTGCTTTGTTGGAACATGCCTTTTGTTTGTTTAAGAGATCCTTTTCTCCCCTGATTTCATTAAAATTTTCTCTTATGGTTCCTTCTAAGGACTTTTAAAATTTCTAATTTGTATCTAAATCTTAAAACATTTAACACTCAGTGGGGAGTCTGTTTGAGATTCTCCCCCTCTTCCTCCGCCCCTCCCCCAACTTGTGCTCTCTCTCTTCTCAAAAGAAAAAAAAAGAAAATTCTGTACAGCCTCGCTTCTCTAAATGGTAAGTGTATGTAGTTACTAAAGTATATGGGGATCTTTGGTGGGCACTTCAGAATGTAGGTAAAGCCAGCATCAGACTCAAACATAGCTGAGGGGACCAAGGCATCGGACTACATGGTGCCTGCAGGTGTCCCACCAACTGCTCCAAAGCTATCAAATGCTGGCTCATGAATGCTTAAATCCAGAGCGACAAGTTGCTTCGGTGGGCTAGAGTGCTGACCCTGGTCACTGCTACCTGGTAATTTTGTGGCTTTGGACAAGTTTACTGTTTGTTTCAAGTGCAGAATTACCATGGAGAGAAAGGGGGAAGGAACTAGCAGTCAGGGATGCCTGGAACATGCTAAGAGTCTCGAAGTGTTCTCCCATAAATGGGGTGGGCTTACAGGTGGGTAGGTTCTAAAGCCCAACACCTCAGGCAAATGTTGTAGTGCTGAGGGAGGGGGCACTGCCATTTTAGAAAGCACAGTCAGGGCAGGCCTCATTGTGAGGGTGGCCTCGTGTGAGGGTACCGTGGGAGCAAAGACCTGCAGCAGACAAGAGCAAGGCAGGAGCACAACCAGTGAGCTGGAGAACGCAAGGCAGCCAGCATGGCTGGAGTGGAACGAGCTGGGGAGAGAAGGACGAGGTTAGAGGGAAGCCCAGGCCCTGAAGTGGAATGCTCATAGGGCACAATGAGGATGCTGGCTTTATGATGCATGAAAAGAGAAGCCACTGGGAGTTGGGAGCAAAGAAGTGACGCGACATGGCAGTGTCTTTTAGCAAACCTGATGTGCTGGAAATTATAAGATGCACAGTTATTTTAAGTATCACTAAGGGAGACAAATCACTGCCAATTAAATTATTATGCATCTCAGCATCTAGGCTGTTAAAATATTTTTTTAAATGCACATCTTAAAAGTTAGTGTCATGTGGTAGGTTTTTAAAGTGTCTCTCTGGCTGGGAGTTGAGAATAGACCATAGTGGGGGGGAGGCGGATTCCGGGAGCCCAGGGGGCTGGCTGTCATGGTGACCTGCTGAGAGGTGGGGCAGCTGTGACCAGGTGCAAGAACAGACATGATGGAGTGGCCCCATTCTGGACCAGACAGAAGGCAGAGCCTGTGCGACCTCCTGTCAGTTAGATGTTGGGGGTGAAAGAAAGACGAGTCAAGAGAACTCCAAGGATTTTGGCCCACTTGATGGGAAGATGGAGGAACAGTGTGGATGGAGCAGGTTGGGCAGGAAGACCGGCAGTTGTTTTGGGCACACGACACATCCATGCCTACTCATCACATCCAGGGAGTGCACAGGCAGAGGACAGAGTCTGGAACACATTCTGTGCTGCACACATAAACGAGGCAGTTGTCAGCCTCAGTCTAAAACCTGAGGGACAGAATCTTACCAAGAACCGTGTAAGTGAGCTTGGAAGTGATTCTCTTCCAGCTGAGTCTCCGGATGAGACCTCAGCCACAGGCTGCATTGCAGCCACGAGACCCAAGACTTTCTCACACCAGCCACATCATGCTGACTCTCCTGCACCACCTCTTTCACTATTTATAAGGACCCCAGTAATTACATTGGGTCCACCTGAGTAGTCCAGGAGACTCTCCCTGTCTCAAGATCCTGAACTGAATCACGTTTGCAAAGTCCCTTGTGCCATGTGAGGTCCCATGTTCAGAGCTATTAGGATGGGGAGAATTAGGATGGGGACATCTGTGGGCAGACCTAACGCAGTGGACTGGGGTAAAACCTAGAAAGCAACATTAGAACAGATCACGTTTTGAGAACTACCATTCTACAACCTGTTCCAACTGGGCAGTCAACAGATTCCATAATATTTAACCACTTCCATGAGTAATAGGACATAAAATTATCATGGGCCTTTGGGTAGAAGACCATGTGGAAAATGCATTTCAAAGTCTGGGTTGTGTTTCATTTTCCACGAATAGTTTTGTTGGTGCTTTCTTCTTATGACTAAATATTCATCTGAATTATAGAAAGCTCACCACTCATTTTTATCATCAAGGAAAAAATATGGTAAGCGGGAGTGCGACATGGACCTCTAAATATCTTATGGTAATTTAAGGCAATTAAACAATCAATCAGTAAATTAATTATGACATATATGCGTTGAGAAAACAGCCTTGAGTCATACTTACTTAATCAGCTGATAAGGTCATTAACCACCCTGCTTGCTTCTTGCATGCAAAACTCCTCTTGAAACCCTTCCACAAAAGCCACGGAAAATTCATATGCATGTATATAGAAAGTAAATAAATGGGACATAAAAAGCGGAACCTATGCTTTGTCTAATATTTGCTTAAAATAACTCAAGACTCATAACCAGAGGGTTTCAGATGCATCATGGGTGTTGGCCTAATAATTTATCAGAAATGAAGTTCTGGATTTTTTTTTTTTTTTGATGTCAATATTATTACCTAAGGAGACAGACACTGTGTGAAAGGTCTTATCTTGTATTATCTCACAGCAACCTTGTTGGGTATTTTGATCCCTACTTTTCACTCAGAAGCAGAGATCCTGAGACATTTATCAAGTTGGACAAAACCCCAGAGCTGTGGGGCATCCGCTAACCAGATGAGGTCACCCAGCTGTTGGTGGCGCTGCACTGGCTTCAACCCACATATCCAGCTTCCAAGGTTAGGGACCCATCTGCGCTACAGCTGCCTCTCAGAGGCCTTCCCTCCCATTTGGGGAGCTTTCACCAGAGGCACAATTAGACTCATGTGGCCAGCCTGTCCTCCTCCCTCCCCAGAGATCGTAAATTAAGTGGTCTGGGCCCAGCACTGGCGTGAATCCGATGGATCCAGCTATATCTACATCCCCTGGAATAATAGTAAGGTGACCCTGTGATAATTTCCAAAGCTGCACTATCCTTGTTGGTAATGCAGTCAAGTTTTCCTGAGGCCACGCTGTGTCCCAGGCCCTGGACCTTGCATAAGGGGGGGATAAAGAAATAAAAAAGCAGAAATGTTGTCCTGCAGGAACTTAGAGCCTAGTGCAAGAGACAGTTACTGATGAGAGGAAGCCATCTCTCATCAGTACGAGATGCAGCTGACGGAGGAGTGAACTAAATATAAAGGAGGTTTAACAGAAAGCTAGGCCCTGTGCTGCCCTGTGGCTCTGAGTGGACACGTGCTTGCACGACACCCCGCTTTCCTTACTTGGTACACTGGATAGCTCCAGGTAGTTGATTTGGAAAACCTCTCTTCCATGCATCAGCCAAGTGCTCTTCTGTAACTAATAGGACACCCATGGTAAAGAGACAAGCTGATTCTTATAACAGGGCAGACCAGGGCTGGGACAGTGGTGTTCACTCTGTGCTCCACCATCCTGAGGACATCTGCCTCCATTCTCCTGCAACCTGCCTGTAAGTCAAGAGAAGGCTGGTGTGCCCCAGGCCTCCTGCACATGCTCTGGGAAGGAAGAACAGGGAGTGCCAAAGCAGGGGATTTCTCCTAGCCGCACTTGGCTTTTGTATTAGAAGGGAAGCTCTTTGCTGGGGCCACACTTTGTCTCATATAGGCCAGGACTCTGTCACCTGGTCACTGCTAGATACTGGGATATTGACACATTAGTGTTATAGCCTACAGTGTGCAAGAAGGCAAGAGAGAAAGGAAATGCAAGTGTTCCAGTGCCTGGCCCATTTGGAAATGCCTCCTTTATTTGACATATTTCATTTTAAAAAAAATAAAATCAATGTAATATTAAATAAAAATTATTTGTATTAAACAAAATTAATGTATATAGTTTCCTATTGCTGCCATAACACATTACTACAAATTCTGTGGCTTACAGCCACACAAATTCATTATCTTACAATTCTGGAGGTCAGAAGTCCGAAATGGGTCTTATCAGCTAAAATCAGGTGCTGACAGAGTTATGATCCCTTTGGAGGCCCCAGGGGGGAATCTGCACCCTGCCCTCTCCTGCTTCCTGAGGCACCTGCATGCCTTGGCTCATGGCCACATCATGCTATCCGCTGCTCAGGTCATCACTGTTCCTTCTCTGACCCTGACTCTCCCCCTTCCCTTTGAGAAGGACCCTGTGACTGCACTGGGGCCACCTGGATCCTTCAGGACAACCCCTCCATTTCCATGTTTTTAATATAATCACTTCGGCAAGGTCCCTTCTGCCATGTTAGGTGATGATTCACAGGTTCAGGGAATTAGGATGTGGACAGCTTTGGGGCCACTGCCCCATCGACCACATGTAGACCTGGTTTTCATAATGCAACAGACTCTCACTGGAAAGTAGGAGTTCCAGGTGTGCAGCTCAGCCCCCCACCAAGTCCACCCCCCTAGGAGCTACCTTCTGTCATTCTAAAGAACAGGCACTGCTGCTCTTTCTGGACAGACCAGCCATATGCATTATCTAGCAACTTCCCACCCTCTGCTCTCTTCTCCAGCCCATCCTGGCTGGGAATGGCCGGCAGGCACCGGGTCGGTAAGGTGCCCAGCGCTGGCACTAGGGGATGCTCCCTGAATGAGATCTCTCTATATTCTTCCTAAATGTAAACAGAGGTAGACCTCAGACCTGGTTTTCCAAAATGCCCACCTGTCTGTCTTGCTCCAGGAGATCTTGGAAGAGTTTCCACTGCTGTTTGCGGAAGCGATCCGACTTCCCCAGCTGCTGGGCTGCGTTCTCCTGGACCTCCTGCCTTAAGTACTCACACTCTGCCCGGGAGAGGCCGGTCACACCTGGGAGCGTCTGAAGGAACAGGACCTCCACAAATTTCTGGAATGTTTCCATGGTGCTGCAGTACAGCTCCTGAAGACGAGAGCACGTGATGGAGCTATAAGTCATGTTCTCATCTGGGCCAGGGCTGTGGGCTTTCCACAAACCACAGAGGAAACCCAGTGAAGGGAGCTCTCCAGTCACACACACACACACACACACACTCGCACACACACACAGACACACACGCATACACACATACCCCACACACATATGGAAAACACTCACTGCCTTCTGGTCCTTTCCCTGCCACCCTGTCCTGCCCTCTGACCCACAAGCTCTTAATCTCTGGTGACCCTTCAAAACCTCCCTCCAGATTATTTTCATCACCCCTGGGCTCTCTGCTTCCCTCAACCCTCCAAGCTTAAAGCACAGATCTTACTGTATTTTCAGCTGGAAGAACCTGGAAGGCCTCTCTTCCCCTCACTCTCAAGGTTACCTGGCAGGGCTGCTGGGAGGTCCTGCCTCAGTTTCCACTGTTCTGTTCCCTTCAGCCGACCTCACCCACTCCAGTCTTCCTGAACATGTACTTTTTTAAATTGAGGAAAACAAAAAACCCACATACGGTAATATATTAGGGATGCCTGGGTAGCTCAGTGGTTGAGCATCTGCCTTTGGCTCAGGGCATGATCCCGAAGTCCCGAGATCGAGTGCCACATCGGGCTCCCTGCATGGAGCCTGCTTCTCCCTCTGCCTATGTCTCTGCTTCTCTCTGTGTGTGTCTCTCATGAATAAATAAATAAATAAAATCTTTTAAAAAATAAATGCTTGTGATTCCACCACTCAGATCCTCTTTTTAGATTAAAAACACTAAAATTGACAGGTGATACTGGAATTCCTTACGCTCTTCCTACAGTTCTCTTCTGCTCCCTCCCAGCATCCTCAGAGACGGCCATCACCATGAACTTGGCATCTCTCTTTGAGCTTAGACTTCTATACTTTCACTGTATATTATATCCACAGATGTGCCTTTTGGTGACTGTGTTAGCCACATAAATGGTGTCTTGTTGCATGTTTGTTTACACAGAGGCTTTTTCAAGCCACTCACCCTCATCCCAAATTCAGACACTTTCATACCTGGAGTGAACTTCTATTCATCCTTCAACACCCCTGCAAAATAATCCCTTTTCTGTGAAGGCTTCCTCAGGAGGCTCAGACCAACATGGGTATCTGACCCTGGGTTCCCACAGCTCTTTGGTCAGCCACACCAGGTCACTGAAACTACAATTTATTTGTCACCTCTCCCCTGAACCACAGCTTGCTGAGAGCAGAGGCTACACAATACTCAGATCTGTGCCCACATCTTACATCCTCCTGGACCAAGCCCTCAGGTTCAGTCCGTTCAGTCCCAATACATGACTCACAGACATGATGTAGAATGTCCATTCTCCCTTTTCTGTCTAGGAACTCCCCATACATGTTTCAAAACTCAAGTCAGGGTCTCCTCTTCTGGGAAGACCTGGCTGCGGGGTTTGATTGGACACAGTATAGTTTAGACTAATTACCTGGCTTCCTTCTAGGAGTCTGAAACCTTGGTGCATGCCAGGCAAGGAGTGCCCATGGGACTGACTCCCAGCAAAATCTTTGGACTCCTAAGCTCAGGGGAGTTTTCCACTTCACACAAGTTGTTGCACTCATTGCAGGGGTGGGATTACACACAGCCCCACTGCGAGAGGACTCTGGAAGCTTGCTCTTGGTTTCTCCTGGACTTTGCCTTACATGTCTTTTCCCTTCATGGATTCTGCTTAGATTCCTTTCAGTGCCGTAAGTCTTGGCATTGGTGGGGGCTATCTGTGAAGTCCTTAGAGTCCACTGAGGTGCTCATCCTTTCCTACTACCCGCCCCCCCCGCCCCCAGCACTCACCTTCGTGGTCATTGGCTGTGTCTTGGTCCTCAAGGATGAGACCAGGAGGTTTCTTAACAACAAAGTCTTATCTTACTACCCAACCATCTGCAGGGCCTCACACAGCATCTGGCAAATAGCTGGTAATGATGGTGTGATTGGTAATAATTATGGATTCTTACCATATAGGAGAGGGTGCCACAAACACCTTTCCTGTATAATCTCATTCAATCCTTAGAGTAGTCCAATGATGATGCTCTATTATAACTACTATCATTTCACTGGTAAGGAAACTAAGGCACAGATCAGATAAGTAACGGCACAGGATTTGTGGAGGGTGGGTCCTGGCCATCAGATTACTGAACTCATACTCATAACCAGTATGCTACGTGGATAGCTGGGGTTTTGATAGAAAAATCAACATATTTACAGCACCTGACATGGTGCACCTAGGTCACGCTTGCTGTGCTTCATGAAGAGAAGTGAAATTTAATTCAAGTCAATGTTAATTAAACCAGTGAGTGTCCTGCTTTAAGAAGCTCATGGCCGAGCTGGACTTTGTTCAGAATAAGCAATCATGACAGGGGCATACGTGACCCACATCCTTTTCAAAGATTTAGAGAGCCTAAGGATAACAGCCAACCAGGTCATCTGGGCCAACTCTCCCTCTGAGGACAAATGATAAACAAAGCTGGACAAAATGCTTATTATGTGATCATGAAAATCCCAAGTGAGCCAGCAAGTTAGCTCAAGCTGAGGTCAGGGAGAAGGCAGTCAGGGATGCATGCCCAGCTCCTGGGGATGCACTTACGCACAGGGAGTGGGCCAATCCAGAGGTGGTGGCTGAACAGCTGATGGGATGTCTGATGGCTTCTAGTGCCAAAGAGACCGAAGATGGAGCTCATGGCTCCCCGGGGCTGAGGCCTGCTAAGCCATTCCGCGCATAGCGCCGGAAGCCAGAAAGCTGCACTGCAATGTAGTAGAAGGAAACGGACTTCAAACTGGTTCAAACAGCTACAACCCAGAGTCAGCTCATGGGGAGGGCCTGCAATGTTTCAGGTCCTGACCTTGAATGAAGGTCACCCTGGGCCCCAGAGCCCCAGTCATCTGCCAGAAGCGAAGGAAAATCCTCTTTGAAGGACATGACTGTCTGAACACACTTTCACAAGTAAACATAAAAATTTGGAATAAGGCATATAATAAAGAGTAAACAGGCTCACCAGGAGACAAGACAACATTAGCAGAGGCCCACACAAGCAACAGACATGAAACAAGCCCTGGACTTTGAACTTCCGATGCTCACTAAGGCATGACGTTCAAAGCCACTCAGAAGCTTTAAGACAAAGAGCTGGCCATGTGGTGTCGGCTCATCCTCCAGTGGGGCCGGGGCTTGGGGTCAGGGATCCTGGAAGTCAGCCCGGTCTCTGAGGCTGAGCCCCAGGAAATATCGTGGACCACAGCTTGGGCGAGGTTCTGTGGCTGGCCCTGCCTGGTGTGCCATGTCACGTGTCACGGCTGGGAGGAGCGGGGAAAGGACACTTGGAATCTGCAGGATGGAGCCCTGGGCTCCGCCCCTCATTCTTTTTTTTTTAAGATTTTTTTTTTTTTATTCACGAGAAACACACACACACACACACAGAGAGAGAGAGAGAGAGAGGCAGAGACACAGGCAGAGGGAGGAGCAGGCTGCATGCAGGGAGCCCGATGTGGGACTCGATCCTGGGTCTCCAGGATCACGCCCTGGGCTGAAGGCGGCGCTAAACCGCTGAGCCACAAGGGCTGCCCCTCTGCCCCTCATTCTAACTGTCATCTGTACGGCTTGTGCTGGAACCCACAGCGCTTTCAGGGTGAGTCCTTCTGGAGAATTAAAGGACCTGAGGGTCATCTTGGGGACCCTCAAGCTTACACTTGGTGTCAGGAGTGAGGGTGTCCAGGATTACTCCCCAGTGCTTCCTGGGCACTGATAATTATTAGTGCTGTGATCTCTGAGGCCAGTTTCACTTCTGTTTCAGTCCCAATTCACTGTGAGAATCAGGAGCCGAGAAGGTTCAGGCTGGGTGGGCTGCTACCCCACTGCACTCTGCTATGGGCCCTTAGGCAGACACAGCATGGGTAGGACCAGAGTGAGGTCTGCACAAGCCAGTGGGCCTATGTGGTACCCTGGACACAATGGGGTGACTCAGCTGTGCATCCACCATCACCAGGATGGCTCTGTGCTCATTTCAGGAATCTCTCTACGAAGCACTGAGATGTGTGATGTAGCAGCATCTGTCCCAACACGCTGAGAATTTACTGTTTGTTTAAAGGCCCAGAGATGGTGCAAATTTAGAAAAATGCACTTTTCTCTGCAGCCTGAGAACCCTTAGATGGCCATCAAACTTCTCTCACAGGCTCCATGCCCACAACACCGTGATCGGCGTCCCACCCAAAGAGGGGGGATGACAGCTCTAGGTGCCTGGCTCTGCGAAAGAGCCAGCCAGGCTGCGAGACGAGTTATCTTGAGTGCATTTCTCTGCATATACACCCTGCCAGACGGGGTGATGATGACAGTGATCGTGACGGCGTATTCTGAATGCTCACCAGGTGCCTGACGCAACTCTAGCTGCTTCGCACGCGTCAACGCAGGTATGCCTCTGGACAGCCCCACGAGGAAGGCTTAGTATCTCCATTTTAACAAAGGAGATGAGGTGTCAACCATGAAAAGAGACCCTGGCCCCACACTTCTCACACCCTGCTCAGTGCTTTATCTGTTTGGTCAGGGGCTGACCATAGGTTGCACAAAGGAGAGTTAAAAATTATTGAATGAAAGAATGAACGAATGGACTCCTCCCAGCCTCCAGCTAGTCAGTGAGGAGGTCAGATGTCCAGAGCTGTGCTCGTCACCCCCAGGGCTCAGGACCTTTGGGGCAATGTGCTCAGCAGCAGGGCCACCAGGGAGGGATTTAGTGAGCACCTACTGTGTGCTGGGCCCTGGGTGCCAGCCCTGATCTCCTGTACTCCACACACTGCCATGATGGTCAGGAAGGTTCTTGGGCTCCATCGTGCAGAGAAGCAAACGAGCTCAGAGAAGTTAAGGCTTGTCCGAGGTCGCCTAGCCAGGCGTGGCACCACCAGCTTTCCAATCACCTCCCCTCTCCTACACTAGAGGATTTCGACCACCTCCTGCTGTTCATACCCGTAAAGCAGTCCCCAATAACCAAAGGCAATGATTTCCATAGTTGAAAGACATAAAAGAAACCAAAGTCACCTGGAACCAAAGGGTTCTATGTGAAACAGTAAAATAAATCTAAGGAAATGCCTCTGGACTGATTCTGGGAGACGAGCGGGCACCAGCCTTTGGTTCTCTGCTTCAGAAGCACCTATGCAGGTGCACAGAATCACAAGCACACCTTCACCTCACCCCTCACACCATCTCACGCAGTGCATTTCCGAGCCTCTCCTCCTAAGATACACACTCCAGCAGGTGTCACTCCTCATTCACACCTGACAGCCTCTCTTCATGTTAGAGAAAACAGGGTCTTTCCCCTTGTGGCCCAAGCTCTCACAGGCCCGGCAACTAGACCCAGGCACAGGAATCCAAATGCATAACTTCCTAAGGACATCACAGGAGGGACGAGGCTGTAGTCACTTCAGCGTCACCACAATCCTTTACTAAAACTGATGTATTTACTGCCACCCAATGAGACTGGCCTGGCACTTTCACATGTGCCACTCATTCCTCTTGTGACAATACCTGATGGGCTGTTTCAGCCTTGCTTTGCAGAGGAGAACAGTGGACTGCTGGAGGTGGGCTCTGGAGGGCTCAGGGGTCATGGGGCAGGGCAACCAGAGCATCTGCCCCATGAGTATGAGCTCACTTGACCTACCCCATGTCCTCCAAGACAGTGGTTCTCAAACTCGGTGGTGCATCAGAATGCTCAGATGGGGACACTGAAGCCCAAGTCAGCTAAGCCGCTCCTGAGTCTGTAACTGGTAAATGGCTTGGCTGGGACTGGAACCCAGACGTCTGACTTCAGAGCCAGGATGTCACTGCTCTGGCACACAGTCCACACTAAGCGGCCTCTAGTCTTCTTTTCTTTCTTTCTTTCTTTCTTTCTTTCTTTCTTTCTTTCTTTCTTTCTTTCTTTCTTTTTTTTTTAAGATTTTTTAAAAATGTATTTATTCATGAGAGACACAGGGAGAGAGGCAGAGACACAGGCAGAGGGAGAAACAGGCTCCCTGCAGGGAGACTGATGTGGGACTTGATCCCAGGACCTGGGATCACTACCTGAGCCAATGGCAGATGCTCAACCATTGAGCCACTCTGGCATCCCCAGCCTCTGGTCTTCTTATGCGGATGTCAGTCATTGGACTTAGGGCCTCCCCTAATTCAGTATGACCTCACTTTAACCAATTTCATCTTTAAAGACCTGACTTCCAAGTAAGGTCACATTCTGAGGTTCCAGGGGACATCTTGAGGGGTACTGCTATGAATGGAATTGTGCCTCCAAATTCAAATTCTGAAGTCTTTAGCCCCAATATGACAGTATTTGGGGATGGGGCCTTCATGGAGATGGCTGGGGGCAAGTGAGGTCATATGGTAGAGCCTGAAGCTGACAGGGCTGGTGTCCCAATAAGAGGAAGATCCCAGAGCTCTTTCTCTCCATGAGCCCATGGGAAAGGCCAAGTGAAGACAGTGAGGAGGTGGACATCTACAAGCCAGGAAGAGGGTGGATCCTCAGGAGAACCCAACCCTGCCCGCATCCCGGCCTTAGGCTTCTGGTCTCCAGAACAGCAAGAGATGATAAATGTCTCTGTTTAAGCCCCCTGTCTAGGGCACTTTGTTACAGCAGGTGAGCTGACCGATACAGATAGCATTTAACCAGTACAGTGGCTACAGCACTGAGGGTTTGCACTTCCCACCTTCACATGGTTTTCTGGGCCTGGGAATGCCCCTGGCTCCTTGTCCACAGGGCCCATCTCCCCCTTCAAAGCTTGGCTCAGGCATCATTTCCCGCTGACAGCTGTCTCTGACCTGGTCTTAACCCCAGGATATCCCTCACGCCTCTCCTCTGTACCCAGAAACAGGGATGTTAAAATGGGAAGGCCCATCATTGTCTCCATTTCACAGATAGGGAAACTGAGGTCCAGTACAATCTGGATGCTGCACAGTGAGGAAGGGGCAGAGCCAGGACACTGACCCTCAGGTCCTCAGAGTCTGGGGTGGACTCTGCACCTGCTGCCCATCACAACGGCACATGTCAGCTTCCCTTGCATGGAGATGTCTGCATTTCTGCTTCGCAACAGCTCTGGGTGCCACCAGAGGCAAGGGCTCTATGTCTCGGTTATTGTCACTTCCTGGGAGGGCCCTGCCACTCTGGGGGGCACGGGTGGTCTCCTCTATTCTCTCCAAGCCAGTCCTCAAGGCCAGCATGGAGTCTTCCTCTCCATTCTGGACTTGAACAAGGTTTGCCCAGGGAGAAAGCGGTGATGCTGGCACTCAGACCCAGGCCTACCTATTTCAGGGCCAGCACTCCCTCCTCATCACTGCCCTGCTGACTCCTACAGATCCATCCTGGGTGACTCACTTCCAAAAGCCTTGGCCTCTGGGGACATTTGGAGGTTAGAGGACTGAGCACCCCAAAAATGGAAGATGCTTCAGGCAGGTCCCTGGTGTGTGACACGGGACGGGACTCATGGAGGGTGTGTGGCTTGCCGGCTGCCCAGCTAGAGGGCCAGGGTCAGATCTGGACCTGCATCTTTGGGGTCCCAGCCCTGAGGTGAGATACCCACACACGCGCAGATCCTGAGGTTCTCTGCAGGTCCCACTAGGAGGCCACATACCTGGCAAAGCACAGCCATGGCCTGGGTGGTTCTGACACTGTCCTCCTCCTCCAGGTGACTCCGGACCAACCTCTGCCTCTCTAGGACCGCATGAAAAGCCTGTGAGTTAAAACAGGAGCTGAATCTCGTGCAAATATGCCCATTTTTCACTAGAAGAATTCTGCCAAAGGGCCACTCTCAGATGTGAAGGATGTCTGTCCCTGATTTATATATGAAGAAACTGAGGCACAGGGATATTATGTGGCTGCAAACTGCACACCTGACCTCCTGGCCACAAGCCACCCAGACATCATTCAGTGACTGAATTGCTGGGGACCACCGCCCAGGCCCCAGAGACCACCCAGGGGAGGCCACCACCTAGTGAGTCAGTGCGGTTGGTGAACCAGCCAGGCCACCCTGACCATGTGGCTGCACCCTGCCCTGAGGAGCCCAGGGAGTGGAGGGGAGATGGAGCAGACCCAGAGGCACGGCGGGTCACAGGACAGAGGGACGGACTCTTCTTAGGGAGCATGCACGGGGGGTGGGGGTGGGGGATTCTCCCTGTAAGTAGAGGCTTTATCAACAAGGAAGGTTCCCTGGAGGGAAGATGGGGAGCCCATGCAGCTGGGGTTCAAGGAGCCACAGCAGCAGAGACCAGGCAGTAAGGATCCGTTGCACACAGGGGGAGGTGGAGGGAGAGATAGTCTGAGAAGGAACTGCAGGGCCAGAGGGAGGGCTCTGGGTCATTCACTCATCACTCATTCATCATCCCTTTGTTAATTTATTTATTCATTTGCTCATCGTCCATTCTTGCATGCTCAATCGTTCTTCCTTTGTCCAAGTCTCCTGGGCACCAGCGTGTGCCCAGCCTGTGCTGAGTCTCCCTGAAGCCTCACAACCCATAAGTTAGGTTCCTATATTCCCATTGTGCAGATGAACAAAGGCCTGGTCAGGGGTGGGGTGAGGCCTGGGGTGGGGTGGGGTGTGCTGTGAGCAATGCACCTGAGATCATCCAGCTCCTTAGCAGCAAAGTCCACATTCCATCACGCTTCCAGGGGGCCCCAGTGCCCAAATGCTTGACCATGTGCAGGACAGACAAGCAGAACCCCTGCCCCGTCGTTAGCAGGGAAATATGGGGGCAAAGGCAGGGTTCTCTCTCTCTCTGAGAACCGCAAGCCTGGCCATTCCAGCCTGTGCTGGCACCACCTCATTTCTTTGCCCTCAAGGAGGGTGGCCTCTTGTCTCCTTGTCCCCCTTCCAGGTCAAGACAAAGGCATATTCTGGTCTGTTGCCTCCCTGGTCCTGCCCACTGAGCCTCCCATGCCCAGCCCTCCCTTCCCCTGGACCAGCTAAGGTCACTGCACTGACACATGGAGGTGAGCAGTTGACCTCAAGTCTGGCAGGTGCCAAAGGCTCTGGCTTTCCCTGCACAGTGACGAGGACTAAGCCATAGCACTCAGCCTGCGTGGCTGCTCCTGGCACAGAGCAGCCATGGACATGGGGGTGAGTCAGGAGCAGGGTCACCTGGAGGAATGTGCCCGGGTCAGTGGTCGGCTGTGCCTCAGCCAGGAAGCTCCTCTGTTCCTCTTCCTGGGCCAGCGTGAGCCTTGCCATCTCCTCTGCTTGGTGAGCCAGTGACGCCTTCACCAGGTCCTTGCCTCGCTGGACGAACTCTGAAATTAAAGTGAGTCACAGCACGTCGCAGATGCCTCCCCTGACCTTCACCAGCTCCTGCCCACACTAAGGATGAGAAACATGGCTTTATCTTTCAGGCATGTGTGCTTCCAGAAAGCCAGCGTCAGGAGCCCACAGCCACACATTATCTGAAGGCGCCCCCACTGCCCCTTGAGCCCAGGGCTCAGGACACCACAAGGGGCTTCATCTAGGGGTTGTGCAGGGCAGCTGGCCAACCTGACCAGGAGATAAAGAGGCACTTTTAGGGGGAAAAATGAGAGAGGTGTGGTGACACAGGGAAGGACGGGTGGTGGGACAGGACAGAGGAGCCTGGTCTGCAGGAAGGAGGGGAGCCCAAGGGCAATGCCCTCTGCCTGTTGGCGAGGGTGGAGGCGAGGAGAAAGGCTGGGGTCTAAACCCACTCCTCACCCTGCCTGAGTCACCAGGCCAGCAGTGTGCCAAGGTCAGCACTGGGCACTGGGGCCTGGCTGTGAGAAGGACTCAGCCTTGCTCCTGGTCTGCTCCTGGTCTGCTCCTGGTCCAGGGAATTCAAGAGAAGGGGAAAGGAGAGTCAATGCCACACCAGATGAGGGATGGGGTGGTGGGATGAGAAGGATGAGGGGTCATGGGCAGTGTGGGACCCCAGAGAAGGCTTCTGGGAGAGGAGACCAAGAAGTTAGCCAGATCCTTGTCCCCCGGGTTTGGGAGGAAATGTTGAGTGAGAGGCTGGAGAAGTCAATGAGGGCCAGACTGCCAGGGGTCTGCAGGTCTGGAGATGTTTGTTTCAGCACTTCACACACACACACACACACACACACACACACACGTGCAATCCACATTTGTAACACAAGCACACTTCCTTGGGTTTTGTCTGAGAATCTGTTTAGCCCCTGGCAACAAAGAAAAGAGTGTGACCAGGAGGCACCTGGGGGGCTCAGTCAGTTAAGTGTCTGCCTTAGGCTCAGGTCATGGTCTCAGGGTCCTGGGATGGAGCCCCACATCAGGCTCCCTGCTCAGCAGGGGGTCTGCTTCTCTCTCTCCACCCCGTCCCCCGCTCCTGCTCTCCTTCCCCCCCCTACTCTCTAATAAATAAAATCTTAAAAAAAAATCAAAACCAAAAGAAAAGAGTATGACCAGGTATCCATCGAGACCTGAGTCCTCCCTCCACCCCCTGACTGTCTCCTTGCTTCCTCTGTCTTGTCCAAGTTCAACAGAGCCTGATCCCTGATCCGTGGGGGCTGCCTGGGCATCCTATCCCCGCCTATGTCTGCTGTGGGGGCCCCTTCCCTCAGGCCCTGGTGTGATGACCCCCAGGTAAGATGTGCTCAGGTTCTACATGGGCCGGAGTGCCAGCCAACAGCAGGCTCCCACCGGTCACAGAAGCCGTGACGCCAAGTGACAAGGGCCTCCTGGAATGGCCTGACTGGAGTCCTGAGGTCCTAGCTCCGAGTGCCTGCCCTCTGACCCCATCTCTGAAAGGCAGCGGGCAGGTCTGGTGGAGGGGCCATGAGCCACTGCAGACGCAGCACCAGGCCACTGGCTGCAACGAACACCTGGTGCTGTGGATTGGACCCCATCTACCCAAACTGAAACACTAAAGCCCTAACCCCTGCGGGACTACATTTGGAAGCTAAATGAATTTGTGAGGCTGGGATCCTCATCCCATAAGGCTGGTGCCTTATAAGAAGAGGAAGAGGTGTAAGAAAGCTCATGCTCTGCCACATGAGTACACACACACACAGAAGGTGGCTGTCTGAAAGCAGGTTTCCTGCCAGGAACCGAATCAGCTTGGTGCTCTGATCTTGGACTTTACTGCCTTCAGAACTGGGAGAAAAGAGAAGCCTGTTGTGTAAGCCCCCCGGTCTGTGCTATCTTCATACGGTGGCCCGAGCTGACAAGACACCTGGAGACTCCCTGGTCCTACAGTGTCTACACCCGTGTGGGCATCAGGAGCCACTGGGGAAACTGAAGCACATAGACTCCGTGCCCTGCAGATGTTCTGAGACCTGGAGGGGCCTCCTGCTCCCCACCTCTGTGCCTCCACTCATGGCCCCAGGCAAACATGTGGCCTTGGACCAACACGGGGACCCCCGATGAGCTCTCCTCCCAAGGGCCCGGGGCAGCCAGTGCTGGTGGCAGAAGTGGCACCTGCCCTGCAGTTGAAAGATGTGGGTTTCTTCTTTCTAATGATGTGACCTGGACTAAGTCTCAGATGCCCTCAGAGTCTTGAACATTGAGCTGCCCACCTCTCAGGGTCCACCCCAGGAGCTGGGGTATGGAAAATACCCACATGGGGTTCCCTCTCCTGCCCCATATGGTCAGTCATTGTATACTTGCTGCTAAGCAGGCCCCTGTGACTTAGGTAGGGCCATGCACTGCAGCTGAGTGATATGTGTCTTATCTGGGCATTTCGGCCCTTCTGTCCTCTGCAGAATTCAGGTGCTTTTGCTGCAGGACACTGGGGCCTCCATTAGCCCAGATCACTGACAGCTAAATCCAGTGGGCCATCCCCCAGCCTAGGGACAGCCTTATGGGGAAGCAAGCAAAGCTTGGAGAAGCTAAGTGACACGGTCCCCAAGGGCAGAGAGGGGGTCACAGCAGCCGGAGCTTGTTTCCCATGCACTGATCCATGTCTCTGACTGCCCCCAGGGTCCCCCACCCCCAGCACAGGAGGGCTATTCACCCCAGATCAGGCCCCAGCTCACTCACCCCTGCCGAAGCGCTCTGCCTCCCCCCAGAAGGCCTTGTGCTGCTGGGTGAGCAGCTCCTCCTTCTGCCGCCCAGAGAGCTTCCCCTCCACGGTCAGCAGCTCCAGGCTGCGGGACAGGGCAGCCAGCCGGCATTTGGTCTCCTCCTGGATTTGCAGCTTCAGTGATTCGATCATTTTGGCCATGTGCGCCCGCCCCATTGTTCTCTCCAGGGCGTCCTGGGAAGGGAAACACCTTGGTCAGCTCCCAGCAGCAAGGGTCTGCCCAGGGCAGTGGGCTCCCTCCTGGTGCCCCGACTCCCTGCGAGCAGAGTGCAGACCAACAGGCTCTGCCCCTTGGCTATGGACAAAATTGCCCCTTGTGGGGAGGGGGCGAGCCTGACACAGGATAACAGATATAAAGCACTTAGTATACAGTGAGCACTCCTCAGGGGCCTGATCTTCCAGGAAGGGATTCAGTACCAGCACATGGCCAAGGAGGGAAAGCCACTGTTCTACAGTCATCCCTCCCCAGCCGCTGGGGCCTTTGGCCTCCACAGCCCTGGAAGAGAAAGGCAAACAACAACAAAAGTTATAGGAGCTCTTGGCTTTTGAGCCTCAGAAAGCCTGGGACACGGGGTTTGAAAAGATTTTCCAAGGTGAGACTGATTTTATGAGTGGTTCCCTGGAGGTCAGACTTTAGAACATGCTCCCTCCCTGCCCCACCAAGGCATCAACACTTAGGACAAGACTCCTGGAAAAGACACCTCCCTGGGGCAGGAAATGTTGACCAGAGGCAGACAGGGCCCTGTGGGTCCGGAAGCCTCAGCGGGCAGCTGCTCGTCCTGCAGAATGAGTGTGAGGAACATGGAACGAGGGGAGCACTGCTGTGTCCAGGAGGCCCCTCGTCCCAGAGGAAAGATGCCACTCCCAGCTGGGCCCGGCACCAGCAGAGGGCCAAAGTCAGCCTCAGCCCCCTTCTCGTCCCCTAGCCCCCTTCTCATCCTCTACGCCTGTAATCCTGCATCTTCAGAGCCCCCCTTTTCCCTCCTGCCGGGCCCAGTCATAGGGGCACAGGCCCTGCTCACTCCTGCCCTGCTGTCCCAGCCTTCCCCCTGCCCCCACATGGCAGACAGGGGCCTCTCTCAGAGGCAGACACGTGGCTGTCCTAACAGCACAAACCCTCCAGTCACTGCCTTCAAACCAAGTCTGAACCCTAGGGCATGGCGCTCAAGGCCCTGAGGACCCGGCCTGGCTTTGCCCCAGCCTTGTCCACACACCTTCGTGCTCAGGGCCGCCCAGCATGCCTGGCTCTCAGCTCTGCTGGGCCCTTGCACACTCGGAGTCCTCCACCTGGAGCATTCTCCTATTCCTCTTGTTCCTCTGCCTGCTAGTCCTACTCATCCTTGTCCTGCTGGGCTGTGGGGTGCGGTGCCTTCCTTGCTCGTCCTCACCCCCAGCGGGCCCCATGTGCTTCTGTCTTTAAGGAGCTAATCAAGAGGGACCATCCCAGGTGGGTCACCCACTGCCCAGCCTGGGCCTCGCTGTTTGCTGAGCTGCACTGGTTTGTGTTCCGACAAGGTGTGAGCAGGGCAAGGATCGGGACCCCCCAGTTACAGACAAGAATGCTGAGGTTTGTTCTGGAAGGCCACAGGACCAGCCCAAGGACCACGGCTTCGAATCTTCTTCAGTTAGACTCCCGACCACGGTCAGCAGGCTCACAACCACTAGGGGGTGCAAGAGGATAAGCGCTGGGGGGCCCTGCAACCTCGGGGAAAGTCTGCTCACAAGGGACCCAGACCAGGCCTCACTGGGGAGAAGCTCTCCCAAACCGTCCGCTGGCCCCACCTCTCAGGTAGCATAGGGAGGCGTTCCTGGCTCAGGGGTGACCGCACAACCTCCAGATTTACATTCAAAGGCAGACAGGAGTGGAAAGAGGTGAGAATAGGCAGAGGGATATCAGATGGGAGGTGAGGCACCCTTGCTCTGAGTGCAGAAGGTCCTCAGCAGCGCCTGGGCTAGAACCTGGCTCCACCTGTCAGAGCTGCAGACTTTGGGTACGATGTCCTCCTCGGACATCAAACTTACAGAGTTGCTGTGAAAATTAAGTTAAAATGCATAAAGCACTTAAAATAGCAGCCAGAACATAGTCATCACTCATGAATGCAAACTGCTGTCACAATTATCTACAAGCCCCTGGCATCGCTCTTGAGATGGCTTTTTGTCAAACATCCCAGGAGAATGATTCTCACAGCCTCTGGGGCCCTTTCCAGAACCTTGCCAGTTTGATATTCAGTGATGTCATGTGAACATTATGGGTCCAACGGCCCAGGCCAGAATGCTCAGACACCCACCCAAAACTTACAGCCTTCTGGAGTTTATCAGCAACATGTTACTATATATGAAAAAAATATATATATGGGTACCTAGGATGCAGGCACAGCATCCTTCTTCTATACAAACACAGATTACAGCGCTTTGCCTGTATCACCGTGATGATTTGTTAATGTCTGATTTGCCTGGACACATGGCCCACATGTGTCTAGTCACTAACACACTGATTGCTTCCCATGTGCCAGGATCTCTTCCAAAGGCCTTACATATTGTCCATTCTCTAATATTCTCAGAGCAGGTGCTATTCTGATCCCCACTTAGATGATGAAACTGAGGCACAGAGAGGTTAAGTAAAACGCTCAAGGTCATCCAGCTAATAAGCAGCAAGACTGTGGGTTTGAACTCAGGTCTCTGTCTCGAGTCTGTAATACTGTTTCTATAACAGAACGTGGCCCATAAGTAGGTACTCATCAAATGCTGGTTAAGAGAAGGGCATAATGATAACCTGGATAATTCTTTTCCTTCATTCTATTTGGAAGTTACTGGCTACTACTTGGAATGAAGTCATCTAAGGATACTTTTTTTTTTTTTCCTGCATCAATATCCTGCTGTCAGAATAATAATGAAATACAAAGAAAAAAAAAGGGAAAAAATCTTTCTCTTTTGATAAGCATTAATATCAGCAGCCTTATCAAATTAAAGTCCCATTCACAGGGTTTGGACGGTGAATCTGGGCCCAGCAGTGTTATTAGACAGCACACGAATTCTAGGTGAGTCACTTAGTTGTTTCTCACTCTGCTCATCAGGAATAAAATATCTGCCATGCCTACCTTCTAGCAGTGCCAAGGAGGAAAAGGAGATTGTATGTTTACACAATGAGCAAACATCAAGTTCACAAACAGCTGTTGCACCCAGGGAGTTTGTTAAAATGCATATCCTGATTCTGGTAGGGAGGTTCTGCATTTCTAACAAACTCTTGGGGGCTACTGATGCCACTGCTCCACGGACCACAGTGGTTGTGGAGAAGCAGCACGAACTGCTTCCTGGATCTAAGCCACCAAGGCTCTGAGCCAAAGGCAGGGCAGCCACTGCAGGTCTCTGAGCTGGGTATAACCCAGGTGGGTGCAGAGTTTCAGAAAGTCTGAAATGGAGTTTCATGAGTTTCCAAGGTCAGAAGGGGCAATGGGTTCATAGTGAGCCCTGGGCCTTGTGCAAGGCAGGTCAAGGCCAAAAGCACTGCTGAGAAACCCTGTGGTGACTAGGGCTATGGGTCACAGAGCACTTCCCCAGGCCCTGTCTGCAGAAATTCCTTGGACCACTCTTTTACAAAGAGTAACAGAAGCTCTGGGGGGTTAACTGGTTCAAGATTACACATCTTCGAGTGGCTGAGCCTCGGTTCCAAGTCAGATTTGTGGATTCCTCTGTATCAGTGGGTTGCATCTCCAATAATATATCAGAAATGTTTGGGGAGCTTTAAAACCAGCAATACTAGGGCTTCACTTTAGATCAGTGAGGTTGGATCTCTGGGCATAAGGTCTGGGCACAGGCAATTTCTGAGAGCTCCTCAGGTGATTCATGGAGCCATCAGGAGAGCAAATGAAGCTCCATCCACATAAGTGGGTGTCAACTATGACTACTCATTGTGGTCACTGGGAGCTCCAAAAAATCCAGACTTACTAGTCAGAATCTCTGGGGTGGGGTCCCATCTAGCATCGGTACTTTTTAAAGCTTCCAGATAATTTAAGTGTGCATTCAGGATTGGGAGCCAGTGCTCTATGCTGTCACAACACAAAGCTGGCCAGCATCCCCACTTAAGGAATTGATGGATGGCTGCACAGATGGATGGAAAGATGGATGGACAGATGGATAAATGGATGCATAGAAAGACAGATGGATACATGGGTGAATGGATAGATGGACAGACAGATAGATGGCTGGCTGTTTGGCTTGCTTCACTGCCTTTCTCTGGGCTATATATCCTCATCTCTGGCTTCTATGTCTCCATCTCGGGGCTCTATATCCCCATCAAGTTCGACTGGATGTCTATGGCATATCAAGCTTATGGATTCCACATCTCTAGTGTGAGTATCTTCAGATTCCCTCCCTGCCCCCTCCAGCATACCAGAGCCTGCAAATCCTGAGAATCACGCAATAACCCTTCGGCTGTAATCATTCTTTCCGTGAGCGTCATCATGAGCTGTCGGGCTTTGGAGCTGGAACACTTAAATTGGTCCACAAGAAAGTGCTGGATGTTTTCCATCTGTTTCCAGAAAGCTTCCATCTGTGAAATGAGAATGAAAAGCAAGAGGTAGGTGCAGAAAACGTATTTAAGAAAGCCATAAAGCTAGGTGGTTCATTCTTGAGAATTACAATTCATTCCTCATCACACACTGACGTTCTAAATACTTCTGCAATTCGGAGCGAGTTTATCTTGGCAATAACCAAGTTCTACAGAGAGGTTCCTCCTTGGCATATTGTAGGTGCCAGTCGGCTTCAAGGTGGCTTTTCAGCAAACACCAGTGCTCTGCTGATAAAGAAGTCAAGCACAATGAGATCACCCAGAGTAAACAGATTAAAGACCCTTAAACAGGCCAGGATTGCTGCCTGAGGAGTGCGTGAAATTCAACAGTGTGCTCCTGGAGGCTCCCTATCTCTAAGAGGGATTAAACATGTTCTGGAAATAAAAGCACAAATGGCTGTTTAAATTTTAGTTATTGCCCTAAAAGTACAAAAGAGCAATATGGCAGAGACAATGCTGACCATGAAAACAATCTACAAAAGAGCAATATGGCAGAGACAATGCTGACCATGAAAACAATCTGCTTTAAAATCTTTTTTCTCCCCCCTCATCTTATCAGGAGGAGACGTGGAAATCATTGAGTGGCTTGGAACGTTGGGGCTCATCCAGCCTCCCGGAGCACTGAGAACGAGGATACCAGTGGTCGTGACAGCCTCCCCTTGCGGCATGCAGGTAGGGACCAGGCTCATGCGTTTTATATCCGGGTAAAATGTGTATTGGCGGCTGCAGCAACAGGCTGAGAAAGTTAGGTCACTGCTGAAAGGTCACAGGGCTGGGAGGCAGGGGCAGAGGTGGTGCAGGCTCACTGAACTCCCCCAGCTGTGGTTTTCTCCACCATGGCTCCGCCTCTCCAACTCTGAATTCATCTGGCCACCTCTTGCTGCACAGGGCGTAGGAGGGCTCGGGTCTTAGCGGTACCAGAAGCCCACCCTGACCTTGTGGCACTGGCAAAAGGTGGAGACAAACGCACCCTGAAACATTGAGTCATTCTGACCAGCCACCACACAGGGGCTGCACATGGATGAGAGGAAGTCCATGCCGGTGTGGACCTCATGCCCTCAGGACTTGCTATGTGTCCTGGTGGGCAACAGCCCATCCATTAAACCTCCGGCCTCCCTCTTGCTTTCCCACCAGATGACCTCCTTCCAGACTGTACGTACTAAGAAAATGTGACTATCACCCATGGCACCCTGCACACCTCCAAACAGAGTCCGAATCCAGCTGGCTTTGCCACTTCTGCTCCAGCCCCAGAGAGCCAGGACACCCACTCGGTTCTTAAAAACTCTTGATTCCCTTGGAGTCTGTGACATGATTTCATCCTGGTCCCTCAAAGTCCATATTCTCTCTTCTTGTCTCAGTTCTCCTTGGCTACTCCTCCTTAAATGCTGGCAGGATCCAAGACTGGGCACCAGGCTCCTTTCCCTATCCATTCTACACACACCCTAGGCTGGGGCATCTCCACTATGGGAGGTCACCATACGTCAGAGAATCATGGGCTTACTATGAATCATCTGCCTGAAATATACAGACAGATATTTCAGCAGATATTCCTGCTCTGGGGAGCCCATGGACCCAGGAATCCAGGCTGAGCACCCTCTCTCTGCCACTCACGCCATGAACATCCTCGCTTCCTATGTCCTTTGACAAAAGCTTAGTGGAGACTCTCCATCCTCTAGCATCTCCATCTTAAGATGTCAAGCTAGGACTCACCAGCTCCCCTCCCAACTTGCTTCTTGTTATGGGATCCTTATTTCCACAGAACGAATCTTTAACATCCTCTTCTCCTCAACCTCATTATCTGCTACCCTATCAGCTCTCCCACTCTTTCTTACCTCTCTGCTCCTACTGCAATTGTCTTCACGAGATTTCCCTACTGCCCTAGCCAGAGAGCACACACCTATCCTTCACTGAGTAGCTGGAGTGGTCCTTCTAAAACAGAAATGGATCCAGGCACCCTCTGCTACCAACCTGCAGTGACTCCCATCTCCTTGGCACGAGATGAAAATCCTCAGGCCAGGTCTCTGGTTTTATCTTGCTCTGCTTGATCCTTAGTTCTCCCTGGCTTCCTTCTTTGCCTGCCCACTGGCCAGCATGCACCCACACTTCTCCCAAAAGGCCTTTCAATGTATCCTTTATTCTATGAAGACTTTCCTAACCCTAGGATAAAACAGACTCCTCCTCTCACCACTGTGCCTCTGCCTTCCAGTGTTTTCGTCTATCATGACACTTGTGAGCTATAAAGTCCTCATCTGGGCATTCCGGGTGGCTCAGCAGTTTAGCGCCACCTTCAGCCCAGGGCCTGATCCTGGAGACCCGGGATTGAGTCCCACGTCGGGCTACCTGCATGGAGCCTGGTTCTCCCTCTGCCTGTGTCTCTGCCTCTCTCTCTCTCTCTCTGTGTGTCTCTCATTAATAAATAAATAAAATCTTAAAAAAATAAAGTCTTTATGCTCACCTGCAATGCTAGCCTATGCATCTCCCCAGCAGGGTCAGATCTAAGGTAGTTCTTAATTTCCAGTGTGCAGCCCAGTGCTTGAGTGCCAAACAAAACAAAACAAAACAAAACAAAACACCCTCTTCGTTTCATACCTAGTATAGGACCGGGGGTAATGGAACTGAAAAGCAAAAAGGGATATTTGAGGAAAGCCACCCTCTCTGAAATTTAAAGTAGGCTTTTATGAGTGATGATGTCTGGGGTTGGAGAAGTTAGAAGCTAGCATCTGCTCTAATCCATGGGGTTACCATGGATTAGACATACAGGGTGAGAACAATCTTTGCTCTGAATGACAAAAAAATCAATCTAAAATTTTAAAAAGGAGAATTCATTTAAAAAGAAAAAAACCTCTGTAAATCTTGGCCCTTTGATTATACTTTCTCTATTATGTAATTTCCAATCCTGGATCCCGAGCTCTGGGGTAGAACACGTTAGGGATTTCAAACATGCTTCCAGGTGCCATCTCTTTAATCTCACCAATTTAACTGTCCCAGAAACCATGGTTTTTATATGGAAAAAGGAGAAAAAAACATCACGTACATTATCTATTAGCTGCTCAGAGTATTCTCGCTCCTTCTTTTCCACATCTGCCAGAGTGATGTATTCAGAATCACCAGCTCCTAACATTGCTGTGTTTGACAGTTTGACCTGAAGTCCCTTTTCCAATTCCGCCAAATCCTGGGGGAAACAGAGGGGAAAGAAAAAAAAAGGCAAATAAACAAAGGAAAAATCCAACATATCTTAAATTCTAGAAGAGAGACCCTTTTATCTTTCACCACATTATCACAAAACATTTCTTAACCATGATTAACTGCTCTAGGCATGGTCCTACTTAAGGCTTGATGATAGAAAGGTATTTTCCTCCTTAAACATAGAATCTTAAGAGTACCAGATTCTTCTATAGTTTTCCCTCCCTGCTAAAAAAAAAAAACAAAGCAAAGCAAAACAAAAGAAAACAAAACAAAACACACACACACACAAACAAAAACAACAAAACAAAACCAAACAAACCAGAACATGCTTTTAAACATGGTAAATTAACATCAGTCTCCCTGCCAGGAGCCTGCTTCTCCCTCTGCCTATGTCTCTCCTCTCTGTGTGTCTCATGAATGAGTGAATGAATGAATGAATGAATGAATGAATAGAATCTTTAAAAAACAAAACAAAACATGGTGCATTGGTGTCCTCTATTTCTTAGGAAGTCCTGGAAAATGCCATGACCTGGATGGGGGTGACGGAATGCTTCTCCTCCACTCCTCTGGTTTCCGTGGGGGGAAGGATTACTCCCTACACCCCAGGGAGGGTGGGATGCGACGTGATTGGTGGGTTCGGCAGCAGGAAGTGCGTCCCCGTAGCTTGTCCCGCCTCTTCCTCTTCCGCGTGGAGCGCTCCTGGGGAGGTCATGGCTGCCGCGTGGCCTCCGCTCGGGTGTGCTGGGCCGCGTAGGGCCCGCCTCCGGGGTGGCCCGCCTGGCCCGAGACCCTGTGCACGGGGTCCCTGGGTCCCTGAGCCCCGCCGCCCGCGACGCGCCCCCCTCCGAGCGTGCCACCCCTCCTCGAGCCTTCTCAGGAAGCCCTGATCCCCCTGCGGCCCCGCCTCGTCCGTAGGTGCAGAACCACCAGGACGATCATCCTTATTCATTCGTTGGGGAGTCACTGGGACTCAGCTTCCTCAGCTGTAAACAGGAACAACGACAGCCACTCCCTGAGCTGCCATGAAGATGGAATAAAAGCAGGTGTGAAGCGCACCGTGTGCCCTGCCTGCTGGAGGCGGCCCTGAGGATGGGGACGGTGGCCGAGCCCAGCACCACCTCCTCCCTTGTGCGCGGGGATTCCTTCTTGCATGGGATCCGGAGGGGTGGGGGACAAACACCCCGCACCCCCCGCCTCACGGCGGTGGGGAAGGTGGCAGCGGTGCTGGCGAGGAGGCTGATGACGGAGATGATGAAGATGATGGCCAGTGGGGATGAGGAGAAGATGGCCGTGGCTCTCGGGATGTGCGCCGCGACCACGATTCACAGTCTGACCGTCCCTCTGCTACGCGTCTCTTGCACATTTCTCTTGCCCCCTCCCCCCCACGGTCCTGCAGGATGGGAGTCACGATCCCCTGGCGCAGGAGGAACTGGGATTCTGAGCGTTTGAGAAATGAAGGACCAGGATATCAACCTCTCCCAGTCGGATGGCAAGACCTGGCTTGTTTCACTGCACAGAAAGCAACGTCAGCTCCGTATAGAAGACCCGGGAGGGGGAGAATGTACAGTAGCATAATTAAAACCAATAAACCAATTAGGTATTTAGAAACACCCAACTTAGGGCGCCAAAGTGGCTTGGTTGGTTGGTATCTGAATCTTGATTTTGGCTCAGGTCATGATCCCAGGGTTCTGGGATCAGCCCCATGTTGGACGCCCTGCTCAGCAGGAGGTTTCAGAGGTCTCCCTCCGCCTGCCCCCACGCCCCTCCCCCACTTGTGGGCTCTCTCTCTCTCTTAAATCAATAAATAAAATATTTAAGAAAAAAAAAAACAACCTAGGGGTGCCTGGTTGGCACAGTCGGGTGGGTGTCTGACTCTTGATTTCAGCTCAGGTCATGATCTCAGGGTCCTGGGACCGAGCCCCAAGTCAGGCTCTGCGCTCAGCATGGAGTCTGCTTGAGATTCTCTTTCCCTCTCATTCAGCCCCTCCCCACACTCTCTCTTGCTTTCTCTAATAAATCTTTAAAGATGAATAAGTAAAAATATCCAACCTTGTGGAGAAGATAATGGTTACTTGTTCTCTGTGAGTAGCAGGTGTGATCAACATTCTTCTCTTTTTCCTTGCTTTCAATATTTTTCCAAAATTATTAATACCTATGGTCATTTTTATACATGTACACATATTTCTACATAGTTACATTTGTTCAAAAGCATGTATTGCAATAATTTTCACACATGAAAGCAAAAATAGTTTCTTATACTACTATGTTTTATATGTTGTGATAAACTATTTTTAAGTAACTTTGAAATATAGGTTGAAGACTTACATTCTCTTGTTTCGAAAGAATCCTCTGGTATAATTCATCATCCGACTTCTTTTTAGGAAGAAGATCCAGGAGGCACATTTTAAAAATCTGAATAAACATCTGCCACAGAAGGAGACATGACAAAGAGAAAGGCTTAGAAATGGTATCTCCCCTTCCCTCACTCCCTCCCTCCCTATCTGTTCACATGCACATACATTTTCGCTATAGGAAAATATATCGTTATAAATCATGACAATAGCCTATAATGGACTGTATTTTCATGAAGCCTCTAAGGAAAAATGCTTCACTTCTTTTGCTTTTTGTCTATTTATTCAAGAAATCTTCATTAAGTGCCTACTGTGCCATTCCTTCTGTGTTCCCTACAGGAGTCAAGGAAACCTAAAAGGCAAAGGGGTGATGCTTCTTCAAGGGAAGAATCAGAGGGAGGGTTGTTGGGAACTGAGGTGTATAAAGTTGTCCATTCCAGCCTCCTGTCTCGATGGATGGCGTCATCCTCTGAACCAGAAAGGGTCCTCCCATGAGCCAGGACACCCAAGAACGTCCAAGGGTGCTGTCTCCACACCTACCATTCACCTACTGCAGGACATCTAGGTGTTTCCAGTTAGGGGGCTATTACGAATAAAACTGCTAAGAATAGGGATCCCTGGGTGGCTCAGCAGTTTAGCGCCTGCCTTTGGCCCAGGGCGTGATCCTGGAGTCCCGGGATCGAGTCCTGCATCGGGCTCCCGGCATGGAGCCTGCTTCTCCCTCTGCCTGTGTCTCTGCCTCATTCTCTCTCTCTCTCTCTATGTCTATCATAAATAAATAAATAAATAAATAAATAAATAAATAAATAAATCTATCTTTAAAAAAAAAACTGCTAAGAATATCCACATACAAGTTTCTGTGTGAACATAAGTTTCTCTAAGGTAGATGCACAAGAGAGCAACTGCCGGGTTTTGTGAGAAATGGACTGTTTTTCAGTGTGGCATGCTACATTCCCGCCAGCAATGCATGCAGGATCCAGTTTCTTCCCATCCTCACCAGCATCTGGTGGTGTCACCATTTGTTATTTTGGCCACTCCAATAGGTGTGTAGTCATATCTCATTTTTTTTAAACATACCTCATTGTTTTAATTTGCATTTCCCTGATGGCTAATGCTGTGGAACATTTTTGATCTGATTTTGTGTGTGCATTTTCCTCCCGACTGTATATCCTTTTTGGTGAAATGACTGTTCATGGCTTTTGCCATTTTTCTTTTCTTTTTTTTTTTTTTAAATTTTTTATTTATTTATGATAGTCACACACAGAGAGAGAGAGAGGCAGAGACACAGGCGGAGGGAGAAGCAGGCTCCATGCACCGGGAGCCTGATGTGGGATTCGATCCAGGGTCTCCAGGATCGCGCCCTGGGCCAAAGGCAGGTGCCAAACCGCTGCGCCACCCAGGGATCCCTTTTGCCATTTTTCTGATTGGATTGTTTACTTCTTTGTGAGGTTTGAGCGTTCTTTATATGTTCTAGGTGGGAGTCCTCTGTTGATACATGGCTTGCAAACCCCCTCTTTCTCCCCATCCTCTTAACAGGGTCTTTTGTAGACCAGAAGTTTTATATTTTGATGGCTATATTATATAATTATATATGCTATATATAATATATAATTACATGTATTATATTATATATTATAATAATTATATATTATTTTTTAGTATATATTATAATAATTATATATTATTAAAAAACTATATTTTATTAGTTTTCCCTTGTGTGGGTCACCCCCTCAGTGTTAAGTCGAAGAAAGAACGCTTTGCCTAGTTCGAGATCCTGAAGATTTTCTCTTTTTTTTCTAGAAGATGTATAGTCTTGCATCTAACATTTAAGTCTGTGATGCATTTTGAGTTCATTTTTGCATGACGCAGAGGTTCAGCTTAAGGTTCGTCTGTGTCTGCTTCTGGACATCTAATTGCTGCAGTACCATTTCCCGAAAAGCATATCACTCCTCCATTGAACTGCTTCAGAGGTCAGACACATTTGTGTGGTAAGGCACTTTAGTACAGGGCTCAGTAGATGTTTTCCTGTAGATGGCCACATCATAACAGTTCCTGGGTTTGCAGGCTATACTATCACTTTTGCAACCATTGGATTTTGCTGTTACAGCCTGGAGGCAGCCGTGGGCAAGAGTCAAGAACAGGCACGGCTGGATTTACATATATATATGTATATATATAAAATCTCATTTGGGGGACACCTGGGTGGCTCAGTGGTTGAGTGTTGCTGGCTCAGGGTGTGATCCCAGGGCCCTGGGATCAAGCCCCGCATTGGGCTCCCCATGGGGGAGCCTGCTTCTCCCTCTGCCTGTGTCTCTGCCTCTCTCCCTGTGTCTCTCATGAATAAATAAAATCCTTTTAAAAAATCTCATTTGGTTTTTACAGCACACAGGACATTGGTACAATCTTCCCCACTTTACAGACAAGGAACTCTTTAGCTGAGAAATCTGGGTAACTGGCCCACGAGGGACAGAACCCAGAACTTTCCTTATGCTTGTCAGTGCTAACGAGCTCTAGGAACACAATGAATGACATCCTGGCTTTCTACTCACTGAAGTTGAGACCACATAAGGTAACATTCGTATCTCGAGATGTTGGTCTCAAGCCCATTTTCTTTTTGACCCCAGACTGAATCAGTGATGTGCACAGGTCTTGTCTCATTCTTCAATTTAAAAAATTTTTCATTTGGAAAAATGATAAGCTCAGAAAAGTATCAAACCAGTACAGAGTCCCATGTGTTCTTTCCCTGGGTGACTTGGGACATTACTTTAGTATAATACCAAATCCCAAAAACGTCACTGACATTGGGCTGATGCAGTTTACTACAGTCTTCACTCAGTTCCACTGATTGTCACATGTACTGGTGTGCATGTGCATGTGCATTTCTGTGCAACTTTACCCCAAGTACGGATTCATGCAATCACTGCCACAATCAAGATGGAGAATGTCCCGGCACTAGGCCTAATGATCCTTCTCTTGGCACCTCCCTCAACACACACATCCCCTAATCTGTTCTCATCTCTGTCATTCTGCTTCTAATGCTGTCAAATGCAGCTTCTCTCCACCTCCTGACAAGCCCAGTGCCAGCTTCTCCCTCCAAGGCCACCACGGAGCTCTGAGCTCCTGGGCTGCATGACAGTCACATCTGGTCTGAGTCACTTTTATGTTTTAATTTGTTATTGACGTATAGTGGACACACAGTATTAGGGTAGTTTCGGCTGTACAGCACAGCAATCCCAGAGGTCTGCGTGTGATGCCATCTGCAATCTGAGTCACATCTGAACTGACCTGTGGTGACAGAGGTCTACCAGAGAAATGGATCTTGAGGTCTCCATGAGAGCTTGTGTGTCCTGCGTAGTGAAGATACACCCCGCAGGGAGGGAAAGGCCACCCATGGAGAGCAGGCCCCACGGTGGCGTCAGTAGGCAGGGGGCACATGTCTATGGAGTGCCTGCTGTATGTTCAGGCACACAGACTTTGCACTCGGACAGACCTCACTCGGGTTCTGTGTCTGCCATTCACCAGCTGTGCAATTTTGGACAACTGACTCAACCTCTCTCAGTCTCTGGTATTTTGTGATTGAAAAATAGCTGTAAGGCTTAATTGAGATCAGTTAGTTAGAGTCTTAGCCTCGGAGAGTATGTGTGCTTAACAAGTGGTGCTGTGATGATGCTGGTCACACAGCGCAGCCCAGCAGAGCCTGGAGCTCTGCCTATGGAGACCTTTCGAAGTAGGACAATTTCACTTCCTAGTAATTCTATGGGATAAAAGCTGAAAAACATTATCTTCATTCCTTTCGGAGAGTGGCCCAGAGAGGGGAAGTGACTTACCTAAGGTCACACAGCTCATACGTGTGGGAGGCTGGACTAGAACCCAAGTCTCTGACTCCTAGTCTAGAGCTCCTTCCCCAGGTTCCAGCTTATGTGTCTCCCTCCAGGGAAGCCTGGTCATCTCCCCCACTCTCACTTGGTCCCCCCTTACACATGCTTATGGCATCGAATTGTTTGCTAGGTCCTGCTGTCTGTCGTGGTGCATTTGTGCCATCTCTCCCGTCCCCCTACCCCCAGAGAATGGGCTCCAGACAGGTGGGGGCCATCCCTGGTATTGCCTGCTAGGGAGGAGAGGCTGCCACAGACCAGATGGGCAGATGAGGGATGGTGGACGCTTTCTCCATGACAGCAGGCTGCTTCCCTGCGGGCATCTGCTGGCTGCTCTGGGGGCGAGGCAGCCAGCACTATGTCACTCGCCAGCTGGATGGGGCTTTGAGCACAGAAACAATCGACCCTCGGGAGCACAGAGCCTCTGAGAGGATTGCCAGGTCCACCTGCCTGCAAGCAGGTCGGGATGGGGCCGAAAGGAAGCAGGCTGTAGCCGCAGGTGGTACGCTGGGGCCCCCGGATCAGGCTCTGTTTCTGGAGTCCTGCTGTGACTTCTGGTTTCCAGCACTGGCCCCTGTTTAGGAGGGGCCCCTGCTCTCACAGGGCCCCAATTTCTCTTTACTGCATCTGCAACTCGATGTTTATGTTTCCAGTTCATAACGAAGCACCTGGTGGGCATGTCTGTCTGTGTCTGTCACTGTCCAGTGGCCCTTCTCCCTTGCTCTTTCCAACCGTCCTCCCCTCTATAGGTCTCATCTCTTTTCCAATAATCCAGAAGAAATGATGCCCAGCTGGCCCTGCCGGGGGTTCCGCAGCTGTGCTGAGATGCATCTCTCAGGCTGCCCCCTCACCACGTCAATCCAGTGACGATTCACCCGGAGACCACATGCATCTGGCGGAGACCAGTCTTGTTCTGCTGCCATCTTCGGTTTCAACTGCTCCTTCATCCACTCAGAGAACGCACACCCATAAAAAGGTACCAGGATGCCTACCTCGCTCCCACCTAGGGCCTTATGACTCTGGGCGAGTCCTCTCTGTGCCTATTTCCTCGTCTGTAATGTGGAAGGATGGCAACACCTGCCTCTCCAGAGTGTGGTGAGGTTCAAAGCTAGCCACCTGTGGGACACTCCCAGGCCCTGTACCCAGGAAGCAATCAACAAAGTTAGTGCTCATAAATATTGTTGTCGCTGTTATCATTCCTTTAAAAATGTTGGCAAGGGGCGCCTGGGTGGCTCAGTCAATGAACCATCTGCCTTTGACTCAGGTCTCAATCCCGGGGTCCTGGGATCGAGTCCCACGTTAGGCTCCCTGCTCATTGGGGAGCCTACTTCTCCCTCTCCTTCCCACTTGTGCCCTTTCTCACTATCTCTGTGGCTATCTCTGTCTCTCTCAAATAAATAAAATCTTTAAAAATAAAAATGTTGGTGAGGATGCTGAGAAAGGGGAACCCTCCTATACTGTTGGTGGGAATGCAAGCTGGTGTAGACCCTCTGGGAAACAGTACAGAGGTTCCTCAAGAAGTTAAAACTAGAGCTACCCTACAACCCAGCAATTGCACTACTAGGTATTTACCCCAAAGATACAAATGTAGTGATTCAAAGTAGCACCTGCACCCCAATGTTAATAATGGCAATGTCCACAATAGCCAAACTGTGGAAAGAGCCCAGATTTCCATCCACAGATGAATGTGAATATATATAACATATATTATTAATATATACTACATAATATGTGATGTATATATACAATGGAATATTAGTCATCAGAAAGAATAAAATCTTGCTCTTTGCAATGACATGGATGGAACTAGAGAGTATTATGCTAAGCAAAATGAGTCAGTCAGAGAAAGAAAATTATATGATCTTACTCACAAGTGAAATTTAAGAAACAAAACACATGAACATAGGGGAAGGGAAGGAAAAATAAAATAGATACATCAGAGAGGGAGACAAACTGTAAGAGATGCTGGACTCTAGGAAGCAAACTGAGGGTCGCTGGAGGGGAGGTGGGTGGGAGGACGGGGTAACTGGGTGATGGGCATGAAGGAGGGTACATAATGTGATGAGCACTGAGTGTTCTATGCAACTGATAAATCACTAAATTCTACCTCTGAAACTAATAATATGCTATATGTTAATTAAACTGAATTTAAACAAAAAAATAATAAAAATGCTGTCTTTTTTTCACAGTACCTTCCACCTGTCTCCATCAGGAGGTGAACCCTGGAAGGAGGCTCTCATTTTTCTGCCTAAGCCCACAGCTTTCAGTAAAGTAGAGCCTGTGCCCCATCCACAGGCACAAATTGCTTCTCTGTTTTGCTTCCTGATGCCTAATGCTCTGACCGTTCCTGTCACATTGGCTCCAATGTCATTGGCACCCATTCCCTGAGGGCACGCAGGACTCAGCACCCACAGAGGGCAGCGTTTGGAACCCAGGGAAGGGAGAGCCAGACACCTTGACCACCTACCATGTGCTTCTCCTGCCTTAGTGCCGTGTCCAGATGCAGCAGATCTTTTAAGTGAAGGTTGTAGATACATAAGTCAAGGTCCACACTGAAAAGTCGAAAGAGAAAGAGAAAGCCATTGAGAGTCCTCGAGGCAGGGAGTGGGGTTGCAAAGTCTTCTTAGTACAGATATCAGTGCACCCTGACACCAGATGTGCAGAGATGCCCAACAGCCACCCCAGGTTCATATGAAGGAATCAAGGCAACTATTTGAAACTCACTTGTGACCAGGAGGGAGCAGCTGCCCGAGACATGAAGGGCAGGGGGCAGCAAGAGTCGGAGGTGGGAGAAAAGAGAGTTAACACCCCTTCCCAGCATTGTTGTGTCTGTGTCACGTGTCATGCCCATTTCACAGATGCAGAAACTGACTTAGGAAGTCAAGAAGTGGTGGCACGGTCACAGGGAAGGTAAGTGGCAGGGCGGACTTGACCATTTGTCCTGTGTGGGCAAATGCACTTTGAATGGCTTCGCTCCCACCCAAACTGTGACAAGTTCACTAAGTTCCAAAGCTCATTGACAGCCCTTCCCAGCCAGCAGGCTGAGCCACCATCAGGGCCAGCACTGAGCTTAGTGCCCTCTCCTTCCATAGCCCTGAGCTGAGGCAGGGCCACTTGGACTCACCAAACTCCACTGAGCAGAGGTCTGAGGACTGACGCACAGATGTGCGGACTCAGTTTCTCGGGCCTCTCCAGTGTGCTGAGTGGTACAGTGCTTTAGAGAATGGGCTTTGGAGATAAGGTCAGACAGGCTCCATCATTCATCTGCTCTGTGACCTTGGGCAAGTTACTCAGCCTCTCTGTCTCTTTTCACTCTTTGTAAGATGAGGGCAATAACAGACCTACTGCATAGGGTCGATAAATGGAATTAGTTCATTGATCGATTAATTTTTATGCCTCTGTCACTGCACTTGTCTCAGGCTCCTACTGTGCAATGAGGACACAGCAGGGAACAACACAGACCCTGTCATACTCAGGAGATAATTAATCCCTGCAAAGTGCTCAGTACTCTCCCCAGTACACAGAAGGCACTTAATCAGTACAAGCTACTCCTATGCAGTGCCTAGGGCACATCAGTGATTCAAGAAGGCCCCCTAATGGGTCTCTCCCCAGGGCTCAAGCCTGACTCCAAAACCCTCACATTGGTCAAAATGACTTGGTAGCTGGCGAGCTCCAGCTCGGATGCCCTGTGGCTGTGTGTCCATGGCTGACTCACTTAGGCTCTCTGGGCCTCCATTCCCAGCACGGACAGTGCCGTGGACCACTGGTCGGCTTCCCCGTGCCTCTCCCTCCTCACCTCTCACAGATCAGCACCTCGGGGAAGCTGTTGGCCTGGACGAAGGTGCGGCTCAAGAACCTGTCGTAGCTGGTGGCCGAGTGGATGCTGGATGAGGAGCTGCAGTCCTCCTTCTCCGCCTGGCTCAGGCTCCCCAGGCTGCTGGAGGGGGAAGCCTCCACTGGCTGGTTTGGCAAGACAGCCTGCTTTAAGTTCTCGTGCAGAGAAGGGTTGGAGGAACCATCGGCCAGCGGCTGAGTGGCAGGAGAGAAAACCCACTCAGTCTGTGTGACCTACTGTGTGACTTTGCTTCAGTGATTCCACCAGTGATCTGGGACAGTGGTCCCAGGGGGGCCCAGGCAGGGGCAGACTGGGTGGGGCAGGTGAACAGATAGAGTTTCTGTCCCAGGGTCCCACCCATGCCCCAGGGTCCCATGTCATGGCCCCTGTCTCCAGGAGGCCAGGCCCTGTGCAACAGGTACCTACCTCTTAGCTGATCACCATGGCCTGTTCCTTGCAGGTCTACCTGCTCCCCACAGTCCACCTGCCTCCCCACCTCTCCCCCCACCATCTCAGACCCCTGCGTGTGCTTCTCTGCCCACCTGCTGACCACTACACTGACCCCACATCACCCTCCTGACCCCAGGCCTGCCAGCTGGCTCCCCACTGCCCTAGCACAGGCCCCAAGCTCCTTATCAAGGAGCTCAAGCCCCACGCGCTACCGTGCCCACGCGAGGTCACAGCCTAGCACCTGCCACATCTGGAAGGCTCAAGAAACATCAGCTGCCACCTCCATCCAGCCTGTCCTGCCGTTCCAGGATACGCCTGCCCAAGTAGTACTCAGCTGGCTGCCAGCTCTAAGCCTCCCCTGGCATTTCAAACTTCTGGGCCTTTTGAGACTATGGTCTCCTTGCCTGGAACAGCCCTCACTCACTGTCCACCGGGCTAAAGTGTCTCTCCCTCCAGACAGACCCAGAGCCTTCCCTCCCTTGTAGCTGGGCCCAGCCCACTGGCAGCTCCATGGGCCTCTGGTTATTTCTATCTTGCCCATTTTCACACATCATCCCACAATCTCTGCCCAGACCGTGAGAGCATCCAGGGTGAGGACGATGCTGTCCTGACCACTGGATAATCTCCAGTGTTCACCAGAAGCCTGCCTGGCAAGGGGTGTGGATAAGGAATAATATACCGAGTCTGGTGGTTTTGTCCCTTCAACCACCCACCAGATCGCTAAGTGAATGGAGCGGTCCCCAGTACATGTTCCCAGGAACTGTTCCAGTTACTGCTCCCCATAATTAGGGTTCCACAGAAAAATTCATTTGGGAAAGTCTGTGTTAAGCAAGCTGAAATAATTTCTTTGGTGCAGGACTTTGCAGAGCCTGGCTCTGGTGCCTTCAGAAGCAAATGATAATTGAAAAAACTGAATGAACACTAAGTGCTCAGATGTCACACACCATTCTAAACCCTATGTCTATTATCCCCTTTGACCCTCAAAGACCTGGGGGAGGCAGGAGGGCCCATCACCTCCATTTCCAGATGAAGCAATAGAGGCCGAATCAGGAAATGGCCCACAAAATATGGTGGAGATGGGAATTAGGACAGAGTCTGAGTGACTCCAGAGCCTGTCCTCTCGATGGCCAGGAGGAGTGGACAGCACATCCCTCAAGTACCAGACCAGGGACTCTTTCCTTCATGGAGAGTCTCACAGGCCAACGGCTCCTCAAAGCACCATGGGATCTACTGCTGTCTGCAGAACTCCTGATCATAGGAATGAATTCCTGGCTTCAGGGGGAAGACCCACAGCCAGGTGACCTCTGGCAGGTCATTAGCCTCCCTGGGCCTCAATTTCCTTATGCGTAACGAGGCAATGACAGGGTGATTTACCTGATATAAAATGCCCAACACACGAGAAATGCCTAGCACTGTGCCAGCCTCGCAGGATGTGTTCAATAAGGTGGAAGGAGGATTGGTGAATGAGGAGCAATGCTAATAACTGTGTCAGTGCTGGTATTTGTATTCGTTTAGAACAGAAGGACACAGCCCAACTGTGCTGTCACCTGGGGTTCTGGGAATACCGTGCTATACCCTGTCCCATAAAATACCTTTTATGACAACGCTGTCATAAAGTGGATTCATGCTAAAGTCTTGCTCCATCAGGAAGCCTCAAAGTTATCCCTATTAAAATGACTTGCCATAAAACCCTCAGGCAGAACCAAAAATCACACACTTAATCTGCCCACTCATACCCCAATCTCTAGTAACAGTATTGAATGATTGTATTTCTAAGATGGAGCTGAGGACTCTTACCCGGAACTTCTGATTGATGGGATAGATGACTTTTGCTTTCAGTGCAAATGCTGTGATGTTACTGTTGAAAGATGGCTCATATTCCTGGGAAGAAAGAACAAATGGCATGGGGTGCTTTCTGTAAAATGAAGGATACACCACTAAGAGTTACCAAAATGCCACATCCATTTGTAACAGTGGCCTCAGGAAGGGACCATAACAGGCACATTTAGGTCCAAGGTACTCACTTGCTAGATGGATGGGTGAATGAATGGAGGGATGTAGGGTGGGAGGGGTGGATGGATGGAGAGGAAAATGGATGGATAGATGAGTGGATAGGTAGATGGAGAGGTGGATGTATGATAGATGGACAGATGGACAAATGGGTAGATGGATGGATGGATGAATGAATGGATGGATGGATGGGAGGATGATGGAAAGGTGGATGAATGAATGGATGGGTGGATGGTTGGATAGCACATTATTTAATTCCAAGTCTCCAGCTTTGGAAGAAATAAGTAATTAAATAGCATGACAATAATTAATGAGTTCTCCTAAAAATTGTGAACCACTTTAGCGGAAAAAAGGAAACACAGAATAGTTTTAGCATTGCCAAAGGCGTGAACACTTCCACAAGGCAATACTCATTCACACAAGACCCTGGATCAGACCCTTAAAAGAAAAGCAGTTGGGCAAGTCTTTTCACTTCTCTGAGCCTCAGTCTTCCCAGACAGAAAACAGGCACCATATCTGCCCCCAGACCGCGTAGAGCACCCAGCAGAGTAGCTGGAACAGAAGAGAAGCAAAACAATGGGCAGCTCAAAGGAATGGTAGGAAGGAGCCTCCTCTGGCCACAGCTGGACAGACTTATTCACAACTGCTCTACATCCCATCCTTCCTGTATCTCTCTCTTGCCACGGCCACCCCTGCACTTTGCCAGGTGGGTGTTGAATGAATGTTCTGGGAACAACCTGCAAGTGATGATGGCAAACAGGCAGACAAGTCAGGAACCTGGCACTCCAGACCACAGGAAATCCCTCATCGGTTCTGAGCAAACTGATGGGTGAAAACTGTACCCACATATACTTCAACACTTTTCAACCACACCTTTCTGAAGAAAGAGCTCCACCACAAATGGCTATTTCCAGTTGCCAACTTGGCATAAGATAACCCATCATGGGGGACTACAGAAGGATTTATCGCTTCCTCCTCATGCAGGCATTGAAGCAGCACATGACAGAGCCAGTGTGTGGCCCAGGGACATCTCCAGAGCAGGTTTCACCATGATGCCCTCCTGAACAGGACATGGACACCACATGGCAAAGGCTGCGTCTTGTCATTTCCTTCTGTACTTTATGACTCACAAAAACAGACCTAGATGTCAAGAATGGGGCAGACCACCAACATGTGCCACCTCCTTCCACTTCTGAGGGCTCCATCACAGAGGCTACTGTCTCCATTTCCCAAGAGGGGACAGGTGACACAGAGCAGTTAAGCCATGAGCCCAAGGTCACACAGCTCACAAATGCCAGAACTGGGATTTGAGCTCAGATTCCCAGGCTCCAGAGTCCCTCCTCTTTAGCTGACACCTTTCTGTCTCCTTCAAGATTGTGCAAATAAGAACGGGGGTGAGAGCAAGGAAGTTAAACAGGGAGTGGGTGTTTGGTTGAGAAGACTCCTGGACTGGCCATACCATGCTCCTGAGAACACAGGTCAGATCCAGTGTCATTCCCATACCCCAACCTTCCATGTAAAGTCAACCACAAATCCCACCAGCTTCAATTCCTAAATGTCACTCACATCCATCGTGCTGGACTAAGCCACTACACAGGGCTGCAGAGCCCCCAAGCTGGCTTCCATCTGTGCACTGAGTGCCTACTGTATGCTGGGCTCTTTCTGCACTCTTGTTCATGTAATCATCACACATTGTAGGCTTGTAATCATCACACAACAGCCAGCTCAGGGAGATCCACATGATTTCCATCCTATTTCAGGGATCAAGGCTCAGAAGTTAACATCTTCCAATTTGTTCTCTATATGGCAACCGGATGGTCTTTGGAACATGAAATCCCCATAACGGCCAGCTTCAAACCCTTCTTGGCTTCGCTGTGACCCAAGGGAGCAGAACATGGCCTGCCCCAACCCCCAGCACCTAGTTCTAATCTCTGCTTGAAGCTGTGTAGGTACAAAAAGCAAAGGGTGGTGGTAAGACAAAAAGGTTGCCTTCAGAACAGGTTATATAATTTGTGAGACCCAATACAAAATGAAAAGGGGGGGTTGCATCTGATTAAAATATGATTAAGAATTTTGGGACATGGGGCACCTAGGTGGCTCAGTGGTTGAGTGCCTGCCTTTGGTTCAAGTTGTGATTCTGGGATTGAGCCCCCCATCAGGCTCCCCCTGGGAGCTTGCTTCTCCCTCTGCCTTAGTTTCTGACTCTCTCTCTCTGTGTCTCTCATGAATAAATAAGTTAAAAAAAGAAGATTTTCAGGACAGCAGAGTCCAGAAACCAGAGGTGGGGCCCCAATTGAGATCCTGTGTGGCTGTGCAGATGGGACGCCTGGGATGCCAGCCCTGGTTGCTTTCCAGTGGAGACTCACCTGCTCGAGCAAAGCTAGGAAAGCAGAGGGCAATGTGTCTTGCTAAACTTACAGAGGTGGAGAGAGAGCATAGCATGGAAGGAGCAGAAAATGAGAGGAAGATGTGGTCTCTACCCTCTAGGGGAGATAGAAAACAAAAACTGCACTTCACATGGAAAACATAATTAGAAGAACAGGATGTAGATGCTGGGTCCACCTGGGATGTGTGGAAGCAGAACCCAGCCATCCACGTCAAAGCATGAGCCCAGCTGACACGGTACCGCAGTGTTATGAGGAGCCTGTGGGCGCATATGCGTTTCCAGCCCATCCACCTGCAGACTGCAAGCCAGTGAAGGACTGAGGACTGACACTATGATGGTCATGGTGTTTGTCAGGAAGAAGGACCTGGAAGCACTTGGCACATAGAATCTACGAATGAATAGACTTCTGCTGTTCTTAGGTTTTTTGTTTTTTTTTTTCTCCAGCTTTTCTTATTAAGTTCAGATGCCTTCCAAATTCTGATAATCTTCTCAACCGTAGCAATACAATTATACAGAAAATTGGTTGTAGTGCAAGCCTACAATGTAGAACTTCTTCAGCTGACTTGATGTATTTATTCAGAAAATTAGTGAAAGCATAATTGCAGGAAAAGAAAAGGCCTGTCACTAGCTGACACAGAGGTGTTCTTTCAGTGAGCACACAGATGCGTCCACAGAGGAACCATCCCCTCTCCAACCGCCAGATGCCAGAGCAAAAGGACAGGGATGAAGAGAGCCAAGGCTGTGTCGTGGCACGCTGAAGAGCCTTCTGGAACATTCTGTGTGCTTTCGACTGATGTGAGCTGTTTATCAAGATAAAGTTCATGCAAGGAGCGGTGTGAACCACGAATGCCTCAGTTTTCCATGCATTTTGGGGCATCAGAGTTGGAGCTCAGCTCACCCTGTCCGAATCGGGCCTGGCCAACATTCCTTGACAAGCTGGGTGTGCAGAAGGCAGGGCATTTTGGCAAGGAAGTCACTGGAACAGGCAGATCTTTAACTTAACTCTTGGCAATCATTAGCTTGGTCAGGGGCATCAGTTGGCATAGCTAAACGGTTAACAGGTAAAACATTACTAGGTAAACACACGAGTGGGGCTGCTGGGGAAGCAGGACTCGGCTCTCCTGTGAGCACTGACGAACACTTGTCCTGTAGTTGGCCAACCTGTGGGGGACCCTGGGGACAGCATCATTACTGTCACCGTGAAGCCGAGAAGCCAGAGGCTCAGATAGGTTGTGTCTCACCCAGCATCACACAGCAAACAGGTGACAGGGCTGGGTTCCTGGGATCCAGGGGACAGCCGTGCCCCCCACCCCAAGCCAGTGTCTTTTCACCATCTCCAGGGGCGCCCTCTGTGTGAGCGGGGTTGTGTCCATGCTTTACCATGTAAAGTATGCAATTTAGTAATTTCCGGTCTATTCCCAGATAAGTGGAGCTATTCCCGCAATCAATTGTAGAATACTTCTATCGTCTCAGAAAGAACCCCCACACCTGCTAGCTGTCCCCTCTAGCTCTCCTCTATCACCCCTGCCCAAACAAGCCCCAGTCTACTCCGTCTCTGTAAATGCACCTGTTGCAAACATTCCACATGAATGTGATTCTATAATACGTGGCCTTTTGTAATTGGCTTCTTTGAGTTTGTGTGAGATGTTCAGGGTCCCTTCATGTGGTAGCATGTTTCAGGACTTCTTTCCTTTTTATGGTCAAAGAGTATTCGGTCAAATGGATAGAGCACGTTATGTTTAGCCACTCATCAGCTGATGGACATTTGAGTTTCCATGTTTTGGCTGAAGAGGGCTATTAGGAACACAGTGTGCATGTTTATGTTTTTCTGTAGCTGTATGTTTCCGATGCTGTGAGCAGGGTTTTGATAACACAGGATAAAAGGGACAGAAGGAGACAGATGAGAGAAAGAGAGACATCACACACCCACCTGCCACATGGACACACAGAGATGCCCGTGGAGAGAGACACAAGAGAGAGAGAAAGAGATACACAGAGCCACCCCAACACACACACATGCAGACACATAGGGGGAGACAGGCACTTAGGGACAGAGGCAGGGAGCACGAGCTGGATACATAACACCTCCATGCCAGGGGCTTGCTCCTGCTTCAGCTCCAGCTCCCACGAGGGCAGCCAATCTTTCCACCAGGCTGTATAAAGGAAGCCTGCCTCCAGAATCCTCAAGAAGAGGATATAAATAAGATCTACCTCGTGGGGCTGCTGGGAGAGATGCAGGGGGTAATTCACATGAGTGTGCACATCACTCAAAAGTGACACATGAGAAAATGCCTGGCACTCAGTAAGTGCTAAAAAAAATAAAACCTTTCCCAATTTCTCAGGAACCCTCTAGTGGTCTCTCTCTCTCTCTACCTGCCTAAATATCTATATTTACCTTTAGATAATTGAGGCTACATGACCAGGATCCACGGTACTTTCTGGGGACCAGCAAGTGTCTACAAATAGCACACTTTTGGAAGAAACGCCCTTTCTCTCTCCACAGAGCTCACACACAGAGTGATGCCCTATGGGTGGGCTCAGGCTGGACAAGGTAGGGGCCAGTGAGGAAGGGACAAGGAGAATCCCACCTTTAACATGTCCATCAAGAGGCTCACAGCCCGCACTCCTGCATATTTACGTAACATTCATTTAGAATAAATAAAACGAAACAGAAACAAGTAAACTTATACACAAACATTCTCAGAAGTCCTACTCAGCATAGCCAGACATGGGAAAGAACCTCCACTGTAATACCACAGTGGGCTGAGCAATTAAAAGGGATGGATTACTGATGAGTGCAACAACACGAGCAGTCTCAAAAGCAGTTTGTTGAGGCAAGGTCGGCACAAGAAAGTACACGTGAAATTCTAGAACAGTAAAACCACCATGGTGATGGGAATCACAGCAGTGGCTACTTCTGGAAGAGGCAAGGTGTGGGACCGGGGAGATGAGGGGAGGGTAAACCAGAAAGAGGCACTGGGAACTTTCTGGGGTGATGGAACATTCCAGATCAGGGTATTGGCTACCGGAGTGTATATGCTCATCAAACTATAAACTTAAAATTTGTATATTTTGCCATATGCAAATGATACTGCAGAAAAGCAGCCTCTTGGGACAGGACATCTGTCAGAGGCTCATCTGGATGGCATCTGTGCTGCTAGGTGCGGCATGTGACCCCCAACATGTGACACAGCAAAGAAACCCAAACGTGCAGCTTACGTCCACAGCCTCCTCCTTTGACATCTGTGCTTCTCTCCTCCTCCTCCTGGATGGGGAGCCAGTTTCCGACGGGTCCTGTATGTGAGACTCTAAATTCTTGAGCAGACTCTGAGTATCGTCTTTCTAAAATCCAAAGGTGGAGGTGGGGAAAACACAGGAAAGCCGGTCAGCCTTGCACCCCATGACTAGAGCCATCCACCCCCGACCCGACCCGTGCTCATCTCTGTGCCTCCACCTGGCCCTCCCTCTGTGTGCGGCCTCCTGCCTCCCACCCACCTGGGGCCAGCTACACAGCCCTCCAGACCATCCAGAAGTCAGCTTCCTGAGAAGCCCCCCTGGCTCCCTGCCTCGGGATGTCCTCAGGACCTGGAGGTCACACTTGGATTAAAGGTCACTCCATTGTTTCTTCTGGGCTGGTGGCCCCCGGGTAGCCTGATCTCTGAGGGGGCGGGGGGTTACAGCTGAACACAAGAAATGGTACATAAATCTTAATTTTCTTGCTCTTTCCCATAATGCCATTGGATGACTTTAAGAAAATATTTTAGGTAGCCTTAAATTATAGAATGGTTTGTATCAGGAACCCTGATCTTTGTTATCGGTAGACTCTGTGTTTGTAAATTTGCTCACTTGCCGAAATGTATTTGTAACCCCAAAATCTACACTTGTGGTACTTTTGTGGTCACTCCTAAGCATGTGCAGAGTGGTGAAAATTTGAGCTGCTTGACGTGCCATGTCCAACGGAGAGTGAGCAAGGGCACGCCCTACCTTAATATGTCAGGTCTCCCATCGCAGACAAGTGTCCCTTCCACGTTCTGTTAATGCCATTATTTCCCCACATTTCTGTGCTTTCTGTTGCTAATGTGGTTATTTAAAACGAGCCCAAGGCATAGCACTGAGTGATGTGTGGTGTTCCTAGGGCCAAAAAGGCTGGTGTGCGCCTCATGGAAAAATGTGTGTGTGTGATAAGCTTCATTCAGACACAAGGTAGGGCACTGTTGGCTGTGCATTCACTGTTAGTGCATCAACAATATGTATTACACGGGGTGTCTATAAACAGAAACACACACAAAACAAGGTTACGTATTGGCCAGCTGTGTTTCCCCTAGGAGCAATGATTTGGCATTTGCGAATTCTCTGTTTTCCATGACTTTGTAGATCATAATGATACCAGAGACCCTGATGAAGCCCCTCTTCTGGCTGCTCATGGATATAATCTTTACACTGATGAAATACCCCCTTTTGTCATCCAGTTAGTCAGCAACTGTTACAAGGTTTATTCCAGTCACTGGGAAGGGAATAACAAACAAAATAAACAAAGCCCCCACCTTCATGGAGTTTACATTCCACTGACAGAAGAGAGATGTAAGTAAACATGTAGTAAGTCATGGGTGGTAAGTGCTATAGAAAAAAAAAAGATGTAGGACAGGAGAATAGATGGCAATGGGAGGGGAAGGCCTCTTGGGCAAGATGGTATTTGAGAAGAAATGTGAAGGAAGTGAGAGAGCAAGCCTCTCAGATATGTCAGGGACAAGCTTTCCAAGAGAGGGCACAGCAAGTGCAAAGGCCCTGTGGCAGGAGCACACACAGCATGTCCAGGGAAGAAGCCCTTGTGGCTGTACCAGTCTGGGGTGCAGTGGAGAGGGGCAGATGATGATATTAAGGGTTTAAGCATTGTTTGTTTAGCAGTTATACCTGGTCAGTATAAGAGTTCTGCAGGGAAGGACCCAATCAGATCATCCTATAAGAAAGACTCCAAGAGATAAACCTCATCCACCTCACAGGGGAGCGTCATTATTTCAGGACCCTTCTACTCTCTGAGGACACAGTGAGAAGTCTGCAGCCTGGAAGTGGGCCCTCACCAGAATCCAGCCGTACTAACACCTTTTTTTGGCTTCCAGAACTGTGAGAAGAAGTTTCTGTTGTTTCTATGTCACACAGCTTATGGTATTTTTCTAATAGCGGTCTGAACAGACCAAGACGGATACCACCATCTACCTCACTAGGTGGCAGCTGACTAAATGCTATGATTCAGGCATTCCGACACACTGGGGTTGAAATCCAGGCCCTCTGTTTATTCATCACATGACCCTGGACCAAGAACAATGTTGGGGAGCTTTGACCTCCGTACCTGGAAAGTGAGGATAATGACGGCTCCCACCACTCACAGATTTGTTGTGGGAATACAGAACCAAAAGCCCACAAACCCTCAGCGCACCCAAGAAAGGTCTTGCACGTATTACTTCCCTCTTCACACAAGAAGCCAGTGTCTCACAATGTCCTTCAATCATCAGTGGGATGGGACAACCTCACACAGACCTGCAAGCATCTTGCACTATACTACTTTCATGCAACCTTCATCACACCTTTCCAGCAAAACACTCCCCTGAAATCAGCGGCAATAAAAAAGACCCCTGCTTGGCTTGCCTCCTTCTTGCATGGGCCAGGAATCCAGGGAAAAAAGACCAAACACCTCATCTCAGATCCTACCAGACTTTATCCCTCAGCAAGATCAAAGGAGCAAAGACCCAAGAAAGTGACCACACCACGACTGCTGTATGCCTGCCATCTCCACACAGCATCCAATTCCGTCACAAGGGTCACGGGAAGCATCCATGAATCCCCCCTTCTGTGACCACTGACACCCATGGAGAATGCAGTGACTTTGGGCTGAGCCATACATCTGTCACTTTGGCAAGTCACTGAACCGCACTGTGCCTCAGTTTCCTCAAATGCAAGATGGGGTCATCAACAGACAAACTCACAAAGCTGTTCTGGGGATTAATGAGATAATTCAGGTAGAGGGTCCAGCTCAATGAGCTGCACACAGTCAGCAACCCCCAAGTGCTAGCATTATGGGCGCTATTCTTTCCCGTCACCCAACTCACCAGGTTGTGCTACGATTACAAGTTCACTTGAGAGCCACCATTTTCCGGAGGCTGTGAACCTCCGGCAGCAAGAGCAGGCCCGAGGTGTCTCAGGCCCGAGGACCGTGTGCCGCTGGCACACTGGTCGCACTTTCACCGCAGGGATGGATGAGCCAATGAAGGCATGAGTGCACGCCAGTGTGGCAGCTGGGGCTGAGAGCCTAGCGAGGTAGCTCCCGGGGCAGGCAAGCAGCAGGTGGACAGGGGTGGGGATCCCAGCCCTCCTGTCCACCTCGCCCGGCCGGGCCCCTGGGCCAGCTGCGAGTCCAGGCCCTTCAGGCTGCAGATGAGGAGCCCGGGGCCTCGCAGGGCTTTCGAGGCTTCTGTGACCGCGCACAGCGGAGTCGCACGGAGCGGCCACTTCCCGGGGACCCCAGGCCGGTGCGCTCCTGTCGCTGCGCAGCTCCCCCTCTGCACGGGGTCTGCAGCCCCTTCCTGGGCCAGCAGGGAAGCGGGGCGGGAGCCGGTGCGCCGAGCGCCAGCGAGGTCGCTGCAGCGCCCACCGGGCGCCGGAGACCCGCGCGCGCGCCCCTGTCGCCCGCCCCCCGCGCGCCCCGGCCCGGACCCACCTGGCGCCGCGAGCGCGGCCGGGGGGCGCGGCGGCCCAGCCAGAGCCCGAGGCCCAGGCCGAGCGCGGCGCCCAGCAGCACGGCGGGGGCCAGCAGCGCGGGCGGCGGCCACCCCGCGTCCCGGCCCAGCGGCAGCCGCGCGTCGCTCTCGCAGGCCGCCGCGCCCCGGGCCATCGGGGGCGCTCAGGCGGCGGCCCGGCCGCATCGTCCCCGCCGCCGCGCGCCGCCCCGGCCCGCCGTCCGGGCCGCCGTCCCCGCCAGCTCGGCGCCAGCGGGCCCGCGGCCACGAGCAAAGGAGACGGCGGAGGAGCAGCACGGCCGTGGGGCCCTCCAGCGCGCTCCGCGTCCTCCCGCCCCGCCCCGCCCCGCCGCGGGGAGGAGCCTGCACCGTCCGCCCGAAGCTTGGAGGCGCCCCCGCCCGGGCGGGCCCTCGCACTGGGCAAGCCTGGAGAGGCGGTCCCCGCCCGCCGGGACCTCCCGAGGAGGCTCCTGGCCTCCAGGCTTCCCCGGAGGGAGGGGGGGCCCAGCCACTGGGAGGTCCCTAGGGTACGTGCACGGAGCGTTTAGCATGTGCTACGCATGTAGCCTGCTGAGGTCACTAACTTTCTCAACAGCCCTCTTAGACGGGTTCTGATCTCTGCCCAGCCTCCCACCCTCCGGGTCAGGAAGCTCTGGGTCGAGCGGCCAAGTGACCTCCTGAGGGTCCGACTCCTGCACCACACAGTCCGCCACCACCTCTGAACTTGTTAGCCTGAAGACTCCTCTTTTAATCCCATCCTTCCATGGAGAGTCAACCCTTTCTTCTATGATGCTACGTAGAGAGATGGTTACACGCAGGCCCGGCTAGGAAGGAGACATTGCGTGGTTCAGACCCGTCCGCTCAGCCTTTACAGAGGACCTGCTGATGGAACCAGCACGGGCCAGCAACCAGCCAGACAAGGTCCTGATATTGAGGATCTCGTGGCTGTGCGGGGAGATAAGCAACCAGGTGAATTCAGCCTCTGTTCTCTCCGTGAGCAAACATTACTGAGCAGCTACGGGATGCTAGCTCTGGTCCTGCGTGTCCTGGGGATATGGCAGTGAACACACACTCATACACACACACACACCTTTGGGGCTTACTTCCCCATGACTGCCAAGGCAGGAGTGCCACAGGGATCCACTTCAACGGAAAAGGGCCTTTTGTATCTTTAATCTGGATGTTCAGCTTAAGTTTCTAGTTTTTAAATCATCACCTCATCAACCTTCTGGGTGAGCAAGACAGGGCCTATTATCCGGACTTAATTTTTATAGAAGAAGAAATGGACAGCGAAAGAAGAGAAGCTGCTCATTCAAGGTCTGGCAACTAGGAATGAGACAGGTGTATGAACAGCTGTGTCTGGTTGGCTACAGGGCTCACACCCTCTGCTACACAGGGCTGTTTAATGCTTCCTTCAAAGCATCTCCAAGGCTTCTGGGAATGTGTATGGGATAATAGCCTGAAGCTCTTGCTTTTTATGCTATTTCTTTGGATACTCAGAATGTAGTGTTCTTTGCATTTTACTTCATTATAAAGTTGTTTGTATATTAAAATCATCCTTTGAATGACCCATGTCAAATAGAACTGACGCTCCAGCAATATGCTAGCATCTAGCCTTTGACCTTGTCTCACTCCTGGCACTCTGCCAGGTACCCCCAGGGCAGTGTACCTCTTGTGGGAAGCCTGGCTAATACATTTTCAGAGTCTCAAACCTCACTGCCTTGTCCATGTTGAGGGAGGGAGGGCCTGTCCTTGGAGGGGTTGGGGGTGAAGGAACTCACAGATGCCAGTCTTCCTGGCCTGAGCCTGCGTGACCAGGTGCCCTGCAGAAGAGGAGCCTTCTCCTCAAGGAGAGGCCCCTGACGACTCAGGGGATGCAGGGGGAAGCAGAGAAAGTGCTCTCCCTGGTCCTCTCCCAGGATCTGTCTACCACCTCCTTGCCTCCCTTGGCAAGGCACAACCCTATCCCCATGAGAGTCCAAGGAGTTTGCTCAGCTGCTGGGCCCTGGCTCCAGACGCCAAATCCCCTCTGGTTCCCCGGAGTCGTCCCAGAGTGGCTGGCCTGACAATCTGCCTGCCCTGGAAGTTGGTGGGGCTGGCCAGGTGCAGGGGCTGATCCACAGCAAGCGCTCAGGCAGCAGGAGGCGAATGCGGCTGAACTAAATCCAATAGGAAGTGAGAGTGGCCTTTCCCTCTGGCTCCTGATCGGCCAGGCTCCCTCCCAGCCCACCGGTGCTGTCCTGTCCCCTCCGGGCTCTCCAGCACACAAGGCTCTCTGCCTCTCCGAACGCTTCTCGGTTCTCTAATAAGGGGCTGGAGGGTCTGGAGCAGCCTCCGGGTTCAGCCCGGTGTGTGCGTGCGTCAGGGAAGGCTTCCTGGAGGAGGTGGTTCTGAGCTGAGAACTCGGGCAGGCATCCGTGGAGGAGCGCTCGGAATCCCTGAGCTCTTTAGGAGCAAAGGAGTGACGCGATCCGCTTCGGATCTGGGTGGAGCTGAGGCTCCTGGGCGGGGCGCGAGCAAAGCCCAGTGGCCCGGCCGCGCTCCCTCCCTCTCACGCCCGTCCCCTCCCCGCCGCCTCCCCGCCCTCCAGCCGCGGATGCCCGAGTCCGCTCCAGAAAACTTTCCGGGGCGGCTCGCACTGAGCATGCTCCGCGGCGGGGCGGGCCTGGGGTCCGGAAGCTCCGGAGGCTCCGGCGCGCCCGCCGCTGTGGGGTCCCAGGTGCCGAGGGGCGATGGGCTCGCGGGGCGCCGCGGGGCGGGCCACCTGGGTGCTGGCCGGGGGCCTCCTGGCGGCCGCCCTGGCGCTGCCCGCAGGGCCCGGGGCCCCAGGAGGCGGGTTCCCCGCGGGCCCGGGGCTCCTCGAGCGCCCCCTGGGCGGGCAGCGCCCCCCGGACCCCCCAGCGGCTGCCGGTGCGGGGCCCCAGCGGACCGCGCAGGTAAGGAAGGCCGCCCACCTCCTCCTGTGGCACTGGAGTCGCTGCTTCGTCTACACCCGCGGCGGCGGGGAGGCCCCTTCGAGTTAGGGAGATTAGGGGGGGTGGGCAGGGTCGGAGCGGGATGCTCGGGTGTACCTTAGTGCGTGGCGCGCAGGCCCGCAGCGCCCCAGGGAAGGTGGAGCCCCACGCGGGGCTGTGACCTGTGCAGGGCGAGTCGGTTCTCTTCTTGTGCCTCCGATTCCTGGGCCCTAAGCCTTTGCAGCTTCTACCCCGCAGGTGGGTGCGTCTACCCCGCAGGTGGGTGGAGGCCCGGCGCCTTCCTGGAGGCACCGAGCCTGCAGAGGTGAGCACATCCCCGAGTGTGAGCGGTTTGTTGGAAGAACAGTTGGGATTATTGGCTGGAGTTTTACTGACAGCCCCATCTTGGTCGCTGAATTTATCCACTTCCCATCAGCCCCTCCCTCTGTGGCCCTAATTTTGGGGAGGCACAGAGCCCTGGCTGTCTCCCTAGATTCCTCCAAAGCTGGCCACCAGTTTTCTGGATGCTCCGGGATGCCTGCAACCCCCATCTCAGACCCGAAATTCATCCTCACCCCTTAGCCTCTAGCATTTGGTGACCGCTTCTTCTGGTTCTCCTCCACCCTCTAATTTGTGTTCTCCATCACCCATTTCCCCCCATGGCTGGTGTCCTGGATGGGTGATCTGCCCATGGTGTACCGGTGACCGCTTCCCTTCCCAGTCCGCACCCTCTCCCACTGACCCCTGGCAGAGCTAGGATTCTGTTCTTAGGCCTGCCCTGTTCAGTGGCCTCTCCCCTCATTCACTGCCTTGGGGTCCTCCTTGTCCTTCCCCAGGGCCCAGCTCCTCTGATCCTGTTGGGTTCTCTACCTGCAGGCCCCAAGGTGCTTGCTACACTTGCTACACGTTTTAAAGCTGTAAATCTCTTAAAGGAGATTCTTTTCATTTTTATTATTAGGTTTTCACTGAAGAAGACCAAGTAATAACTCTATGTCAATTTACTGAGCTTTAAATTTAAATTACACATTTCAAGAGCTTGATGGCCACATGTGTTAGAGGCTGCTATATTGGACAGTCCAGACTATGGAACATCCTCACCGTGGTGGAAAGTTCTATCAGAAGTTTGTTGGAAGGAGAGAAGGCCCGTGATGGGTTGAGTGGACAAGAGGTTCTGAGTCATCCATTCACTTCCAGTGCTCATGGACGGCTTTCCAGGTGCCAGGCTCAGGTCTGGGTGCTCGGGATATAAGAGAACAAGACAGCCTCTCTTCTTAAGACATCAGCATTCTTAGGGCAGGAGAAGGAAACTAGACAGTGGTGCCAGTCTATAATGTAGCCAGTGGTGATTTAGGGTGCAGAGAGACATAGAGTGGACTGGGAGAGATGGGGATGCGCACTCTCTAGTCGAGTGGCCAGGGAGGCTCCTCTGAGGAGGTGATGGGTGAGCCGAGCCCTGAGTGGAATGAGAAGGGCAAGGTCATGTCCAGGAGAAGCACTTTCCTAAGTGCTGTGATAGTGAGGCCAGAGGTCAAGTGTGCTTGGTGTCGTCCAGGACCAGCAAGGAGGCCTGGGGGCCGCCAGAGCAAGGACAGGGGTGGAAGAGGTGAGGCCAGAAGGGTGAGGAGGAGCCAGATCAGGAAAGGCCCTGTGGCTTTTGCTCAGGATCCCGGCTGTTATTCTGAGTAAGATGGAAGCCTTGTGGGTTTTGAGCCAGAAAGCAGCATACTCTGGCTCATCTTTTTAAAGCACCCCGGTGGCAGGGGTGAGGATAAAGGACAAGGGCAGAAGTGTCAGCAAGAGAGGAGGCGGGTGGGAGACCAGGCCAAGACGGAGGAGTACTGGACCAGGGTGGTTGTTAACGGTGGGCTGCTAGCTGTGGGGTTTCTGATGTATTTTGAAGGTGAAGCCAGTGGGATTTGCTGGGATTGGCTATGAATTGACAGAGAAAGAGAGGAGTCAAGGGGAAGCCAAGGCTTTCAGCCTGAGCAAGTGGAAGAATAGGGACACCAGTGGCTAATACGCTGAAGCCTCACAGGACCATTGAGATTTCTGCTCTGGTCTTGCTGAGTTTGACCAGGTGGCCGTGTACAGTAGAGCGTGGGGCGAGCAAGCCTGGATTTGGGTGAGGGATCCGAGCTGGAGCTTTACACCGGGTGGCAGTCAGCGTAGGAGTGGCTGAGCTCACCTGGGGAGTGAGTATGGCTCAGGGAGACGGAAGCCTGAGGGCAGAGCCCAGAGCCCATGGCCAGGGAGGAGGAGATGAGAACAAGCAGCAGGTATGACAGGAAGGGAACCCAGACTGTGACCCAGAGGCCTGGGGAGGAGAAGGCCCAGCGTGGGCAGACTAATGCCCCCCGATGCCATCTGCATCCCAATCCCCAGAACCAGTGAATGTGTCAGGTTACCTGGCCAAGGGGAATTAACATCCAAGGTGGAATTCCAGTTGCTAGTCGGCGGACCTTAAAGGAGTGAGTTTTTCATGGATTATCTGGGTGGTCCCTATGTAATCACAAGGGCCAGGAGCGTGGAAGAGAGGGTGGAAGAAGGTCACAGTGATGTGGGGTGAGGATGCTGCTCTTGACGTTGTGTGCAGGGAGGATGGAGACTTGGCCATTGAACAGGGCCTTGCAGAGGTCATGGTGACCTTGACAGGGGGCTGCTATTTTGGAGAGAGGGATAACCAGGGAGGGGAAGGCCCGGCATTGAAAGGGGCCATGGACTGACACCTGAGCATGGTCTCTGTGAGAGCAGGCTGCTTCACGTGGCCGAGGGGCCCCCAGAGAGGCCCCCCCGGGCTGGCGACACCCAGAAACCAGAGAGACCTCTGAGAGTATGGCAAAGAGCCCCTGGCACCTGGGGCTACCGAAGGCCTTCGTGGATTGTTTGCTCCCTTGGAACCTGCCCCTGCCTCTCACGTGTAGAAATGTTTGTTGGGAAGGAGACCACCAGCCCTCGGCGAGGTCAGGGACCACATCTGCTTTGCTCACTTGGTGGTGTGGAGCCTGCCATACAGCAAATGCAGGTTGAAAGGGTGGCTGGGAAATTCCAGAGGGCAGGCCGTGTACAGACATGCAGTTGTGTGGGTGTGGGGTGCACCTTGGAGCCCCCGAGCACTCCAGAGACCTCACAAGTATATATTGTGTGAGTTAACCGGCTTTCTTTTTTAGAAGAGTTTTGGATTTTAGAAAAATTGAGCACGTAGGAGAGAAGGTTCCCTTGCATCTGCCTCAGTTCCCACATACAGTTTTCCCTCTTACTGACTTTTTTTTTTTTTTAGATTTTATTTATTTATTTATTTATTTGACAGAGAGAGAAAGAGAATGAGCTCACAAAGGAGGGGGAGCAGCAGGCGGAGGGAGAGGGACAAGCAGACTCCCCGCTGAGCAGGGAGCCCGAAGCAGGACTCAATCCCAGGACCCTGGGATCATGACCTGAGCCCAAGGCAGAAGCTGAACTGACCAAGCCACCCAGGCGGCCCCCTTCCCTGCCCCCCCTTACTAACTTCTTACACTAGGATGGTACATTTGTGTCAGTTAATCACTCAGATTGATAGATTATTGTTAAAGACCATAGTGTATTCAGACTTCTTAGCTTGTTTTTGTTTTTGTTTTTAACCTAATGCTCTTTATCTGTTCTAGGAGTGCATCCAGGGCACACAGTTACTTTTGGTCTTCATACCTCGTACCTCACACCCTTTAGGCTCCTCTTGGAGCTTCAGACTTTCTTTATTTCTGATGAGCTTTGTAGTTTTGCAGAGCCTGTCGGGTGCTTCATTGGCTGCCGCATCCCAGGGTTTGCCTGGGTGCATCCTCTCATCATGGTTCATAGCTGTTGGCCTTGACCATGGCCTCCTGGCTGGAGTGGTGGTAGCCGGGTTTCTCCACTGGGAAATGCCCCCTTTTCCCCGTTTCTGTGCTATGCTTCTTAGGAGGGCACAGCCTGGCTCTGTGCTGTTATCATGAGATTTTTCTCCTGCCAGATGGCAGCAGAGACTACTCTTGAGAAAGAGGTGCCTCTTTCTGCTTTGTGGAAGACACTTTCTGGACGTGGTGGCCCTGCTGGCCACACGCTGCTGTGTAAGAAGACTTGGGTCCCCCCACATTAGGTATGAGGGGCTGGGAAGACCTGCAATGCAGCTCCGAGACATGGCTCCTGCTGCCCGGTCTCTGTTACTTTGGTGTGATGCAGATGTGTGCTTATGCTTGGAAGAGATGAAAGAGCACAGGTGGCATGGAGAGACCGGAGACTGTCCCTGCCCTGCCTGTGGGGACACCACTCCCCTCCCCAAGGCCACCAAGACTGACACTTCAGTACATCTTTCTAGATTTTTCAACATAATATATGGTCATGGCATATTAAGTCGTGTGCTGTTAATCATATAATTATTCATTAAATATATAATTAATATGAACTGCGTTATTAAACATCACGTATACTTTGTTAAACATAGAAATAAATATGTGTAAATAGGCATACAAGTAAAAATTACCATATATAAATAAATATATCTTTAAATGAATATGTAAACACAATTAGATACACAATAGACTTAAAGGATAAAAATCCATTTTTATTAAGTAGGATCATATAGTTTTGCAACCTAGTGATTTCACTTGAATCGTAATGTTTTTACTAGGTCAACATAGATCTTTATTTATTGGTTCCATTTATTCATGTTTGTAATGCTGATAAAACACACATCACCTAAAATTGACCATTTTAAACATCGTTCAGTATATGGTTCAGTACATTAAGTGCATTCACGCTGTTGTGCAGCCACCACGAACCTCCGTCTCCAGAACTCTTTGTCTCAGCACAGCTAGAACTCTGTGCTGGTGAAACACTACCTCCCCCAGTCCCCCTCCCGCGGCCCCCCTCCCACCGTCCCCTCCCCTAGCAGCACCACCACCCTTCTTTCTGTCTCTGTGGATCTGACTGCCTCAGGACCTCCTATAAGGGGAATCCTACATCATTTGTCTTTTTGTGCTGGCTTATTTCACCGAGCACGGTGTCGTCAGGGTTCGTCCATGTGGTAGCAGGTGTCAGAATGTCCTTCCTTTGAGGCTGAATAACTTTCCTTCGTCTGGATTAACTGTATTTTGCTTCTCCACTGTTCTGTCCATCTGTGGACACTTGGGCTGCTTCCACATCTTGACTCCTGTGACTCATGGTGCTGTGATACCTCATTGTGATCCCACTTCCAGCCCTTTAGGGTGTGCCCCTATGTGTTGTGTTGCTTAAAATGGGTTTTTTTGGTGACGAGTCTGGTGTGGACATGGAATAGGAAAAGCATGAGAAAGAGGAGGGGGCTGCTTGCATAGGTTCTGGAGGAGGGAAGCACGCTGCTCGGGGGCCACATGGGCAGAGGGAGAGAGGATCCTTGGGCAAGTTTCTCTGCGGGGATCCAGGGAAGAAGGGGTTTCACTGGTGATTTGAGTACCATGAGGTCACAGGATGGCAGGAGGGAGGCAGGAAGAGCTCAGGGCTGGGTCTCACGCAAGGCTGGCCAGGTCTGGCTTCTTCTCTGCCTTCTCTGCCTGTGTCCTCACCTGTCCCTGCATTTCCCATCACTCCCTCTTTGTCCCTCCATGAGTGGATGTCATATTCCAGCCCTGTGGACCGGCCTCTTCCTTATAGCTGGGAAAGCTGGTGTATGTCATCCCAGGAGAGCTGCTTCAGCCTGGGGTCTCTACAGAGTGAGTCTGAAACACACGGCTCTCAGTGGCCAAGGGCCCAGGCTTGTGTGACCACAGCAAAGGATATAGGGAAAGCCTTCCAAGTGGGCAGAGACAGTGGCCGCACAGTTTCCTCTCAACCCCATGCTCTGCCCAAGTGAGGGCTCTCCCAGCCATAGGAACTAGCTGGGGCCAGAATATCCCACTCAGCTCTTGTGGTCTTCACTGCCTGCACATATCCTTTCTCACTCCATTATGTGCAAACCAGCACATCCAGAGCTGGGCTGTGTGCGTTCAACGCTGGTTGTGGGACCTGCAGGGAGTTATCTAGTTATCTGTGTGTGGGGATCTTACTGTAAAGAGAGAATGATATTTCCCTGGCTTATCATAAAGACTATTCATATATTAGAGTGCGCAGCAGGGGACCCAGCTCATTTAGAGGGCTCCAGCCAGGGCAGTTTTTTTTTTTTTTTAATAATTATTATTATTGTATTATTTTCTAGTAGAAAGATCTGGGCCTTTCTGGAAGCTGCTATTTTACAAAGGTGGGCTGGGAGAGTTGGCCCAGCCCCGTTTGGACATGTGTCATCACTGAGCAAGGTGAAGCAAGCTGGGAGGAGGCTTTGGGGTCTTTACTTTTTTAGATTAGGGTCTGAGACACAGGCTGAGAGACTTGGCCAAGGACACACAGCAAGGGAATGGTTCCACCCACAACCTAGTTCTCTGGACTCCTTATCTGGTATTTTATGAGTCACTCCATAGGAACTTGCAAGGTCTGGGGAATTCAGAGGCTGGGGGTTCAACCAGTGTCACAGGGTTAGAAAGAAGCTGAGCTGGGATTCGAACTCAGGCCTGAGAACATGAAATTTTGACCACACAGTGCTGCCTTCCCGGACAGCTTCCCAAATGCAGTTACGACCAAGTTGCTGGCCATTGTGGGAAAGAGGAGGTAATCCTATATTCCTGGTGGGGATGGTCCACCTAGAAAAACTAATTTCAGATTCCTGGATAAAAGCGCAACTCATCTCTGTGTGAGCCATTTACGAGAAGACTTTCAATCACTTCTTAGGAGCATTTCTTCATTAGTGACTTTTGCCTTCTGAATTTTTTAGGACTTACCCCGTTTGATTTGGCGCAGCGTGGAAAGCTCTCGCTTTAAAACTGAAGGTAAGTTTTTCTTCTGCTTGGTTTTTCATTGCTTTGACTGCAAAGGAAAATTGGACCCTAAAGCCAAAACCCTCCTGCCTCCACCTCCTTCACACTCCACTGCTCTGCCTCCCTTGGGCAAATATGGCTTATCATCCCGGGACCCTATAGAGCAAGGGCAGTGTGTTGCCCCTCCAGCAGCTGGCTGGAGCTGTAGTGTGTGGAACAGGATTCCCAGTAAGGTGGCCTGTCCCTATTCTCCCCCGAAGGAGTCTGATGAATACAGAATGTGCAAAGACTACAGAATGAGTTTCCCGCGGCTGTTTTCACAAATCACAAACTTTGTGGCTTAAAACAATGCAGACTTAACTCTCTTAGTGTTCTGGAGGGCAGAAGTGTGGAACCCGTATAGCTGGGCTGAAGTCAAGGTGTGGGCAAGGCCGCACTCGCTCCGAGGCTCTGGGGAGAATGTTTGCTGCTTTTCCAGCATCCGTAGCTGCGCTCCTCACCTTCCTTGGATTCCGGCCCCTTCCTCCATCCTGGAGCCAGCAGGCCAGAGTCTTGCCTCAGTGGTCAGGTGGCCGCCTTCTCTTCTGCCTGTCGGTCCTCCCTCTGCCTCTGTCTCATAGGGACACCTGGGATTACATTTCCCACCCCCCTAGATAATCCAGGCGATTTCCTCCGATCAACAGCCTTAGTGTAATCACGTTTGGGAAGCCCCTGTTGCATACAAGGTGACATATTTACTGGTTCCCTGGACTGGCATCTGGGATCACTCAGCCAACCAGCCAGGTGATGGAAATTGAGCTGAAACTCACCTACGGAAAACAGAACTTGCTCATCATACACCTGAGCCACTAGGCGTGGGCACTGCTGGCTCCAGGGGCTCGGCCTGCAGGGGCTACGTCTTTCTCTTTCCATCTCAGCCCTGCTCTCCTGTGGTTCCCTCATTCCTGGGAGCCTTTGGGAGCAGTACAGAGGAAGACTTCCCAGTAGCTTGGCAGGAGTTCTAGGGAAGACCGGTGGGCTCGGCCTGAGGCCTCTCCCTGTCCCCAAGCCTGTCACTGGGGTTGGGGGGAGGAGTATTCTGTGTTCTGTGCCTCATTCTGCCTCCTGGGGACCGGGATGGGCTGGGGTCCAGGCTGGCCCGCAGGATGCTTATTGAGTAGAGGAGGTGCCGCAAAACCATCTTTCCACCCAGAGTCCGCTTGGCACAGATTGTGAATACACCTTCCTCAAAGATCCTGATTTATACCAGGGATAGACAGATCTCACTTACTTGGAGAATTAAAAAGTGTTTCCTTTGTCTTTTGTTACTCTCTGCACACTTTAAATTTTACAAAATCCAGTATTTTCTTTTGAGTAAAATAGATTGAGGTGATCTTACTGCATTCATAGAGACCTTTTATTCATTCAGTAGCCAAACTCGTTGGTGAAAGGGAGCCCAATGTGCTACTCTGTGACTGCACTAAGAGCAGGGGACGGGCATTAGGGCCACTAGGAGGGGCTTCAGGGAGGGCTTCCTGGAGGAGGTACTCCTCACAGAGTCCTGAGAACTGAGTTTAGCAGGGCAAAGGGGATGGAAGGAGAGGCTTCCAGGCACATGGCAACCAGAGGCAGGACCAAAGAACTGCACAGATGGTACACATGGGCCCTTGTGCTGATGGCAGGAATGGACGGACCGATGATATGCTGCGTGGTTATAGTCGCTTCGTAGCATGAATTTCTTCTGTACTGTCAACACCTGCCCTCATTTGAGTCTTCCTTAGAGCCCGTGGCCAGGCCTTTTGAGGACCAGGGGCCATAAACAGGTCACCAGAGATAAAACCCGGTTGTGGCCTTATGGTTTTATGTCCAGCAAGTCTACTGAGAAAGCACATGTCACATAGGCTGAGGGGCCAGGCAAGGGTCCAGAGATGGGCGTCCCGTCTCCTTGGCACCCATGTAATTTACTCAATACGTTCTTGAGTTAGCAGCCAGCCTGGGAAGGCGCCCACTTGCTTCCATGGAGAGTCCCGGTGTGCTCACCTTTATTCCCAGTCCAACGTCATGACCTGGCTCAACCACAGACACTAATTCAAAGACAGGATACTAATTTTATCCAGTTCTACATCTTTTTTTCTTTTTTTTCCCCCAAGTTTTTGTTTCTTCCAACCTTGATTTTAAAATTATAAGAGTTTTCAAAAGCACTTCTGGTATATGTTATGGTATCAATACACCATAACAAAGACTGAAAAATGAAGTCGTTCTTTTTTTTTTAAGATTTTATTTATTTATAAGTCAGTCGGAGAAGGACAAACATTATATGGTCTCATTCATTTGGGGAATATAAAAAATAATGAAAGGGAATAAAGGGGAAAGGAGAGAAAATGAGTGGGAAATATCAGAGAGGGAGACAGAACACGAGAGACTCCTAACTCTGGGAAACGAACAGGGGTGGTGGAAGGGAAGGTGGGCGGGGGGTGGGGGTGACTGGGTGATGGGCACTGAGGGGGGCACTTGATGGGATGAGCGCTGGGTGTTATGCTATATGTTGGCAAATTGAATTCCAATAAAATATATATGTATATATATATAACATTAACAGCTGATGGAACGCTTGTGCTTAAAAAAAATGATTTTATTTATTTATTCATGAGAGACACATAGAGATAGGCAGAGGGAGAAGCAGGCTTCTCTCCTGTGGGGAGCCCGATGCGGGACTCGATCCCAGGACCCCGGGATCATGCCCTGTCGCCAATAAAGTCATTTTTAATTAAATTACGGTTTGTGTCTGGATGGAAGGTAAATGTTGAAAAACATACAACAGTACAATCCAAGTCATTTGAAACATTTGAATTTCTGGCTGCGAGCACTGAGAACTCCGCAGCATGTTCACGTGTGGCCTGACATCTCCTTTACTCCTGCGGCAGCCCCGTCTCAGGGATATTTTAACCACATTCCCGAGTGAGGGAACCTGAGGCTCAAAATGTCTGGGACTACATAGACCGTCAGCACCCACTCCTGACAGCCCTGCCAGTACCGTTTCTGTGTTACCCACGGTGCTCATGATTTTTTGACATACATTGACATAGAGCAAATTCTAGAGGGAGCCGTTCCCGTTGGGTGGCTCTACCGGCACTGTGTCTAGCAGTGGACTCATCCTCCTCATAGGAGCCATCAGGACACTCACCCAGGGCCCATTCTGCTTGAGACAGTTCATCAGAAGGACCCAGTGGAGGGAGACCTATTTTTCTGTCCTGTTGGGTTAGGGAAACTGAGGCACAGGGAGATTACATGACTTGCCCAAGGACCCACCTAGTGGCAGCGTCAGGATTTGAACCCAGCACCATCTGATGCCCTGTGTGTAGGAATCACCCAGGTGGTCTGACTTAGTATATCTGAGGGGGGGTCCAGTAAAGTACCTTTTAGCCCACACCCACAAAGAGCAGCGCACACTTTGAGAAGCCCTCTCCTTAAGGCTCCCTAGCCTCCCACCACATGAGCATGTCACATCTTCCTGGCAAAGAGATGATAGGTCCTTCGTTCATTTATTCCTTCACTTGGTTATTTTCAGCAAACACCTTGTGGGGGCCTTCTGCGTACATGCAACCTGCCTCCCGCGTTCACCCCGATGTCTTACTGCCTTCCTGCAACATGTTTTTGCTGTTTTGTAGGGGGAGCACCCCTTGGAAGGAAATTCAGCAGGAAAAGTGGAGTCTTTAGCCCACTCCCAACTTCTGCAGCGTCCAGTGGGCAAGAGACTCAATCCATGGTTGCTTTTACTCCCTCATGGCCCAAGAAGACTTTGTTTAAAAGAGAGTCTCCTATAACATACCACCTGGTAAGTGACATGTTTGGTACTTTAACAGGATTCTCAGAAGTTGGAAAGAAACCGGTGTGGGGCCAACTGTGTATACCATGCCACAGGCTTTGATTCAGAAGAGCCTGTTCCTTCTCTTGGGCAAAGTACAGCTACTATTCCAAAGAGCTTTCTCTTCTGTATGACATCTAGTATTTAAGATGGACGGGAGGTGTGAACCTGAGCAGTGGGCTGCTGGTTCTGAAGCAGGGCTCTGGGTTCTTTTTATTATTATTTTTTAAGATTTTATTTATTTATTCATGAGAGACATACACACACACACACACAGAGAGAGAGAGAGAGAGAGAGAGAGAGAGACAGCCGGAGGGAGAAGCAGGCTCCCTGCAGGGAGCCCGAAGTGAGGTACCATCCCAGGACCTTGGGATCACGACCTGAGCCAAAGGCAGATGCTCTCCACTGAGCCACCCAGGCGTCCCAGGGCTCTGGGTTCTGGTCCACCTGGCCCCATGTGCTGCCAGCGGTCGTAAACACGCTGCGGCCGACAGCAACAGGGAGCGCTGACCAAGTATTTCCCCTGAGCCAGGCGCTGGGCTTAACACTTGATTTGCACGATCTCGGGAGGCCTCAATACAGATTCCCGCAACAGGTATGATTTTTATTCCCATTTTGCAGACAGGGACCAGGTTAGAGAGATGGCCAAATGTGTTGAGAGTCCTGCAGGTGAAGCAGCAGAGCCAGGATGCCAAGCCCCTGCCCTTTGCTGTGGCTCGACGTCCTGCTCTTGTGTTCCGTTCTGTTTTATGTGTTGGCATCATGTAGAGCTGGCTTTCACTTACAATTTCATGACCTTAGATGGTGTGAGAGCCACTGAGCGCGGCCAGCAGGCTGCCGTGGCCATGAGCCCCTGCTTGACTGCCTGCTGGGTGGTTGAATTAGTTTCTTAGAGCTGCTATAACAAGGAACCACCAACTTGGTGGCTTAAAAGAGTGAGATCATTTTATCACGGGTCTGGAGGCTAGGAGTCCAAAATTAGGGTGTTAGCAGAGCCATGCACCCTCCAAAGACTCTCTCCAAAGGGGAGGATTTTTTCTTGTGTCTTCTACCTTCTGGTAACTTCCTTAGCTTGTGGTCACATCATTTCAATCTCTGCATTGGGACTCTCGAGAGAAACAGACCCAATCAGAGTTATGTGTGTGTAGACAGAGAGGGAGGGAAAGATTTATTTTAGGGAATTGGCTCATGTGGTTGTGGGGCTGGCAAGTTCAAAATCTGCAGGACCAGCTGGAAACCCTGGGATGAGCTGATGCTACAGAATTCCTCTTCATCTCAGAAGGTTAGTCTTTTTTGGTTAAGGCCTCAGCTGACTGGGGGAGGCCCACCCACATCATGCAGGCTCATCTGCTTCACTCACAGTCCTTGGGTCTCAATGCTAATCTCATCCAACAAATGCCCTCACATTAGCATCCAGGTGTGTTTGGTTAAATATCTTGGTGTCTCAGCCAAACCTGCACATGAAGTTTACTATCATGCTCTATCTTCACATGGGCTTCTTGTGTGTTTGTCTTTTCCTTTTCTGTCACTCATATGGACATGTGTCATTGGATCCAGGGGTGGCTGAAATCTAGAATGACCTCATCTTGAGATCCTTAGCTTAGGTATGTCTTCAGAGACCCCTTTTCCAAGTAAGATCACATTTGCTGGGTCCAGGGGTCAGGATGGGGACCTCTCTTTTTTGGGACCCACCATGCAGCTCTCCCCCTCTGCCCCCCACTCCCCCACCCCGTGATCACTCTTGGTCTTTACAGTCCCCTGTGGCAAGGACAGGTGACTTGTGGCCTTTCCTATCACACTTGATGCTCTGTCACCCGTCCTGTGTGTATTTGCTCAAAAGCTGTGTTTAGTAATGCTCAGAAGAACAGAAAGCCAGGTGCCTGCCCAAGGGCTCTTGGACTCAGGGTGCTGGCATTTGGGAGGTGGTGGCTGGAGAGCACACTGGGGTCCAGGGCCTGGGCACCAGGCTAATGCTGGCATGATGCTGCATGCACATTGTCTACATTGTCCTAGGAACATGGCTTCCCTTCTCTGCTGCCTTATTTCTGTGCAATAAGAGGGTCATGCTCTGGAGAGGGGATGTGTGGAAGAATCATAGTACATGGAGTCACACAGCCAGAGTAGAGTCCTAGCTTCCTGCCCGTGTGACTTTGGGCAAGTGAGTTAACCTTCCTGAGCCTTAAGTTTCCTTTTTTTTTTTTTTTAGCCTTAAGTTTCCTTATCTGTAAAATGGGAGCAATAGAACCCATGTATGTAAAGGGATGGACATATGGCTGGATTTGGGAAGTAACAGCCACTGTTATGATGATTGTATCACTAAGGGCTGCCTTTGTTGACACATAATGTCCCACAGGTGGGCAGGGCAGAGGGCGGGAGGTGTGGCTAAGGACAGCTTCCCTGGTGTGAGGGGTCAGAGTCCGATTCAGTTTAAAGGATACGTGGGTAGCATGAGGACCATGCCCTGGGGTCAGGGGGTGGGGGACAAAGGGTGGATGTGGCAAGGGAGAGACCAGCAGATATGGGTTGTGATTATGAGGGGCAGTGGGAGCTGGCATCCGGTGAGTGGGCCCTGGCTTTCCTCTGGGATGTTACAGGGGAGCACAGCAGAGATGGAGGAGGCCAGACCTGGGGGGATCCCCTGCGCGGATGGTGTATCAGCGGCTCCAGTGCACCGTGATCCAAGCTGGCTTGGCCACTGCTCTGTGTGGCAAGTGGACCCCATCAGCCGGTGCCCCAGGGCCACGCAGGGCACATGAGCCATTGCTGTGGGATTTTCCCATGCCCTTGCTCACATTCCTTTTGTCAAAGCATCATCTCCAGCATGCTGGGTCCCCATGCATCCCCCAGACTAGGAGAGACCTCCGGTATGACCACATGCCCACATCCTTTGTTCCTCATGGGCTTTATGTTCTGATCCTTTCAGTAGGCTCTTAAAACATTCAAGATTACTTAAGGCAGTTATTAAACTAGAAGAAGTAAATCTGTATCCTTCCTTTAAAAGTTCGTGTGTATTTATGTATCTTTTACTTTTTTTTAGATCAAATGCTTTTATGAAACATGGGTAGCGCGCATTTCGTTTTTAATCATTTAATCATTTCTGTATTTTTTGTAGTATGGCGACATCTCAAGAGATGTGCAAGGAACTGCTGAGGATGGAGTGATTTTTCAGAAATGTGCAGTGGTAGGTATTCATAGGCAGCTTATAGTTGGAGAGAAAATAGTTGGATTTTGACCAAATCATGTCTTGGTAGAGTTATATATTTAGGACTGGCAAGTCATGGAGTTATCCACCCATGTCCAGACATACGAGGGATGAAGTGATGTACAAGGGATTTCCTGTTTCATATCATGGCACCAGGGCCAAGAGTTTTGGTAGCAATTAAACTCCCATTTGTGAAAATGCACTGTGATCATTTTGAACAGGAAAGAAAGAATGATGCATTTTCTTTCATTATTGATACGGTGCTTCACAGTTTAAAAATTTTATTCTCGTCTTTAAAGCCTCTGATCCTTACTCATCCTGTGAGATGGCATTTCACATTATCATTGTGTTGGGGGTCCTGGAGACCGCCCTCGGGTTCCATGATTCGCTGGTAGGACTCACACGACTCAGGAAAGCTGGTGGTCTCACAGTTACGATTTATTACAGCAGAGGGTGCATATTAAGGTCAGTGAAGTAAAAGGCACCTAGGATGGAGTTGTGAGACCAGGCGCAAGCTTCCCCTTGTCCTGCCCTGGCAGAGTAGTGAGGCTGGTGTTTCATTTTCTGGAGCACTGACGTGTAACTTCACGTACCAAGTATTGTCCACCAGGGATGCGTACTCAAACCTTGATGTCTGGGGGTTTTGGTGCAGCCCATCATGGAGGCATGCTGTGTCCATGCAGCTGGCCTCAGTAACTGGTCTCCAGCTCAAGGTCTCCAGAGGTCACCTTGACACAGCTTGGCTCACGGCCCCCACCTCTAAGCATCCTGTTAGCACAGACGGCCTGTTGGGGCCCAAGGCCACAGGTGTATAAGGTGCTCTTCTCACACAAGATAGTCCAAGGGCTTTACCTCCCAGGAGTTGGCCAAGGGTCAGTCCTTTCTTTGAGGTGTGCAGGGTCTGGGCAGTGCACACCTGCAGAGTTAACCCTCTGCTGTACAGCCCTCGATTTATCTCAGGCCTTCAGCCGTCCTGTTCCCCTCCCTAGATACAGTGCCGGAAACTGGTGCTACCAGTTTCTCCTACGTCCTCCTAGGGATGTTTCTGCCATATGTGTGAGTGTGTGTGCATGTGTACCTGCATATATAGACATTGTTTCCCTCTTTCCCCAGCTCCTGCATCCCTTCTGGCAGGGCTGGATGAAGGTGGGGCAGGGGAAGTGGGAAAAGCTTATCAGAGAGTGGGAACAGGGCACGGTTGCAGAGGCCAGGCAGAGAGCTGAGCTGCTTGGGCCACCAGACCACTTGCAGCAGCCGAGCCGTTCAAACCCACGACCAAGCAGAGCCCACCTGAGGGAGGCTGGCCTGGAGGCTGGACACTGACTTGCTCAATCCTCGAGGTCACATGGCAGGCAGATGCCCTGGGCAGGGCACTGGGGCTGGGCTTAACCTACAAAATGACAGCACAAGGAGCCTTTGTCTGCATTTCTTGGTGACACCAATCGCCACAGTCTCCGCAGCCTGACTGTGGTTCTGTGCTTCAATATTTTTTCTTCTGTTTCTCTGTAGGAATAATCTCACTGCATTTCAGGGTCCCAGTTACTTTGAAACTGTCACCAAGCAACAGCTTAGTGAGAATGAGTCAAAACAGTCCTGGGGCCTTTGAAATCCCATCGGATAAATTCTCAGGCACTCCTTCTGCCTGAAGCTGAGCTGGGGGTCACGTTAGGAGGTTGGACTTAGCAGCAAATGACAGCCCTCCTGTCATCTCCTGTCCTAGGTGTCCAGGCAGAGCGAATTGCAGACAGCTCAGGTGAGACTGCTCGTGGACAACACCAGGACCCCTGCGGCCACCAACCTCTCAGACCTGCTCCTGCTCGACAACATCACTGGCCTCTCCATTAGGGGGTCGACCGGAAACAAGACCTCGGCAGGATTCCAGGCTTTCAGAAAGAAGTTTCTGCAAGGTAATAGCAGTGATAGCAGTGTATCAAGTCAAGGAGGGAAAACGAACATAGATACTGACAGAGCGTGTGATGCACAGCAGACGTGTTCTTAAAACACGTGACGTGTGTTCGCTCACAACGGACTTTATGATCAGGTATTGAAAGAGGAGTCACCACTCAATACCTGCACCCAAAAAGCTGGATTTATAATTTAGGTTAGAGAGAGAGGTGGGATTTAGGGGAAGAGTTTTTAAGAAGTAGGTATTTTTATTATATATTAATTTTTATTATGAAAAATTTCAGACGTAACCGAAGATAGAGTTCAAGTCTATCCCTTGCCAGATGATGAGAGTTATCCCTCAGGGAAATGCACAGCTTCTGTTGGGGTGTGCTGGGTCCAGGTGGGAGTGGTTTGACACCAGCCCTGGAAGCATGTGCACGAAACCTTCCTGCACGTTCTAGTGTGTCCACCGGAGTACCTCCCCGCTGATGGGCTGGCTTTCAGAGCACCATCACTGGATGGCTTTAGAGGTGTGTTTCCTGAGGAACATTATCATTGGTTTATTAAGCAGATTTAAGTGAATTCTGGGATTGGTTGTTACCATGACTTCAGGACTGTCCATTTTCTTGGGAGGGTGAAATATCTTTGACTCTGGGTACCCATCTCATTTACAGAGGAAAAGACTGTGCACCCTGTACCCATTACGCTGTAGTGCCTGTCATGTGCTCAGGACTCACTACTCCGCTTCCCTGTGATGGCCCATATTGCTCACCAATCATGCCACACGCTCTCACTGAGCCTAGACAGGGCCTCAGAGCCCTTCTTGACCTTGACTGTTGACAGAAGCTGCCAACAGAGTTGGCCCACAAGCAGCCACCTCTTTGCTGGCCGTGGTTTCAGCAGTGTCATAAAAACTGTTAGGATGTGTCCCAACCAAGTGATCCTCTGTGCCTTCCCTCTAAGAAGGATATTTAGATATTTGTATATCTAAGATATTTGTATATCTAAGATAGATATTTGTATATCTTAGATATTTGTATATCTAAGATATACAAATAAATCCCACCAGTCCTTAAGCTAATGTTGAGAGACCAGGACATGGGGCCATGAGCAGAGTCAGAGCAGAGACCAAGTGAGGTGATGTGCCCTGGCTCTGCCTGGGTCCCTCCCCTCACCCTCCCAGCCCCTGGTCCAGCAGGCCTGCCTCTCTCCTCTCAGTTCCCCAGTGGCTTCCAGCATCTGTGCTCCTGCCAGACAGACCACACTCGTCACTTTCCCCCGCCTGTTAGCTCAGCATCCCCTGTGCCCCTGTGTCTGCTCGGGAGGCCCCCTCCCCTCCCCTGCACATCACTTACCTGCCCTCCTGTGCTTTGCCCAGCTTGGGGCCGCGTGCCTGTCCACACTGCATTCTGAACCCCACCAACCCTGACTTTTGCCTGCCACATGTCCCCGACACCAGCCTCCTCTCCGTGACTTGGGACAGTGACAATGCCTGCTTCAGGATACGGCTGTAAGGAGGAGGGGGTTAATGCACGGAAAGCCTGACCTACAGAAGCATTCCCCATGCCAGTAGCGATTTTGTGGTGATTGTTTTTATTCTGCATGTGTGTGTGTGTTTGGGGGGGTGTCATGTGGAGCACAGGTGATGGCCCCAGCGGAAGTGGCATCCTGTTCATTCCCCGGGGGAGTGGGTGCAAGGCACCCCCGTCATCCTCAGCCTCCTGCTCTGGGCATCGCAGGCCATGAAGTCTCCTCTGTCTGCCTCGGGGCACCCTGTGGGGTCCATAGGGCTGGCACACAGCGGCACGCTGTGCAGGCAATAAGCCACTGTGCCAGGGTGAGGGACCTTCACTGTGGTATCATCTCAGTCATTTTGGTCATGCTGCCTTTGTGAGTCTCACGATTTACCATTGCGTAAAAATAAAATGAAGGTGTTGAGGATTTTTAAAATAAAAATCCGGGTGGTTCCATAGGCTCAGCACTCATTATTCCTCTGCCTTTACGTTTTGTTTGTTTGTTTGAGGTCTCAGCACGTTGGGCAATGAAGCACCTGATAGCCTATGAGGGGCTAACCCTGAGCCCTGTGGCAGCTGTAGGCAGAGCTGGAGCACAGGCTTAGGGCAGTCAGGTGGCCCTGCTCATAGGCTGGCAGAGCAGGGTGGGCGTTGTCACCCACTGGCCACTGCAGGCGGGCACTCTTAGCCAGCAGCCCACTCCCAAGGTCAGATGGGCTGACCTGCAGTGCCCACCCAGACCTCCCAGCGGGTGGGGTGCCCTGCCGGGTGAGGAAGGGGCGCCCTATGTCAAGAGTTTTGCAGTGACCTCAGGGGACAACCCTGACTTCATCTGCAGGAAGATCCTCCAGCAGTGACCTGCCAACACCTCCCTTTTGCAGATTCTCAGGGAAAAGTGAAAGGTCTTAGGAACGAATCCCCTACAAATTGAAACCCAAATATATTTGAGGCTATAAGGAATTAAAATCTGAGATCAAAATATTTGCTTTTGTAAGTTTGAAGTCCAATATTTTCAAATTAAATTAAAATTCCCCATACTCTCTCTTCCCAATATTTTATCCTATCCACCCCCCCTCCCCAACACACACACACATATACCACCCCCCGCCACTGCCCAGAGGTTTGTAGCTGTCAGGAAGGGGTTGTGGTTCCTGCAGCAGCAGAGTGGTGTAGCTCCTTTGTCTTGGGAGCTGAATAAATTGAACACCAGGTTTCTCATGTGCCTTACTTCTTCTTTTTTTTTTTTTTTTTTTTTAAGATTTTATTTATTTGTGAGAGACACAGAGAGAGAGAGAGGCAGAGTCACAGGCAGAGGGAGAAGCAGGCCCCACACAGGGAGCCCGATGTGGGACTCAATCCTGGGACTCCAGGATCATGCCCCGGGCTGAAGGCAGGTGCTCAACCACTGAGCCACCCAGACATCCCTGTGCCTGTTTTTTTTTTTTTAATAATAAATTTATATTTTATTGGTGTTCAATTTGCCAACATACAGAATAACACCCAGTGCTCATCCTGTTAAGTGCCCCCCTCAGGGCCCGTCACCCAGTCACCCCCACCCCCGCCCTCCTCCCCTTCCACCACACCTAGTTCGTTTCCCAGATTTAGGAGTCTTTATGTTCTGTCTCCCTTTCTGATATTTCCTACCTATTTTTTCTCCCTTCTCTTCTATTCCCTTTCACTATTATTTATATTCCCCAAATGAATGAGAACATATAATGTTTGTCCTTCTCCGATTGACTCACAGGAGAGCATCCTGTGTCTGTCCCCACAATGGACTAGGACTCACAGTAAGAAGGAAAGAAATACTGATTCATGTACGACATAGATGAACCTTAAAAAAAATCTGCTCGGTGAAATAACTTGAACATGAACAACATGTATTATACGGTTCCATTTCTAGGAGATGTCCTGAAAGACAAATCATGACTCCCCTTACCCCCAAACCAGATTAGTGGTTGCCTAGGCCTTAGGGTGGCTGTGGAAAGTGACTGCCTTTGGGCATGAGGTTTCCTGTTAGGGTGACGGGGATGTTCTGAAATCAGATTGTGGTGATGGTTGCACAACTTTGAATACACGAAATTCCTTGAATTGCACACTTAAAACAGATGAACTGGGTGATACATAAATTTTATCTCAAAGCTGTTAAAAAAAAAAAAACAAAAGTATCATTCATAGCCTCAGCCCCATCACCACCCCTTCCAGACAAGAAGCCGGTGTCAGCTCTGGCAGGGCACAGCCGTGTCCCTAGGCCCAGCACTCCGCAGTTCCATGCGCTGTGGCTGAGGTTTGGAGGCGTCTGTCAGAACCGGGACAGAGGGGATCCCTGGGTGGCGCAGCGGTTTGGCGCCTGCCTTTGGCCCAGGGCGCGATCCTGGAGACCCAGGATCGAATCCCACGTCGGGTTCCCGGTGCATGGAGCCTGCTTCTCCCTCTGCCTGTGTCTCTGCCTCTCTCCCTCTCTATCTGTGTGACTATCATAAATAAAGAAAAATTAAAAAAAAAAAAAAAGAACCGGGACAGAGATGTGCCTTTGGGTGGGAGTTTATGAAGTGGCTTCGGGCTCAGCCGGGTGCCTGGAGCCCACCTGGGAAGGTCAGCTCAGCAGGAGGTGGGCAGGATGTCTCCAACATCAGATGGGAGGGTCTCTCCAGGAGACGGGGCTGAGAGCGCAGCTGCCTCTTGCAAAACAAGAAACCTATAGTGGTGACCTCTCCGTCCCGGCCACCCTCGCCTGGGGTTCCTCTCTTTCCCAGCTCTTTGTTCACCTTGGGCCCTGAGTGCAGCCTGTGTCTGGGAGCAGAGCTGCCTTCTCTGGAGAGCCGGGGTTTTCGGAGAGCTTAGAGCTGCAAACCCTGTGTCCCAGGGAAGCTTCCCCTTAAATACAAAGTTACATTTTGTAGTGAAGCAATCCGAGGGCCAGCTAGATAGAGACCACAGAGCTGGAGGGGGCCCCACGTGAGCCCACAGTGCCACATCCCGCCTCCTGGAGCCCCTTCTTGCTGTGCTCACAGAACCCGCTGCCCGGAGGGGTCAGAGTAGTATAGTACTTGGTGTCCATCTGCCCACCGAGGCCCAAAAGTCCCATGAAGACACTTTTCTTTAGTTGTGTGAACAGGAATTTGGGGGAATAAATAGATTCCTGCCTTGATACTGGATTTCCCAAATGTGGGAGTTAAATGTGCCCGGGTTAGGAAGACTGAGCCACCCAGTCCCAGGCAGTGCTGGATGGGGCAGGGGGTCCCCAGGTGAGACAGCACAGGGGCAGAAGGGGGCCACCCTGGCTCCTCGCACCCGCTGACAGCCTCTTCAGCTGAAAACGAGGGGCCCTGTGAGCGGGCACGCACACTTCACCGTCCCCACCGCTGGCCCCTGAGCCCCGAGCGGCGCCCCTGCTGTCCACGGCGGCTGTGAGAGTGGTTGTGTTGGCGGCCTCCATTGACGTGGGGCTCCTCTGGGGCACGGCGGACCCATGCGCCCCTCTCCACTCACGCCTGCTTTCTCTCTGAGCAGTGGGAGACTCCTTCTCCGTCAGCTACACAGCCTCCATCAAGGCCGGGGAAGTGGGCGGCGGAGAGGTCCTCCTGCTTCCTGCCCAGCTCACCTTTCAGAGCTCCGCACAGGTATGTCCTCCTCCCTTTGCTTTCTGTGTCCTCACTGTTGTTTTAGAAGCTTTGACACTTAGAGCACGGTGTCTGGTAGCTCCTCCCTCCCTCCCTCCCTCCCTCCTTTCCTTCCTTCCTTCCTTCCTTCCTTCCTTCCTTCCTTCCTTCCTTCCTTCCTTCCTTTTCTCCTTCCCTTCTTCCTTCCCTCTCTCCTTCCTCCTTCCTCCCTTCCTTCCCTGCTTCCTTCCTCCTTCCTTCCTCCCCCTCCTCCCTTCCTCCCCTCCTTCCTTCTTCCCTCCTTCCTTCCTCCCTGCTTCCTTCCTCCTTCCTTCCTTCCTCCTCCTCCTCCCTTCCTTCCCTCTTTCCCTCCTTCCTTCCCTCTCTCCTTCCTTCCTCCCCTGCTTCCTTCCTTCCTTCCCCTCTCCCTTCCTTCCTTCCTCCCCTGCTTCCTTCCTTCCTCCTCTCTCCCTTCCTTCCTTCCTTCCCTCTTCCTTCCTTCCTTCCTTCCTTCCTTCCTTCCTCCCCCCTCCCTTCCCTCCTCCCCTCCTTCCTTCCTTCCCTCCTTCCTTCCCTGCTTCCTTCCTTCCTTCCTCCCCTCTCCCTTCCTTCCCTCCTCCCCTCCTTCCTTCCTTCCCTGCTTCCTTCCTCCTTCCTTCTATCCTTCCTTCCTTCCTCCCCTCCTTCCTTCCCTCTCTCTCCTCCTTCCTTCCTTCCTTCCTTCCTTCCTTCCTTCCTTCCTTCCTTCCTTCCTTCCTCCCTCCCTCCCTCCCTCCCTCCTTCCCTCCTTCCTTCCTCCCTTCCTTCCCTCCTTGTCTCCCTCTGTGATACTGAATTCCAGATGAGTGTGTAGGCCCAGAATCTCACACGCTCTGCTGTGAACCTGGCTCCCTTAGCATATCATTGGGACCTCTAGTAATTACTTAACTTCTGTGGGTCTGACATAGGGTTATTATAAAGATAAGCAATCAGTAGATTTAAGTTATTTTCACTGTGTCTTGCGTATAGTAAGCATTCAACCAGTAGTTCCTATTTGTATGAGTTTGCAATGAGCTGCCTTAACAAAGCTTCACAAGCTAGATAGCTTTAACAGCAAAAAAAGTCAGTTTTTTCATGATCCCGGAGGCTGGAATTCTGAGATCAAGGTGTGAGCAGGGTCGGTTTCTCCCGAGGCCTCCCTACACAGTGCATAGACAGCCTCTCTTCCCCATGTCCTCACGCAGGTGTCCCTCAGTGTGTCCTAATGCCCTCTTATTCCAAGGACACCAGTCAGATGGGATCAGGGCCACCATAATGACCTTATTTCAGGTTACTCTCCTCTGTAAAGTCATAAGGGAAGAGAGAAAAAAATCAAACAAGATGAAATTAGAGAGGGAGACAAATCATGAGTGACTCTTCACTGTAGGAAATAAACAGAGGGGCCCTGGAGGGGAGGGGTGGTGGGTGGGGTAGCTGAGTGATAGGATGAGCACGGAGTGTTGTATGCAACAGATGAATCACTGACCTCTATGTCTGAAACCAATAATATGTTATATGTTAATTAATTGGATTTAAATAAAGTTTTAAAAACTTATTAAAAACATTAATAAATAACAACAACAGAGTCCCTACCTCCAAATACACGTGAAGTGCTTAGGTGGCCAGGGCTTCAGCATATGGATTCTGAGGGGACATGATTCAGCCTGTGACACCATTACTGTTAGTATCTTCATGGTTCCTTCACCTTTTAATCTGTGTAGGCAGCGAACATGGTTGGTGTATGCCGTGCTGGGTGCTGTGCTGGGTGCCGTGCTGGGTGCCATGTGCATCCTGGAGATGCAAGAATAGGAGATGGCATCCTTGCCATCAAGGAGCTCATGCTCTAGTTACTTTGGTCATTCGGTTCTGACTTCAGCCTCTGGAGAAAGGACCTTTGACTAGATGGGGAGGGTGAGGCTCTGAGTGTGACAGCCCAGGTCACAGGACAGAATCCGAACTGGCCCACACAGCTGTGGCCCCTTCCATGCGAGGCTCAAGGACCTGTGTGTAGCTTTGCTGCTGCAATAAGAAAAAAAAAAATCTGAGACAAAATGAGATAAAAAGGAAGACTCCAAAAAGGTAAAGACCAGCTACAAGGAAACTATTAAATCAAACTGTCAGAAGAGACAAATGTCTCAGAAAATAATTAGGTACAAAGTCAGGAACAGAGGACAAAGAAAGATACAAAAATAGAGATAAAATCGCCCAGAAGAAATACCGCCCCAATTTCGGAGTACAGGAAACCAAGTAAGTTAAAATCAGAATTGAAGAAGGTGACAGAAACCAGCGGTGGAAATTCAGAACCTCAACAAAACTGAAAGTCTCCACCTCCTCCTGCCAGAGCTTTAGGACCTCAAGCCCCTGGAAGCACCTGGGGAAGGGGGTGGGGGTGAGGATGGAAGAGTGGAGTGGGAGGGGATGGAGGGGGGAATGGAGGGGATGGAGGAGGAAGATTGGGGGGAGAGATGGAGGGGGAGGATGGGAGGGAGGGAATGGAGGGGAGGATGAGATGGAAGGATGTAGGGGAGGATGGAGGGGAAGGACGGGGAGGTAGGGGAAGGATGGGAGGGGGAGGGGAATGATGGGATTGTGGAATGGAGGGGCTCCTCACTCACTCCAGGGCCACCCATCTGTTCCCTTGCTTGGTGCCTTGTCTGTCCATCATACTGACTTTATTTCCTTAGGAAACCCCCACCCCTACTCACTCTGTGAGACCAGGGACCTTGTCTTTCCTATTGACACCTGTGTTCTCTGTGCCAAAAATAGAGCCATGCACAGTAAATGTGCAGTAAATGTTAAATAAATGAATGAGCAGTAAACTAATGAATCTTGGGCAAGTTTTATTTCTTAACTTCTCTGAAGCTCAGTTTCCTTGTCTACAAAAAGGCAATGATCATACCAGTGTCTCCATTCTTATGTGGGGACAAGTGAGATGTGTCAGTCTACAGTAGCCTGTAATTTTCTATTCCCTCCAAACTGTCTGGGGCTCTCTGGGCCATTCTGCAGGTGGAGAGTGAAGCATGCACCTGCCCTCCTAAAGATTCCAGAGTTCTGAGCTTCACTGGTCTGTGTGCTGGGCCTCTGCCTGCTGGCCCTCGTCGACCAACAGCATCGCGACGACATAGATCCTGCCATAGAGAAGAGTCCTGGGAGACCAGTGTTTGCTGAGGGAATATGTGCTGGAAGTTGACAAGGAGCTTCTGTACCTTGTTCTCAAGTTACTTCACCTGGTTGGAATTGCCTGACCCTCGGGTGACTGCAAGGCTTTTGTCCATGACCATCCATAGACCATCCATGACCATCCATAGAAGGTCAAGTGTATTTGGGGCTCAGTGAGACTTTTATCAGCTGCACGTGAGAGCAGTGGTTTGCTCTGCTGGTCAGTCATTCCCAAGATGTTTTCTAAGACAAAGGGAAAAACAGTAACAGTTATTTATTTAAACAGGCAGGTGCCCAACAGGATGGAATCCTCCAGTGGAGAGGAGGTGACCTCTGACACAGCTGCGCCTGAGAACCATTGCTCAGCTGTGTTTCACAAGTCGTGCTGCTTCTCTGGGGTTCAGAGTCCCCTCCCCAACAACGAGAGGAGCAGGAAGCTTCTCCCCTGGCTCTGTTCTCCTGTTCGCTGGTTAGAATTGCATGAGGGTAATAGCGGCGATGGTGAGAGCAGGCGGTTTCACATCATCACAAACAGAAGGGCGAATGGGTACAGGACAAAAGGCATTTTGAGAGAGAGAGAGCCCACGTTCACATAGCTCTTACCATGGTGCATTGTAGTAATTGTACTATTTCTAGTTATTGTTGTCAGGTTCTTACTGTGCCCAATTTATCAATTAAATTGGATGCGTGTATAAGAAAAAACAGCGTATCTAAGGTTCACTACTGTCTGGGAGTTCAGGCATCCACTGGGCTTCCTGGAATGCATCCCCGGCAGGTAAGGGGAGCCAGCTGTCATTCCCACTCACGAATTCTCCAGCAGGAGGTGGTATTGACAGAGGTGCATTGTGTTTGGAGCTGGAAGCTGCTTTCTCAAACACGCACACGTCCTCTAGCATCAGAAAGAGTTAGATGAAACAGGCCCTACGTGGTACGTGGTGGAGAGGGGAGGACCTAGAGCAATCATGTCAAGCCTCTTATAAGGGATTATGTAAACATCCTGCCCGCTTACATAGTCACCCCTGTACTCTGCTTGGCCTGTGTTTTCTGACTTCGTGCTGTGATCTAAAACAGGTTTCGCAAGCTTTGAAGTTTCTGTAGTAAGCACAGAGGTTAGGATTTACGTTTTGCAAAGAGATGAGGTCAAGCTTCATAGCACACTTGAAGCTTCTCTCTGCTTAGACCTTGGGTGTCAGAAAACACAGGGTGGAGGGGCCAAAAGTGGGAAGAGGATAAAAAACTGTGATTTTGAGTGTGGGCTTCTGAATGCAGCTTCAGGTGTCCAGGGCCGGACCCCGAAACTCACAGGGCATCAGGATATTCACGAAGCAGGACGTTGGGATATTCCCCAAACGGAGGCAATTCAAACAGCCATGATGGAATGACACCAGGGCTGCCTTGCTCCCTGGTCTTCAAGCTCCAAGCCTCAAGGCCAGGTTATCCACACCAATTATCACCACCACCAACTCTAGCCAATGGCTAGAATACTTTTGGTGGTCACTCTGTGTGCCAGGCGCACTCCTAGACTCTCTATTAGCTAATTTAATTCCCACAGCAACTGTATGAGTTGAATGGGATTCCCATTTTGCAGGTGGCACAAATGGGACACAGAGAAGTCAGTGCCTTGCCTGAAGTCAGTCTGCTGTGAGCGATGGAGCCAGGTGTGAGCCCAGGCAGGCCGGCATGAACCACTCACCACCCTGAACTGCCTTTCGGCAGTGCCTGTGTCCCCAGGAGGAAGCATGTTCTCATGGCACATCTCCTGAGATACCACGGGCTCGGACAGATGGCTGGCCTGACACCCTTCAGTTTTCCCCTAGCTGCCAACCAGAGATGGTTCGAAGGCAGGAGGAACAGACCCCATGGAGCCTTGGGGGTGAGGCACATCACATTGGCAGGTGGCCTCAGCAGAGCAGGACCCCTCACTATTGTCTGCACCTTTCCTGCAAGAAGCATGCTGGAGAGGACGAGGGGCTGCTGTGTTGGGGGCTGCTGAACTTTGGAGTCCATCCTCAGCTCCCATCCGGCCTGACTCCAACCCTGGTGTTTCACCAGAGCGCACACTGCCTGAGCTTTCTCCCCAGTTAGGGGAGGCTCTGCTCTTCCCCCTGAAGGGACTTTAAGATCCCCACAGGACCCAGTCCCCCACAGTCAGGGTGGGGCCTGCTGCAGCTCCAGGCAGGGCAGGTTGCAAATAATACCAAATGATACCCCATATGTCACATTCCAAAACCTGTTGACGGAAGTGTTTTCTTCTCTTTTCTTTTTCTAGAACAAGACCCAACTAAAAGCCCTTTTCACCATAACAGCAGAAGAAAAGATAAAGGTAAGAGAAAATAATTGAGCTGGACAGCCACCTGACACCCCAGTGTGTCTTCTCATGCCTCTGATGTCTTGGTGTCTGGCTGTCCTCAGAGCCAAAGGGAGGGGGCGGCTGCTGGCCCAGACACACCGCGCAGTGTGGGGTCCCCAAGTGTGGCTGGAGGCTGTCAGTCTGGTTTCCTGGATAGCCCCTCCATCTGGGCAATATAGTGTTTGCTCACTGTATAACCACACTTTGCATCGGTTCAGCATCTGCTGGGGGCTGAAGACATTCTGAGCAATTTACATATGATGAATTGTGTGGGCAATCCTGGGAGGGAGATAGATTCTATTTTAAAATTACCCTCATTTCATGGATTGGGAAACCGAGGCACATATAGGTCAAGTAATTTGCCCAGGGTCACCCAGCTAGTGTACCAGGGTTCCCAGGATCACTCCCAGGCTCAGTGATTCACAAAGAGGGCACAGGACTCCACATAGTCATACTTGCGGCTGATTTATTACCAAGAAGGATGCAAAGTAAAATCAGCAAAGGGCAGAGGTGCACAGGGTGAAATCTGGAGGACACTGGGCACCAGCTTCCAGAATCCTCCTCCAGCAGAGTCACACAGGATGCAGTGTTCACCAGAAAACAGTGTGACTGTTTTGTGACATGTTGTCACCAGGAAAGCTTATCAGAGACCCACACCAGGGTTTTTATTGGGGCCTGGGCACACAGATACCCTTGGGCTGGCATATACCATGGTTCCAGACTCCCAGGAGAAATGTGTTCAGTGTGTAAGCCATGTTGTTTGCTTGACAGCTTAGGCGCAGTGAGCCACTCTTATCAGAGCATGGTGGGAACTCTCCCCAAATCCAAGTTTCTAGATACCAGCCACGGCCCCTCTGAGGGCAGCAGTCTTGGGGGTGCTGTGTGTGTGTGCTTTTCTCATAGGGGTTGGAACTGGGATTTGAACACAGGCACTTTGTCTCCAGAGCCCTGTTATTGGGCACTGGGCCACACTGCCTCCTAAGGAGCTGAATCCCTGCCCCAAAGAGAGGGAGACAAAATCCAAGTCGGCTATGGCAAAGGAAGGGTCTTTGGGGGATGGGGGCAGGCAGGAGAGAGGGGAGTCCAGAAGACAAGTGCCAACAGTCTTCCTGGCTGGTCTGGGAGCTCCTGGAGGGTGGGGCCATGTCTGCTTCATCCTTGTGCCCTACCCTGTACCTTACATTCTGCAGGGCACTCAATAGGTAAATAGCCTTGATTGAGCAAATTGCTGATTGTCATCAATGCTGGTGATTGCCACTCGGTGGAGTGGGTGTCTGGTCCCTGCATGATTGTAATAGAAGTCAGAGAACATTCACTTAATTGATGTTTATGAGCCGTTGCTCCACACCCCAGGCCCTCTCATGTGGATGGAAATGAGCCATACCCACGTCTTTGGGACAGCCTCCAGCCCACACATTACCTTTAAGGGCAACAGGAGTAGGTGCTTGTTCTGGAGTGCAGGCCCCTAGATGCACAGTTTGGCAGCAGAGCACTGGGTTGGATTTCCACCCTTTGCCCTGGTCCAGGTGACTGACTCTACACTGTGGACCACATTGAGGAAGATGACCATTGAGTGGGAAGATGAGGTATACAAATGTGGCAGCCCTACAGCGTTGTGGGGACACCAGGTTCTTGGGCCAAGGGTCCAGTTTTGAGTCCCTATCTGTCTACTGATTGTATATGTCTGTGGGTGTGTTAGTTACCTCCCTATTCCCAGTTTCCTAGCTGTGAAATGGGTGATGATAGTCACCCACTTCATTGGGTGGTCATCAGAGTAAATGGATTGATGTGTGTAAAGCACTCGGCACAGTGCCTGGCGTTTTATAAGTGCTCAGTTAACACCAGCCACTGTCTTTGGAATTATTATTATTTATTATTATTATTTTAAAGATTTTATTTATTCATGAGAGAGAGACAGAGATACACAGAGAGAGACAGAGACATAGGCAGAGGGAGAAGCAGGCTTCCCATGGGGAGCCCAATGCAGGACTCAGTCCCAGAATCCCGGGATCACACCCTGAGCCAAAGGCAGGTGTCTCTGGTATTATTATTATATGTACAAGCAGACACCACCCCCTGCAGGTGTCCTGTGATAATCATGAATGGACCTCAAGTATCAGGGTCTTGTGCCCAGATGCCCACGGGGATCATACAGATGTGTGTGAGTCAGGCCCAGTGCAAATTTCAGGGTGTAGTGATGTCTGGGGCAGCCTGGAGACTCAGATCACTCACCTCCCACTTTCCCCCCTGCCCTCACTGAGACATTAAATGAGAAAAACAAACAAAAAATGGTCAAGCAACACACAAATACCATGATTGAATTGCGAAGTTATGAAAATCCAGGCCACACATGCTGCGGATAGTGACAGTAAAGAGTGGTGGGTAGATGGCAGGCTTCATGGAGGAGGTAAGAATTCAGCTGGATGTAGTTAAAGGAAAGACAGTTAAAGATAGAGGAAGTGTGTTCTAAAATATGCCACTGAGGATCTGGCATTGAAGTTGAACCAGTTGGACTGTTGGTTGGATGTGAACCCAGGTCTCCTGGGTGCAAGCCCAGTGCCTGGCACCAATGGATACACGTATGTGGATGAGGCAAGGCCCTTGCCAGTTACCTTGTGTTCTAGCAGGCCTACTCAGGCACCTGCGAGGTGACATCATTACACTAGGAAAGTGCCAGAGTGAGTAGGAAGAGCAGGGCAGTGGGGGTAGAGGCTCCCCTGGCACTCCATCATGTGGCTAAAACATAAAATAAAGGCATTAAGAGTATCCGTCATGTAGGTTGGGAGACTCTGCAACCCTAGGAGACCCCATCGGCTCATTTATTTTCTGTTACGTTCCTGAGGGTGAAACTAGCAGGTGTCAGCCAAGGAAAGTAAGGCCCCAGGAAATTGCTTCTCATTTTGTATCATGAGATCCTCTTGCCCCTTCTGTCTGCTGCCTGACGAGTGTCTGGGAGGAAAAAGAAAAATCACACTGAACGTGCTGGACATTGGTGTTCAGATTGTGCTGGATCTCCCTACAGCTTCTTGTGTTGATTCCATGTGTCCTCAAAAGGGCTGGGTGCCAGGGCCGGGACCCAGAGAATGAGGATCTCAGATCTAATCAAGAGAGAGCCATTTAAAACAACTGTTGTATCACCCCAAATTCATGTAAAATGCAGTTCCAATAATAATTTCAATAGACTTTGGGGGGAGATATGTGATCAAATTCATCAGTTTCACCTGAAAATATAAATTTGTGAAACTAGATGAGAACATTGTGACAATGAAGTGATGTGGGAGGATTTGCCCACATTAAAAAATCATAAAGCTACATTAATGTAGTATGCCACTCTTCCAGAAAAGCCAGACCAATGGAGCAGAATAGAGTATGTACACAGACATACTTATAGTAAGATGGGTATTTCAAATCAATGGGAAAAGAATATCTTTCCTAAATTTGTGGGCAACTGGTTGGATCTTTTGGACAAAAAATAAAGATGAATTCCTGCATCAGATTAAAATATCAGTAAAACAATTTGTAAAAGGTAAATATTGTTACTATTATATGATATGAAGAGAACCATGAAGGAATACCATAAATTTAAGTGCCCAAATAGTTGAAAATTTTACATTTATTTATTTATTTTTAAAGATTTTATTTATTCATGAGTGACACAGAGAGAGAGGCAGAGGCACAGGCGAAGGGAGAAGCAGGCTCCCCTGTGGGGATCCTGATGTGGGATTCCAGGATCCAGGATCACACCCTGAGTCAAAGGCAGACATTCAGCCTCTGAGCCACCCAGGCATCCCCAAAATTATACATTTAAAAACAGCATTAAGAGGGGGCACCTGGGGTGGCTCAGTTGGTTAAGTATTTGCCTTCAGCTCAGGTCATGATCTCTAGGTCTTAGGATTGAGCCCCTTATCTGGCTCCCTGCTCAGTGGGGAGCCTGCTCCTCCCTCTCCCTCTGCCTGCCGCTCCCCCTCCTCATGCTTTCCCTCTCAAATAAATAAGTAAATAAATAAGTAAATAAATAAATAAATAAATAAATATCTTAAAAAAACAGCATTAAGAAAGGTTAAGTGACAAATTTGGGAAAATGCTTGTCACAGACATGAAAAAGGATTAACCCTTTGATACATAAAGAGTTTCTATTAATAAGAAAAAGAAGGTGTCTTTGGATAGCTATATGCAACATGAGAATTTCTCAAATAGAGGAATTTACAGTGAGTGCCCTTGATCAACCACAGTGGGTGGAGCTTGTGACCGTTAGCAGAGTCACATGGTGTTGAGTTGCACTTAGAGGAAGAGGTTGTGCAGTCACACATCACCATGTCTACCTTCTCTGTGTCATCTCTTGGGTGGATTACCAACCAGCCTACTCCCACTGTCCAATCCTACTCACCTCCAGCCCATCATCCTCACTATAGTGATGTTTCTAAAAAACAAACCTGCTTGCTTTTCTCTTTCTGGAGGGACTCCCTATTCCCTGCTGGATTAAGCCCAGTTAGTTCAGGTTAATATTCAGGAGCCATCAGAAAAGCTGGCCTCTGCCATCACCTGGTGCTGCTGGGACCCTGGGTTTTCCACGCTGCTCCAGTTTTGCATATGCTGTTCTTTCCTTACCTGTGCTTTGGACAACTCATAAACATCCTGCAGGAGTCTGACCAATTCTGCACCTCTGTGATTTCTAAACCTTCCCCCAGGCATGCTGGTATAGCACCCTTGGCTGGGATCCCATGACACCAGGACATCTGATAAACCTTGTCATTCTGTGACATTGAGATTATTCTTGAGATTATTCTCCTGGTTGGCATTTAATACATTTTTGTGACATGAGAATAGAATTTTTGCCCTGGAAGAGCAAATGATTTACAGATGATTTAGTTTCACTTTCTCGTTTAAGATTAAAAAAAAAAAAAAAAAAAAATCAGGTGTGGAGAGGCTGTGGGAACTGGCCGAGGTCCTGAAGGTTGAAGCCTATGTTAAGGAACAGAGACCAGCTGTGCAATCTGTTCTCAAATCCACTTCTTCACTAGACGGGTACCTTAGCAAAGCTCCATTTTTTTTTTATTTATGATAGTCACAGAGAGAGAGAGAGAGAGAGAGAGAGAGAGAGAGAGAGAGAAGCAGGCTCCATGCACCGGGAGCCTGACGTGGGATTCGATCCCGGGTCTCCAGGATCGCGCCCTGGGCCAAAGGCAGGCACTAAACCGGTGCGCCACCCAGGGATCCCAATTTTTAAGTATTATTCCCTCTACCAGTGATGACTCCTAAACTCTCACTCTTCAGAATTGTCAGCTGGGAACCCCAGAGACTCTTTGCCCTCAGAGCTGTTCTTCAAGGGCTGTGGGGCAAAGTTCCCCAAGTCACTGAATCCCCTCTGCTTCTTGGATCTTTAGCTCAAAGTGAAGGATTCCAGATAAGTTCCCCCTAAAATCTCTTCCAGAGAAATTCTGTATGATCTTCTCTTTTCTCCAAACTTTTTCTGTCTTTTGGGGGGTAGGTGGGTAGGATTTAATATGTGTCCATTGGAACATTTAGAGGAAATGCCCCCTCTCTATCACATAGACACACACAGAGAAAGTTGGAAGCATAAAATAATATTACCTCATAATCCCATAGTCAGAGGACTAACTATTGCTAACATGTTGGTTTCTTCTATAATCTGTGGATTTATTACATGATTGAAGTCAAACTCTATAAACAATTCCTCCTCATGCTTTTGTAACTTCTGTTAGATTAGAAGCATTTAAAGCATTCCTTTTGAAAGGCTTTTGTGTGTGTGTGTGTGTGTGTGTGTGTGTGTGCGTGTGTGTGTGCAGCATTGCTCTTCATAAATGCGGCGGTGGAACTCATCAAAGGAATCTGCTCTCAGCTAATACATGATTAAATAGATGGTAATAGCACATGAGTTTTGTCAGACAAGTGAGAAAGTTAGGGCCTGGGGATGAGGAGGCTGGGATCACTGAGCTGGCTTCTCTTTCCCTATTCTTCTTTAATGAAGTTTATGGTAAATAGGCTCTTTGAAATCTGTACTTGCTAATGATTATCAGTGGAATTTGGCTGCAAGATTTCTGGAGGAAATCTCAAAAGTATGATTAACTTGGGGCTGATTTCTAGTGCTCTGAGTGCTTAAATTTCTGCACCTGTCACTGCAGTGGTGGGTCCCACCAGCACCCAGTCTACCAAGAGAAAGAGAGATATCCAGGGATATTTTTGACTCTATCTCTGGCATCCCACACATTTGTTCTGTGCTCACTCACTGTATCCCGTGGACTCTGTCTCCTAAATATTCCCCTAATTTTTGCCCTCTCCAGGCTGCTGGAAGTAGTAGTACTAGCAGTTCAGATTTACTGACTGACCTCTGTGTGCTGCATCCCTAGCCAGTAGTGTGTGTAAAGTACACATTTTGTGTGTGTAGTATTTTGTGTGTGTAGTAAAGTACACATACATAAAATCTACCGCTATTGATATTTAGTATGTTCAGTGTTGAGCAGACAATAGCACTATCTAGGTCTGGAATATTTCCATCACCCCAAAAGGGAACTCTGTTCCCATTGAGCAGTTGCCCTTCAATCTCCCCTCCACCCCCAGCCCTTGGCAACCACTAATCCGCTTTCTGTCTCTATAGATTTGTCTGTTCCAGCCATTTCATATAATGAAATGTGGCCTTTTGTGTCCAGCTTCTTTCCTTAGCATAATATTTTCGAGTTCCATCCATGTTGTAGCTACTTCATTCCTTTTTATGGCTGAATCCTATTCCATGTGTGGCTGGACCACATTTTGTTTATCTCTTCTTCAAGTGGTGGACGTCTGGGATTTACCCATCTTTTGGCTATTGTAAATAGTGCCACCGTGAATATTCAGGTACAGATTTTTGTTTGAGCACCTGTTTTCAGTTCTTTGGGGTAAACACCCAGGAGCAGAATTGCTGGGTTGTATGGCAATTCTGCATTTAACTTAGCGAGGAACCATAGGCACTGTTTTAATACTCATTTTACAGTTGGGGAAATTGTAGCTTACAGAAGGGGAGGCCCAGGGTCCGACAGTGCGGTAGGGTGTAGAGCTGAGAGCAGAACTCCTGACTAGGGCCGTGGTCTTTACTAGCATATACTACTGCTTCCTGCAGCCTTGTTTCATGTCTTCATCCTCACTCCCTTGGCTGTCATGTCCAGTTTGTGCTCCTCCAGCCTGATGTCATGCAGTGGCCAGATTTATCTTTCTGAAACACTAATCTGACCATGTTACTTCCTGGCCTAAAACCCTGTATTGATTCCCTCACAAGCCCTTAGAATGATGTCGTGAATCACTAACCTGCTCTTGAAGGCCCTTTGGGACCTGAGCTGCATCTCTTCCATCTGCACATCCTGCTCATGCTGTTCTCTCTGCCTGGCTTGATCTCCTCCTGGTTCATTCTCCCCTGCCCATGGGTCCCCTCATGGAAAGCCTTCTTTGTCTTTTGAGCTAGGTTAAGGGCTGCCCCTCCTCCCAGCCCCACTCCTCCAGGCGTCTCTAGCTTCAACCTAGTCACACCGTGTCACTTCAGCCTGCTTGCTTGTGTGTTTTTCTGCAGGATTGTGAGGGCCTCAGAGCAGGGCCTGGATCTGTTTCTCCCTTGTCCTTCCAGCACGCAGCCTGGGCCCACTGAATAAGCTAGATGTCAAGAAAGTTTATCACCACATCCAAACACTGAGTCACCCCTGGTAGCCCACTTAAATAGAGAGCTTCAGCAAACACAGGTATAGCAAAGCTTGGTTTCAGCACATATGAAGTGGATGTAAGAATTCTGAGTTTAAAGTATGGTTTCAAAGACTAGAAAAGGAGTAAGCCCTGGCCACTGGCAAACAGTTCAATAAAGATACTAATGGTTAAGTGTAGTTTTGAAGAATTATGACAGCTTTTGGTCAGCTACTGGGAGATTTTGAAAATCCTGCCCTACCAGTCAGTCCAGAAGAGTGAGCTGTATACTCATAGTAAGAATCTCAACATTCACAGTGACCCAAGATCCTCATGACCCAATTCAGGGCTCCTGGTAAAAGGCCAGGCTGGAGCCTGAGCCCTGGAGAGGCCACTGTGTATGAAGGCTACTAGCCCTGACTACTGGATGTGAATCCCAGGTTCACTCACTATTGACTAGTTCTGTGATCTTGGGTGACTTATTTAACTTACTAGTACTTTTGTACTAGTACTTTTGTATTCTAATTTGTAAAATACAGACTAAAACAGTGTCCATTTTATGGTATTATTGTAAGAATGCATGTAAAGCACTTGGAACCATCTCTGGAGTAGTGTCTGCTCAGTACATGTCAGCTATGATGATGGTGTTACTGATGATGGTTCTGACAATGGTAGTGACGGTGATGATGATGGTAGTGGCATGGTTGATGATGGATGATAGTGATGATGGTGATAGTGATGGTGATGATGATAGTAATGATGATGATAAAGTGATGATGATGATGATGATAGTGACAGTGCTGCTGCTGCTGATGGTGATAGTGATGATAGTGATGTGATGGTGAGAATGTTGGTGATAATCATAATGGCAATCATGGTGAGTATAATGATGGTGATAAATGTGGTAGGTAGTAATTATGTGGAGCCTATCTCTTCCCATAAAGCTACATCTTGAGATCTTAGTCTTCTATAGTTATTTACATGGAGGAGGAAAGTTGAAGAGCAGAGGCATTTTGGGTAGATCAGGGGAGCAAGACCTAGCTTAATTTAGCAACACTGAGAAATGAAGGATGAAAGAAGAAAGTGAGTTGTGAGTGGGCCTGTCCCAAGCAGACAGTCTCTACCTATATGCGCTTATCAGTTGGTATCTGAAAGTAGGAATTGCAAGAGAGAAGAGAGAAAGATGGTAGGATCTGTAGAGCTTACCTTATCCCTTGCCTTCTTCCTAGATACAGGCATTCATTCCTGCATTGGTATTAGGTCCTGCTCCCATGCCCTGCAATGCTGCCTCGACTCTTCTTGGCCATGTGAATGGCTAAAGGAGGGCAAGACATCAGGTGGATATTCAGAGAAGGTAGAGGTGGGAAGAGGAAGAAAAGCATGGTGGCCTGATCCAGTTGACCAGTTTTACTTCATGAAGTAGGAAAGGAGAAGACAGATCTGTTGCTGCCTTTTGCAGTACAGTGACCCTGCCTGCATGTAATTCTGTCCTAGTCTTTGTTTCTGGTTTTCATTAAGCAGGCAGGTTAACTTCTACCATGGTGTGGGAAGTTGGAACTAAAAATGCTTTTAGAAAACCACACAACTCCGTGGACAAAAGCAGTTTGATCTATTAGGGGGAACACGCACTTTGGAGCCAAGCAGGGTTAAGACTGTTTTTCAGCTGTGGACTTTGATTATTTAATCTCTTTCCATCTACATTTACCAATTATAAATAGAATGGGGATAATACATCCCCAATAGAATTGCTGAAGATTGAATAATATAAACCATATATCACACCTTATTAGTTTCCTGGGGATACCATAGCAGTTATCACAAACTGGGGAGCTTAGAATAACAGAATCTTATTCTGTCACAGTTCTGAAGGCTAGAAGTCTGAAATTAAGGTGTTGGCAGAGCTGTGCTCCCTTTGATGGCTGTAGGGAAGAATCCTTCTCTCTTTTTAGCTTCTGGTGGCTCCTGAAAATCTATGGTTGTATCTATCACTCTAATCTCTGCCTCCATGGTCACATGGCCCTCTCTGTGTGAATCTGTCTTTGCATTTCTCTGTCCTTATAAGGAACGTTCATTAGATTTAGGACCACCCTAACCCAGTATCCAACTCAACATGATTATGTTTGCAAAGACCTTATTTCCAAATATGATCACATTTATAGGTACTGGGCATTAAGACTTTGGTATATCCTTTTGGAAGACACTATTGAACCTATTACATGCATCCAAACTAGGGACTGGCAGTTGATGGTGATCAGATACCATTAATTCCCTATCTCCCCATTCTTCTAAAACTGAAAGAAAAAAAAGCATTTGCCTTCTATGAAAGAAGAATCTTGAAAACAAATTACTAATCAATATCCCCTCTGTCCTCTTTAGACACAGATTTTTTTGTTTCCTTTCCATTAGTATTTAATGTAACCTCTGTGCAATGCTGTTCATGTTTATACAGTGTATTGATTTTTTTTTCTTATCCAGTAAGCATACATATCAGAGCACAGAGGACTATTTCCAGCACAAATAGACAACTTGCATGTCATTTTCGTGTTAATTAAAATGTAAGATTTAGAGTCAGGAGGATATTCAAATACGGAAACAGAACTGGTTCCCTGACTGTCTCTGATAACAGCATCTTTGGATTGAGGTTGATTGATCAGTAGCCAAAAAAGTCATATGTGGCATTGCTCTTTGATTTAGGTTCCAATAAATGTCTTGGACCGAAGCCCCTGTTTCTGCCCTACCTTGACATTAGCTGTCTTGAAGGTCAAGTTGGCCTTGTTGGTCTGTGAGAAAAATTTAACTTGACTACAGCCTACATTGTTACCACAGGACCAAGGACTGGCTTTATTGTGTTTTTAGCCCCTGAGTAATACATTCAATGTTCTCATAATCTGCAGCCATTCCTGATTAAACTGGTCACAGACTGGCTTCTCCAGTGATGGTGATGATGATAGTCATAGAATTTGGGGTGTAATAGGTTTACCAGCATGCAGAAAAGAGTTCTAATGGTGGGACGCCTGGGTGGTTCAGCAGTTGAGCATCTATCTGCCTTTGGCTCAGGGCATGATCCCAGAATCTGGGATCGAGTCCCACATCTTGGGCTCCTTAAGAGGAGCCTGCTCCTCCCTCTGCCTATATCTCTGCTTCTCTGTGTATCTCTCATGAATAAATAAATAAAATCTAAAACAAAAATTTAATGGTTAAATAATCAGAACTCTGAGGGAAAGGGAAAACTTAAAATTCCTAAAAAGCAAAAACAGATCCTTATAAGAAGTCATCAGACACTTTTATGCCAGAAGACAGTGAGATGGTACCTCCAGTGCTGAAGAAAAATGATTTTGGACCTTGAGTTATAGATTTAGCCAGATTATCAATCAAATGAGGACAAAGTAACAACACTTTTAAGACTTATAAAATAAAATAAAAAAATTTCTAAACAGATTAACTTGAGAATAAATAAATACTGAAAATACTCCATGGAACTTAAAAAAAAAAGCATCCAAGAAATAGAAAGAAATGGGATCTAAGAAACATAGTTTTGCTTTAAGGAATAATGTATAACAATACTGAAAGCTGTAAAGAGAGGGCTCCAAATGACAGCAGTGCAGCAAGCCTGGAAAGTAACCAGTCCTGATTAGAGCAGAGTGTCAAAGCATTCTGGGAATGACAACTTTAAGAAGAAAGAAACCACTCCCTGCAACAGATACTATCATTAAGGAAATGGTATATGACAGGAAGAAAAAAAGAAGGGCAATGAGAAACTTTAGGGAAAAAAAGTTGCACAAAAAAGAATGCTAGTCCAAATTGAAGCAAGTAAAAATATGGCATGATTTTGAATAATTGATAAACTATAAGAAAAGGGACTGAATTAGAAACATACTGCTTTGAGGAGCAGATGGATAGTGATGTAGGATTATATTTTTTACTTTATTCTTCAGAGAATAACATTTTCCTAATCAGCATTATAATAAAGTCTTTTAATTTTTTTTACTTTTAGTTTCTGGAATTAACTTATAAACAACCACAAAGAATTGTGGTTGCAGAACAAAATATATATGTTATAAGTCTAACAATTTCTGGAAGAAAGAAGTAGGAAAGGCAAGTGTAGGACACTAATTTCATTATCTTTTTTAGTAAGAAGACATAAAACAAAAAATAGTCTCTAAGTGCTGTGAAAGTTGAAGTTTAATTTTTTAATTTGGAGTTACAAAGATAGCTAATTGAAAGACTAAAAATAGTCATTAACATTGGAAGTGTGGAGAGAGAGAGATTTATAGGTTGCAAATCCTATAAATTTGTAAGGTAAAAATTCATGACCTAAATCCACATCTGTCAAAGCAGGAATTCAGTTAATAGTATGTAATTTGATGAATCAAGAAATAAAGATACATGTTTAATTTTTAGAGTATTTAAGTTAACTAACCATTTTGGTTAAGGAAGCCATAAAAACTAAAAACAGTATCTGTTTAAACATTTGCCTCAGGGAAGCTGGGTTAGAGTGGGTAGGGGAAGGTAACAGGAAATTTGCTTTTCTTTTTAAACAGACTTCTGTTAAGAACCCTTTTCCCTAGTACACATACATTACTGTGCTTTTGAAGAGTAACAAAATGGCTACATTATTGCTCATTATATGGATTGAATAATTTATAGAAACTTAAAATATAATCATTCTTTGTTTTGGGAACATTTAGGATCCACACACAGTTGTGTTACTTTATACGGTGCTCTGCAAAAACAGTCATATATAAATAAATAAATCTTTCTGTATATTTCTAGGCCAAACCAACCTTGTATATAAGCTTTTATGCATATTTTTTAATTATTTCCTAAGGAGAGAATCCTAGGCATGAAATTGCTGAGTTAAAGGGCTGACCATTATAAAGCCTCATATTATGGACACACATATTTTGTCCCTCTTATTTTTGAGTATAGACATTTTGGTGAAAACACTCCAAGGGATGAAACTATTACCAGAATGTGAGGCTCTCAGACCAGGTTTGTTTTGGGGTCCATCTTGTGATAAAATGACTCATTAATGGCCACCATATAGCTTCTCTATTACTATACTAAAGGTGTTTACCTTTATTTTACACAGCCCACAAAGGAAGATACAGCAAGAATCACTGGTGTTTAGTAAGCACATATTAAAGCCAGGCACTCTTTTAATGACTACATTCACCTTCATTCATATTCTTGTGTAATCCTTAGTATGACCCTCGGAGGGCTACTGTCTTAATTTATAAGGGAAGGAGCAGAGGCAGAGAGATGAACTCATCTGCCCAATACTACATGGCCAGTAAGGTCGAGATGGTGCCACACCAGGTGTCTGAGTCCTGAGCCCAAGCTTCACCGTACTCTGCTGTTTACAGGTCTGCCTTACCTGTGAATAGGAGGCAGACCTGGGTCAGACCCACTCAGTGCCCACACAAAGAGTATAACCACACAAAGAACCCCAGCTTACAGCCTGGTACACAGTAAATACTCAATAAATAATTGCTGATTGATAAATGAGCCAAACTTTGTACTAATCTCCATATTACTACTTTATTTAATCTTCATTCTATGAGGAAATTTTACCCCATTTTACAGATGAGAGAAGTGAGGTTGCCGGAAGTCAAGTTGCTCATCCGGGGTATCACAGCTGTTTTGACAGAGGTGACATTTCCATCCAGATCTGTAGGATTAAAAATCCAGAGCTCTGTATCTTGTTCAAAGTGTCTTTAGGAGAATTCAAGGAGTTAAGTCTTGTGAAACCCTTAGCCCAGCAGTTCTCAAAGGGTGTTTTTCAAACCAAGAGCACAGCAGCAGCCCCTGGGAACTTGGAAAGGCTCTCCTGAGGCCCTGTCCCCAGGTCTTGTGAATTGGAAGCTCGGGGTGGGGCACAATGATGCATGTTTCCACAGGCTGTCCTGGTTCTGATGCATGCATACGTGTGCGAGCAGCCTCAGCCCATTGTGAGTGCTTGTCAGATGCCAGCTCCTGCTGTGGTCTAGGATCTAGGGAACGGGTGGAGGGAGGGGCTCAGGGTGGAGTGTCTAGGACCTACTAGCTTCTCCCAGTTGTTTGATGCCAGCCACTCCTGGCCTGTCACGGATGCATATTTGTCCCAGGTTCTCACTGGCTGGAGTCCAGAGAAAGCCTCTGAGGAGAGAGAGGGCTGGGCATGTTAAGCCAGGTCTTTGGATTGCTTGGCAGCCAGCCACCTCCTGCTGTGCGGTGCTTCCCTGCCCTGTGCATCCTCTAGCCTGGTCCTAAAGTCCAGAGAGGGCTGGGGGGGGGTGCCTTTCTGATGTTTTTGGGAAGAGGGGTGCAGACAGCATGGGGAGAAGGGAAGGGCACTACAAATTCTTCCTCTGGCCTCTGCAGAAATCTGCCTCCGACTCAAAACAACTCATGGGTCCCTAGTGCTGCCTTAGGTTTCTTACGTGTGGGTTTGGGAATTTAATGTTCTTGAGTGCCTGTGGTACGCCAGGCTCGGCAGGGGTGTGGCCCTACTGTGTGCAAGCCACCATGCTGACTTCCTGGCAGTGTTCATCCTGCTCAGGGCTTCTGACGCACTGTGTGGAAGCCACGCTGTGAGGAAACAGGCTCAGAGAGGTCCGGCAATGGTCTCAGGCCACCAGCCAGTGGGGACAGTTGGGTCCAAACCCAGGTCATTCTCGCTGACTCCGTGCTTATTCTGCTGTAACTCTTAGTTATGACCTGACTGAAAGATATGAAGTGTGACCATGGACAAGCCCCTCTCTTCCTCTCGTCCTGTAGGTTGTCCCAAATCACGGCCTCCATGCAGCAGGATTCTTCACAGCCTCTGTCATCTCCTTTGTGCTGACCTGGGTCACACTTTTCTTCATGGCTCGATACCAGTGTTTAAAGGGAGGCCCATTTGCCAGGCATCAGGTGAGTCTCCATGTGTGTTTTGTACCTGGAGGGGGACCGGTTGGCAGGAGATGTGAGGTTGAAGTTTATCCTCCAGCTAGGTGAGTCTCTGCCCTGGATGAATGTCCCCATCCCCAGGGAGATGACAGACACATGCCCATGTCCAGGCTCAGCTGTGGAGACTCCTAACAACCATGCCAGGATGTGTCCTTGTCATTCATCGTTTTTATTTATCTTTTTTAAAGATTTATTTATTTATTCATGATAGACACAGACTGAGAGAGAGAGGCAGAAACATAGGCAGAGGGAGAAGCAGGCTCCCTGCAGGGAGTCCGATGTGGGACTTGATCCTACATCCTGGGATCAGACCTGAATTGAAGGCAGGCATCCAACCTCTGAGCCACCCAGGCGTCCCTCATTCATCGTTTTTAAAGCTTTCTGGGTGATTCCATCAAGTGGCCAGGGCTGAGGGCCCCTTGCGATCTGACTGAATAACGGAGCCCCCATCTGGGTGGCCGGCTCTGTGTTCCTGCCACACTGACTCAGGTCCTGGTCCACACTCCTCAATGGTCCACACTAACTTCCTCCTCAGGGAGAGAGTGGATCTGTCAGCCCGGCTTGGGAAGCCCCCCCAGGGCCAGCTTCTGCCCACCTCTGCTGCCATTTTCTACTTCACTCCTCAGCCCCAGTCAAGGCAGTAACTCAGCGTTCCCTGAGATCATCAGCTCACCATACTCACCCCGGATGCTTTCCCATCCTCTCTGCCCTTCGTGAGTGTAGTGCTGGCTGGGGTGGGGGCCCTCTCTCCGGGTTCTGGCACTAGTTTCTGTAGACCCCACCCAGCACACCTCCTAATCTCTTGGGCCCACCTGTGAACGTCTTATTCTCTCTATTCCTGCCTTGGTCTGGATTCCCACAGAAGCACACCCCGGGGCCAGGACCCAAACACAAGTAGCCTGTATGGGAAGTGATGCCAGGAGGTAGTAGTGTGGGGTTGGGAAGTGAGGCAGGAAGGAAGGCTGCTGGTCAGGTTACTTCTGTGGGTCCCTGGAGCTTCACCCTGCCTGGGACCTCTGGGGACTGTATGTAACTCATCTCAGAATCATTCCACCCAAGGAGGGAAGGAGCTGGAGTATATACTATACCCCGCTAATCATCAGTTAAGGACATGGGGGCATAGGGGCCATTAGAAGGTAGGGGAGGAAGGCCTGTCCTTCCCACTGAGAAGGCACTTTGAGACCAGAGAACAGAGCAGGCCACTGCATACTATTTACACAGAGTTTTATTCAGGGTAACTTAATTGGTAGGTGATCAGGTGAGGGGCGATCCAGGGGCTGAGCAGCTATTCTTACAGAGTCCAGACCTTACTCCACAGATTTTATAGAGTGAGGGGACATGCAGAGGGCACTGTAGTGAGATCAAAGGGTCCACTGACACCTTCATGGGTTCGAGAGCACCTCACTGACAGCTGCCCTTTCATTAGATCTCGTGGCACCATCTGTGCATCAGGAGGGGGAAAGACTATGTTATCTTTAAAAAATTTATGGAAGGCCTAAACAAACCTCTCACTTCTGGCCTTCTGGCCTTCCCATTTCTAAGGAATGTATATTAATCTCCAAGGGGCCAGAACACATAGCCCCAAGAAAGGACATGAATGAGATGGAGGGCCACAGATAGAGTCAGTATTGCCAGTGCTCCTGCAGGGGCCGGACACAGGGGAACCTTATTTCCCTGGCATGGGCCCTGAGGGCCAGCAAAAGCCTTTAGGAAAAGAAGTGTGGGTATTGGCTGAGAGATCTTGGGCTAGTGGACACTGGAGCAGTAAGGGCGAGGGGACATGGGTAGATAACAGGTGGTATCTGCCACCATCCCCACTACTTGGTACGGAACCTGGGGCTTGGAAGGCCCTGAATAAATGTGTGGGAATGAACGAGCCTTCAGCCCATCAGTGGTTGGACAGACAGGAAGGAAATCAGAGCCGCAGTTCATAGAGTGCAGTGAGCTCCATGAGAAGACGCTTGAGGCAGTAAGTGTCATGGCATGTTGTTGGTCCCTCCAGGGCCATGGAGGGCTGGAGCTGCTGTGACCCAGTGTCACCCAGGGGCCCAGCACCTTGAAGGGAACATCAGCCATCCCTCCCCTTCACTCTATATTGAGGAAACTGAGGCCCATGAAGTTGAAACACTTGGGTCAAGTGGCCACATGTAGGCTGGACTTGGCTTCTGGGGGCCATTTCTGGAGGCTGGAGGGCCTGTCTCATTGCTCTCTTGGTGTCTGCTTCCCAGAGGAGAGGTCGGTCATTTCAAAGTGATATGGGCCCACAGTGTCTGTGGCAGGCGAAAGGGAGGAGGAGACAAAGGGCCCCTCTTAACAGACCTTCAGCTTGTCTCCCAGAGCCACTATCAATCACAGAACAAAACTTCCCTGCTGCTATGATGAAGGAGCAGGAATCATTTCCTGGAGATGAAAGGCTGATCATTACACCTGCAGAGAGGAAAGCAAAGTGTTGATTTAAGGCCTGAAGACCCTTGAAGTTCACAGAATGAACTCTTTTCACATTTTTCTTTATTTTTGCCAGCCCAAGGCCACCAGTGAGACAGTGTGCTATAAAACACAAGACAGTCTTCTTCACCTTTTCTAGCACTTCGCTCCGTCTATCTTATGAGTTAGATCGACTTGGGACCAGATGCCAACCCTGACTCTTCATGGACTATGTGAATGCAGATAACCCCTCTGAGCTGTGGTTTCTTGTATGTAATGTGGGGGCAATAGCACTTATTTTGCGGTGACAGTTTCATGATGATAACATATCCAAGGCACAGGGAGAGGAATTCTTAAGTATTTGCTATAGTTATCACCTCTTTGAAGAATTAATAATAAGGACAAAATGATCCAATCATTGGGTTGGGCTTAATTATCTCCCATGTCACTTCCATCTGACAATTCTATATTCTAATTAGAAACCAGCCAGATGCATGTCGAAGTCTGTCTGCCAACTGGAAATTCCCTCTGTACGATGATGATTATGGTGATGGTGATGATGGTGATGATGATGGTTTTGATGATGGTGATGGTGGTGATGATGATGGTGATGATGGTGATAGTGATAATGACAATGGTGATGATGATGATGGTGTTGATGATGGTGATAATGATTGTGAGGATGGTTGTGGTGCTGGTGGTGTTGATGATGATGGTGCTGGTGGTGATGATGGTGATAACAATGATTATGAGGATGGTGGTGGTGATGGTAATCATGGTGAAATATTTATTTTTTTATTTTTTTATTTTTTGTTGAGTGAAATATTTTTATAGGTCTTTACAATTTGCAGAGGCTTTTCCATACATTGTTTTGCTTATATGCACAGTAACCCTATGCAGGGCTACTGGAATTATGATCCCATTTCTTTGATGAGAAAATGGAGGCCCAGGGCAATGCAGTGTCTTGTCTGAGTTTACCCTCCTCACAGGTGATGGGGCCACCAAGTTTCTCTGACTGCAGGTCCCTGCTTTTCCCCCATGATTTTCTCAGCACAGGACATTCATAAGAAGGCCTACTCCATTGTTCTTGAAATTTCCCTGCAGGTTCAGCATCATGAGAGCAAGCTGGAGCACTCCCAGTTTACCTCAGCTGATGGTGTCAATGAGGACCTTGCGCTGAATGACCAAATGATTGACATTCTGTCTTCAGAGGACCCTGGGAGCATGCTTCAAGCCTTAGAAGAGTAAGAATTCTCAATCACATTATACTTGCTTGGATATGATGACTGCTTAACTGCACTGGCCTGAGAGCAAACACTGAGTATGTTGCATTCATTCACTCATTCATTCATTCAGTTAATCATTCATGTGTTACTCAGTAGTCATTGTGGAACTACAGCTATGCTTAGTATTTGGGAAAAGGGATGAATAAGACGTAGTTTGTGCTATGATCTAATGGGAAAGACAGTCACATAAACGAAAGTGACCATAAAAGTTTGATGAACACCATGCTGCTAAAAGGAGGCTTTCCAGGTGGACTAAGAGAAGGAAGACTTCAGGCAGAGGGAAGAAAGGGCAGATGAAAGGATAGGAAATGAGCAAGATGCATTTGGTGAAGCACAGTAACTCGGTTCAACTGATGTGTGGATTGAGGTATTGAGTACAGAGAAATAAAGGAAGAGGCTGGAGAGAGGGGCCAGGCCAGGCAGTGTGTTTGCCGAACTGAATTCCATTCTTTTTATTTATTTAACGAATACTTAACAATGTACCTCCTGTGTACAGTAGAACCTAGAGCCAGACCCAGTTCCAAACACTTCGTGAATACTAACTTGTAATCCTCTTAGCCACCCTATGGAGCAGGTATTGCTGCTCTTACCATCTCATGGATGAGGATTTGAGAGAGGCTGTGGAGCTTGCCCCAGGGCACACACTTGAAAACAGAGAGCCAGGCTCAAGCCCAGGCAGTCTGGCTGCAGGGCGCATGCTTGCGATCAGGATGCTGCTGCACTGGCCACAGTGTCTCACTCGATGAGGCTCATCAGCGTGGCCTTTCCTCCTGTCCCTTTTGCAAATATTTGCAGAGGGCTTCTTTATATGTGTCCTTTCTCCAGTTGTCTTCTAAAATGCTGTCTCATCTTTTACTTCTTCAAACATATGAAGCATAATTATCTTAAAGTTTCTGAAACTTTATTATCTCCCATTACCTGTGCCTGCTCTCTATTGTTGCTCCTAGGTTGTGGTCCTAGCTCCTGGTCTTGTCCTATGCCTGGGTCATTTTGTTTTTTAGTTTTTAGTTTAGTTTAGTTTAGTTTTGTTTTATTGGAGTTCAATTTGCCAACATGTAGTATAACACCCTGTGCTCATCCTGTCAAGTGCCCCCCTCAGTGCCCGTCACCCAGTCACCCCACCCCACCCCCGCCCACCTCCCTTTTCACCACTCCATCACTCCTTGTTCATTTCCCAGAGTTAGGTGTCTCTCATGTTTTGTCACCCTCACTGATATTTTCACTCATTTTCTCTCCTTTCCTTTTATTCCCTTTCACTAATTTTTATATTCCCCAAATGAATGAGACCGTATAATGTTTGTCCTCTCCGATTGACTTATTTCACTCAGCATGATACCCTCCAGTTCCATCGACATCGAAGCAAATGGTGAGTATTTGTCGTTTCTAATGGCTGAGTAATATTCCATTGTATACATAAACCACATCTTCTTTATCCATTCATCTTTCGATGGACACCGAGGCTCATTCCACAGTTTGGCTTTTGTGGACATTGCTGCTAGAAACATTGGGGTGCAGGTGTCTTGGCGTTTCACTGCATCTGCATCTTTGGGGTAAATCCTCAATAGTGCAATCCTGGGTCGTAGGGCAGATCTATTTTTAACTCTTTGAGGAACCTCCACACAGTTTTCCAGAGTGGCCACACCAGTTCACATTCCCACCAACAGTGCAGGAGGGTTCCCCTTTCTCCACACCCTCTCCAACATTTTCTGTTTCCTGTCTTGTTAATGTTCCCCATTCTCACTGGTGTGAGGTGGGATCTCATTGTGGTTTTGATTTGTATTTCCCTGATGGCCAGTGGTGCAGAGCATTTTCTCACGTGCTTGTTGGCCATGTCTATGTCTTCCTCTGTGAGATTTCTCTTCATGTCTTTTGCCCATTTCATGATTGGATTGTTTTTTTCTTTGCTGTTGAGTTTGATAAGTTCTTTATAGATCTTGGATACTAGCCCTTTATCTGATAGGTCATTTGCAGATATCTTCTCCCATCCTGTAGGGTGTCTTTTAGTTTTGTTGACTGTTTCTTTTGCTGTGCAGAAGCTTTTTATCTTGATGAGGTATGCCTGGGTCATTTTGATTGTGTGCCTTTGGTCCCCATACTAATGCTCTTCAGTAAGGCATCCTCTTTTTCCTATTTGCTAGTTGAAGGATCTGATGCTCTTCTAAGTGAAGAGGTATAGAACAGCCACACATTTAGTAAGTGACAGGACAGGACTGGAGCTTTCTCTGTAGAATCTCAGCCATGTTATGTTTCACAAATATTCTCTGAGTCCTGGTTTCTTCATCTCTGGGTGGGGGAAACCAGAAGTGCCAGGGGATACTGTAAAGTTTCATTATGGGAAAGGGACTTGGTGGCAGAGTCTTCCCTGGAGTTTTGCATCTCTGAGTTGGGGCCTGACTTAACAGGAGATGAGCAGATGGAAAAGAGAAGCACTCAAGATGCTCATCCCTTCTAGGAGTCTTAAGAGCGGTGCAAACAGCAACTGGTAGTGGGAGAGCCTGAGAGCAAGATCTAACAGCTCTGGTCCTGTCTCCCTGGGGCCTGGAAACTGTCCCATGGCGGGCAGAGATGGACTCAAGAGAGCACAAGAAATGGAGAGAACTGTCTCTACTTCCTTAGGAGTGACTAGTCACTGGTCTGAGAGAAGTGCTCTCTCGTGTCCAACTCTTGGCACTTTGTGAGCTATGGAGGTTCTGAGCACAGAGGGACTTCCATCCTGCTGGAGGGTTGTCCCTTCCCAGCCGAGTGCCATCCTCCAGTGTCAGACCTTCAGGCCCATACCTGCTGGGCTGTCCTTGCACCCAGCTGGGCATTGGGCCTTGTTCATCTGTTTCTGGGTCTGGGCTCATGTGGTGTGGCTAACTGCGCTTTGCACAGCCATTCAGGTGTGATTCTTCATTTTAGCTTAATTCCCTAATCAGAATGCCAAGGGCAACAAATCAGAATTTGCCACGCTACCCAAGAGGAAAGAGGGAGGGGAAGAGTGGATGGGTAGTGGAGTGGCTGGCAACTGGCAGAGATTCATGAATGTCTCTCATTACATTAAATGGTAGGCGCTGGTGACTATAAAAGTGTTGCCTAGCTAAAAGTGTGTTGTCTTCCAAAACATGGAAAGGAAAAGTAGAGTGAGATGACTTGGCTTGTGTGATCAGCACCTAGAAATTAATTTGCAGGTAGGTCATACTCTGCAACCTCTGGCCAAAGGAATTAGGGTTATAATTAGCATATGTATATATGTAATACGTATGTATTACATACACACACAGTACATGTGTACTAATACGCAACAGTACATGTAGTAACATATCATAGTAACAGCGTATAACGTGAACGGTATTAGTATCATATGGAAGGTATCAATCATCCTGTCTTTGTTGTTAGTTCAAGAAGTGATGGTGTATAAGAAGCACGGGCTTGGGATCCCTGGGTGGCGCAGCGGTTTGGCGCCTGCCTTTGGCCCAGGGCGCGATCCTGGAGACCCAGGATCGAATCCCACGTCGGGCTCCCGGTGCTTGGAGCCTGCTTCTCCCTCTGCCTATGTCTCTGCCTCTCTCTCTCTCTCTGTGTGACTATCATAAATAAAAAAAAAAAAAAAGGAGCACGGGCTTCCTTGAGCCCCACATTCTATGAAGTGAACAGGCTGCGATGTGCTGGTCCTGGTGTGTAGAGTGCTCGGAGGACATTGAGGTTACCAAGATTTTATTCTTGTAAATCCCCTCGGAGCTCTGGACTTTTCTATTTATTTCTCCTTGGGAGCCCCTCTTGTTTTGCCTGAAGAGTGTTTAACATTGATTGTGGAGCATGACCTGAGAGTGCTCAGCTGGAGAGCTGCATTTGTCCTGGTCTCCTCCCTTACCCCTCTCTTCCCCCTCCCTCTCCCCCACCGCCCCCATCCCAACATTCATTATTTATTGAGCACTCGCTGTGTTTCAGACTCCGTGGTTGAATGCTCGTTTTAGGGACCTGGTGTTTGTTTGTTTTTTTTTCGATCATAGCATTGTCAGTTACTTTTAATCTTTCCATCTTGACTTAAAGTTGGGCTTTGGAGCTTCCAGAAAGAAAATGTCACTCAGAATGTCAGGGGCTTAGTATGCATGGAAGTCTGTGATTGTCTCTCCACAAAAAAAAAAAAAAAAAAAAAAAAAAAAAAAAGCTTTTTTTCCCTCTAACAAATAATTTATCCCATTTGTAATTCTTATGTGAAATTTAGCTGGGCTTCTAAATATGTCATTATGTGACTTGATTGCTACCTCGTTTCTCAGACCCATCAGAGCCCTGACCTTGGTCTCTTTTGCTGATTTACCTTTGATAAAGAGCATCTCCTTGGTTTGCGTGGTGGTTTATCTTTTACATCATTTCTTCATGGGCTGTCTCACCGAGAGTATCTGAGGGAGAGGGGTTTCCTTGGATTTGTGTCAGGCTCTTAGACATTGTCATAATGGAGGCAGCTTAGCTCTGGACAGGCAGAGGCAAGAGGGAGGAGAAACTGGGAGAACTGGGTACCTCTGTCTGCTCCTGGAAGTTTCTAGAAGCACAGAGAGCCCCACAGTGTCTTAGCTCTAGCATTGTTCTGGCCCAGATCACCGCCAGGCACCTCTTGCCTGTGACCTTAGGTAATTCTCACAATGGCTCTGGAAGGGAAGCTGATGTTTAAAAAGTTTGATTGGTTTTGCCTAAGGTCACACAAGTGACTGGTGATGGGTTTGCCCCCAGGCCCATATCCTTTCAGATCCACTGTTCTATTGACAAAACAGCTTTTAAAAAAGATGACACTTAGAATTTTCCAGAAACACAAAGGGAAAGAAGAAAGTAAGTCCTGGCCAGTGTTTATTTCCTGTTATTTAAAGAAGCTCATAGCTATCTTTTTTTTTTTAATATTTTATTTATTTATTCATGAGACACAGAGAGAGGCAGAGACACAGGCAGAGGGAGAAACAGGCTCTTCACTGAGAGCCTGATGTGGGACTCGATTCCGGGACTCCAGGATCACGCCCTGGGCCGAAGGCAGACGCTAACCGCTGAGCCACCCAGGGATCCCCAACACATTGCTATCTTTTGATGTTGCCAGCATCCTGTTCTAGACTCTCTAAATTGTGGTTTCTAGGCGAACAGAATAGGCATTCGGTGAGTATTGGTTGAATTGAGGCTTTTAGATCCATGCCTTGAGTGGTTTCCTGCACCCGCCATGTAGTAGGATTTTTTTACAACTGCACCATTTTTATTCTATATTAATGCTGCTGAGATGTGATTTTGTTTCTCATTTCCGGAACTCAGGGTAATGGAGCAGCTCACCCCAAATTCTGGTAGTTCGTTTGTTCTTTCTGGGTAATTTGCTCCTGTGTGCAATCATTTTTAAAACACAGGAGGCCCTGGCTCGACACTGGCAAATCGTCTGGGTGGTGGTCCTCGTGGGATGCACACAAGCAGAATATGAAGGCCCGTGTGGATAACCCTGCAGTTCTATGGTGTAGAGGGGCTATAAAGCAGCAAAATGCTCTGTTGCAGAATAGCAGGGGCTCGCTTTCCCCTGGGGGTACTGGGAGGCCCTCTAGGGGAGGCTCAGGAGAGCTGAGACTTGAGTGGTGAGCACCCCGTGGGGGCTGCATGGATGGAGCTCAGGGAGGGACATACGTGGGCACTTAGGGTCTAGAAGGGGATGAGGCCAGCGTGGCCGTAGCACACGGTAGTGGGCTGGAGGGTCACGCAGAGCCAGTGTGAGCATGACCTGGAGCAGCTTCCATTATTCATCCTGACTTCCCTGCCCTTGACTTTCTTCCTGTCACTCAAGGCTGTCAGAAGCCACCTTAGGTGTCTTGTCTGTGTCTTGTCTTGTCTTTAATGTTGGACTCTGTCTTCCCAGCTAGGCAGGAAGTTCACAAAGGTGGGGACTTTCTGTCTTGTGTGCTGATTTATTCTGAGTGCTTCAAGCACTGCCTGGCACACAGTAGGTGCTTGTGGAGGTGGGGCCATACAACAGTGGCAAGCTTGATGGAGAGTCACCAGCAGGTAGAATGGGGCCTCTCTGGTTAATTGGACAGGAAAGATGGTGAGAAGGGGCAGGGTTACTCCAAACAGAAGTTAGTGCTGTAGGTTCAGGTTTGACGTGGCCTCGCAGGCTGCCCAGAGTTGGCACCAGGGGGTTGGGCTGTGGCGGGACACCCTTGCAGAGCAACACTCGGTTGGCAGCCACTAGTCCCTTGGCTGGGCTGCACCCGGCCTCTCACTCAGGGCTGATGTCCCAGGAGGACCTCCACGGGGTAGGTCTGTGTGATGTCCCTCCCACAGGCTCCACAGAGGTCCGCAGAATCAAGGAATGGATGAGGGAGGAGGAGCAGCAGCACCCACTGATGGCTTGGGAGTGGGGTCTGTGGGAGAAGAGCTGTCAGCACCCAGGGGGAAGGTGCTGCTGCTTCCTAAGATGAGGAAAGAGGGAGACTGAGTTTTGAGGAAAAGATCTAGAGGCCTTTCTGAGCTGGGCGAGTTGGAGATACCTACAGACACCAGATGGATGTGTCAGGAGGAGCCCAAAGGTCTGTTCAGATGCAGGCGGGGTAGGAGTGGGGACTGCAGGTGGCAGGACAGGAAAGGAGGGGGAAACCCCCAGAAAGTGGAGAGAGGTGTGGAGGGGAATGGGAAGGCGCCTCAGGAACCATAGCCTTTACACCCTCAGCAAAGTGACAGGAAACCAGGGGAATGAGAGCAGGAGAGAAAAGGAGTCCTAGAAGAAGGGGCAGCCAACCTGCTGTGCAGGGAAGCATCAGAGTAAAGAGAACCCGGGGCCACGAGAAGGACAGTTACGGTGATGTCAGAGGCTCTGAATGCTCTGCTGGGGATGGTCCTCCACAGACAGGGGAGGCTCAGGGACAATTGCAGGAAATGGTACTGAGAGGCTGGGAGCCAGAGCTCTGGTGTCAGCACCAGGGCCATCGTCCTGGGAAGGGAAGTCCAGAGCATGCAGAGATGCCTGCAGGTGCGTGATGAGTGGTGTGAACATGGCACGTCCCTATATGATACTTCCCAATGAAGTGCGAGGTGATGACATGAGGAAGAAGAGGGGAGGACTGTAGGAAGGTATGGGATAGTCCTGCCAGAGTGGGGGAGGTGGCTTCTAGCAGAACCCCAAAGAATTAGCGGGTAGGGAGAGTGCCCACTTTCCAAAAGGAAAATCAGCCTTAATACATTAGAGCAACATATTCACATATAGAGACATATAAATGCAATCCCAGGAGTCAGTGTAGCTAGGAACATTATAGTATATATGGCTTTTCATTCTCTATTTTTTTTTATATAACTCCTTATTTGCTTAGAATCTATATTTCCAAAAGAGTATACCTTGATTAGCAAAAAGAGGTAGTATTCTGAAAGAGGAAAACTCACTGATTCTACAGGTAGAGGTTTAAGATAAAGATAATAAATAAACAAGTACAACATATTATAATAAACTAGGACACCTATTATGGTATTCTGATACTGAATTAGCTTTTAAAATCAAGGCTATTTTGTCACTTTAGCTATGTTATTATATGTTACTATAGGTCTTTCAAATAGTTTTCCTTTGGTATTAGAAAGTTTTCTTCTTTTTAAATAGCAATAACATTGCAAACAGGCAATTTTTATTTAGAGATGGTAAACGCTGGAGGTCCAGCGGCCTGGATGCAGGACTCGTTTCTGCAGGTGCTCTGGTGGGAGGTAGAGGCTGCTGGAGGTCAAGTGGTAGAGCCCAGGGGTTAAGAGATGGGGTTGAGACACACGACTACCTGGATTGGGTCCCAGCAGTGCCACTGACTAGCAGGTGACTCTAGGTGCCATATCTATCGCGTACGGGTAACTGTGGCTGCCTCGTAGGGTGCTAGGACAGAAGCTGGCCGCACGCGGCATTGTAGGTGAGCTGGAGGAGTATTTCCTGTGGCCGCTCTAATAACTCACTACACACTTGGGAGCCCCAAGGAACAGAGTTATTCTCTCACAGGGCTGGAGGCCAGAGGCCCAGAGTTGGTTTCACTGGGCTAAAGACAAGCTGTTGGCAGGGCCGCCTCCCTTCAGACACTCCAGGGTGGAGTCCTTCCCTCTTCTTCCAGCTTCTGGGGCTGCTAGCAGCAGTCCTCAGCTTGTGGCCATGTCCCTCCGGTCTCCACCTCCAGGTGGACTCCTCTCCATCTGTACGTATCTAGTCTCCTCTGCCTCTGCCTTAGGGAGACATTTGTGATCGGGTTTAGGGCCCACAGATAAGCCAAGGTGATCTCCACACCTCATGATCTTTCACTTAATTACACTTCCAAAGGTCCTTTGTTTTTATAAGACCACATTTCCAGATTCCAGGGATTTGGACCTGGTATCCCTGGGTGGCCATTATTTAAGGAAATGATCAGAAAAATCTGAAAAGATGGGGCACTTGGGTGGCTCAGTCGGTTTAGTGTCTGCTTTTGGCTCAAGTCATGATCCCAGGGTCCTGGGATCGAGCCTCATGTCAGGCTCCCTGCTTAGGGGGGAGTCTCCTTCTCCCTCTCTTCCCTGCTTGTGCTCTCCTATCTCTTTCTCTCTCAAAAAAAACAAACAAAAACAAAACACAGTCTTTTTTAAAAAGCATTTTAAAAAAAAAAGAAAAATCTCTAAAGAATGAGAGAGAAAGAGATTTGAGGGGGTCTGTGGACTGGGTAAGTCATACAGTTGTTTCTGGAACATTCCTGAGGGTTGTCTTCAGACCAGGGCCATTAGAAATGGTCACTTCTCTCCATTCAGAAGTGGTTGGTGCAGAGCTCAAAGCTGGGTCTTCTGAGCAAGGCTGGGCCCTCTGGTGCTTCCTCGCTGTCTAAGCCCATGGATGGAGATCCGTCTTGGATTGTAAGAGGAGGCTCCCCGGGAGGGAGAGGGCGCATAGTCCAGGTGGGGCAGCTCTTTCTGTGACTAGTTCCATACTCCCTCATCTCTCCATGGGGCTCCTTGCACATAGTAGGGTCTCGAATAATTGCACTCATGACATATTGCCAGATATTCCACTGAAGTTCTCATGGGGGTGGACGTGGGTTTTAGGAAGCTGATGATAATGTTCTCAGATTCTAAACAACCCCCTCCCCTGCCCTCTCATGCACCTGCCCCGCTACCTGCTTCTTTTACTTCCTGTTGGATCAAGCACCAAAGCATCTCGTAGATGCCAAGCACTGGGCATTTACACAGTAAAGACACAAACCAGACTCGGGTAAGCTCTCTGCCCTTGGGCCTCTGTCAGGTCCCTCACTGAGTGGTTTTGTAATGCTCCATGTGTGTGTTGCCCACATTAGACTCCCAAGCCCTTGTTTGGACCGAGTCCAGCAGCACTAAGCTAAGTGTTAGCAATGCCTTGTGAGTGAATCTGTGGGTGAAATTTGCACTGGGTATTGAGGGGTCTTTAGGACACCGATGGGAAAGGAATGGGGGCATTCTTGGCAAGGGGACCCCATGTGTATGGGGCTTGGGGGCCTTATAGGGCCTCCTGATGTACTCAAAAAGTGCAGAGGTTTCAGAAACCTGGACACGTGGAAAGGTGTCTGGAAAAGGCCTTAGTGTCCAAAAAGAGGGGACTCCTAGCCCCCCTGACTCCCTCTCACCCCAACCCACTGTACAGGTGACCCATGTCTAGACCAGTCCTGGACTTCCAAAAGGATGATGTCAGGGTTCATTCACCTAGAGCCTCACTCGACTGGCAAGCACCCCAGGCCAGCTGAGGCGAAGCCCCGCCCACACACCTGTGCCCTGCTGCCCCATTCCCCTGAGGTACTGGGTGCTTGCCAGTGGCTGACAAGCCAGAGTGGGATTTTTATGGAGGACCAAACAGGAGCTGCGGTAGAGCAGCGCAGCAGTCATGCTCCATCTGGTTTCCATGGCAACCCTCGCTGTCCTCTTCCCAGCAAGGTGAGGGTTTCTTGGAGGAGATGCTTTCCTTCTTCCAGCAGGTGTTTTCTGAGTTCCTGCTGAGCGCCTGGCACTCTGCTAGGTGAGGTGCTGGAGAGGAAGCCAAGAAAAGCAAGCACCCCCAAGATGCCCACCGTCTATGAGGGAAAGAACTCACACGCGAATTAATACAGCACAGTGAGATTGTGCAAGCTGGAATAATCATGAAAGCACCTCTGCCGGGTGCAAGTGGTTTACACCTGATCCGGGGAACCTTTGCAGGGTATGATGTGATATTATCCCTGACTTAGCATCTCTCCTAATCCACACCACCCCATCCAGGCCATGAGGTTCATGCATCCTCTTGGGGGTTTCTTGGAGATGAAAGGAATCCCCTCAACTGTTGGAGTATCTGAGGGGGTCGATAAAGAGCTCCTTAATCTCCTTTAAACATTGAATCCTGAGCCAGTTGGGAAATAAGACCTATATCAGGCATGTTCTCCAACCTGGCCAAAAAAATAAATCGCCCATCACTTTCATTACATCGAAAAGCTAGGTCGGAGGATGTGGCTCTCTGTGCGGCATAATGAGCCCCACAGTGAGACTCTGCATTCCTGCTCAATAAAGCCAATTTCAGAGACTTCCTGCTCCCAGTCACCAGGTGCTGTGGCTGCTTGTGCCGAGTGCCAACCCCTGGACCCCATCAATTCCCTCACAGAGCTCCTCCACCAGAAGGGGCCCTGAGGAGAGGGAGATATGCATGGGCCCTTGCCAGCACTGGCCAGTTTGATTAGCCAGTCCAACCACATGGAAAGGAGTCACAAACAGGAAGTCCATGCATGCAGGCAGGACTAGAGCCAGCTTTTCTGGGGATGGCGGTTCTTCTAGCAGACTTTTGGGGTCCTGTCCTGGACCACTACCCTGACTCTGCTATTATACATGGTAGGTCTAGCACCAGCCACAGATAGGCCTGGAGACAGGTTGTCAAAAGCAACCAAGAAACTCCCTGTGTCCCAGGGAAGAGCACACGCATAGTCCCCGACTCTGATTAATGCCCACATTTTGTTGTGTTTTGTTTTCTGTCTCTTAGCCAATTTTTTTGAATACTAAATAGTGAATGTGGCAAAGAATTAGAGTGGCATAAAAGGCTGTACTGTGAAAATCAAATTGTCTTCTCATGCCTGCACCTGAAGGCATCCATTCCTCATGCCACGTATCTTTGGAGATCGTTTATGGACATATGCATATACACATATTCTCCTGTTTTAAAACATAAAATAATAGCATACCTTACACATTGTTTTGCTTCTTTGTCGCCAGTTTTCAGCAGTCTTGGAGATTGTTCAACATCTATAACAATAGAACAGCCTGTTCTTAACTTTAAGTGGCTGCATAATATCCTAATAATAGTAATGATTACTGAATTTACTGAGAGTTCAATATAAGTGAGAGACAGCTCTGTTTTTATTTATTATTTATTTAAACTGTTTATTTTTAAATATTTTATTTATTTATGCATGAGAGACACAGAGAGAGGCAGAGACATAGCAGGCTCCCTGTGGGGAGCCTCAGTGAAGGACTCAATCCCAAGATGCAGGATCATGACCTGAGCCAAAGGCAGATGCTAACCACTGAGCCACCCAAGTGCCATTAAATCCAATTTAGTTAACATATAGTGTATTATTAGTTTCAGAGGTAGAGTTCAGTGATTCATCAGTTGCATAGAACACTCAGGACTCATCCCATCCCATCACATGCCCTCCTTAATGCCCATCACCCAGTTACCCTATCCCCCCACTCACCTCCCCGCCAGCAACCCTCAGTTTGTTTCCTAGAGTTCAGCATCTCTTCTGGTTTGTCTCCCTCTCTGATTTCATCTTTATTTTTCCTTCCCTTCCCCTATGTTCATGTTTTGTTTCTTAAATTCCACTTACAGTGAAATCAATCAGTCTTTGCTGACTGGCTTATTTCACTTAGCATACAACACTCTAGTTCCATCCACATCATTGCAAATGGCAAGATGTCGTTCTTTTTGATGGCTGAGTAATATTCCATTGCATGTATACACCACGTCTTCTTTATCCATTCATCTGCCGATGGACATCTGGGCTCTTTCCACAGTTTGGCTATTGTGCTATCAAGACTGGGGTGCAGGTGCCTCCTCAAATCACTATGTTTGTAACCTTCAAATAAATACCTGGAAGGGCAACTGCTGGATCATAGGGTAGCTCTATATTAACTTTTTGAGGAATCTCCATACTGTTTTTCAGAGGGGCTGCACCACTTTGCATTCCCACCAACAGTGTTCTCCTTTCTTTGCATCCTTGCCAACATCTCTTGTTTCCTAAGTTGTTTATTTTAGCCATTCTGACTGATGTGAGGTGATACCTTATTGTGGTTTTGATTTGTATACCCCTGATGCCCAGTAATATTGAGCATTTCTTTATGTCTTTTAGACATTTGTATGTCTTCTTTGGAGAAATGTCTTTTCACATCTCCTGCTCATTTCTTGACTGGATTCTTTGTTTTTTGGAGGTTGAGTTGGTAAAGTCTTTATAGATTTTGGATACTAGCCTTTTTTGGATACTACCCCCTTCTGATAGGTCACTTGCAAATATCTTCTCCCTTCTGTAGGTTTTCTTTTAGTTTTATTGACTGTTTGCTTTGCTGTGCAAAAGCTTTTTACCTGAGTGAAGTCCTAATAGTTCATTTTTGCCTATGTTTCCCTTGCCTTTGGAGATGTGTCTAGCAAGAAGTTACCGTGGCCAAAGTCACAGAGGTTTCTGCCTGTGTTCTCCTCTAGGATTTTGATGGGTCCCTGTCTCACATTTAGGTCTTTCATCCATTTTTAATTTATCTTTGTGTATGGTCTAAGAAAGTGGTCCAGTTTCATTCTTCTGCACGTGGCTGTCCAATTTTCCCAACGTCATTTGTTGAAGAGACTGTCGTTTTTCCATTGGCTATTCTTTCCTGCTTTGTCGAAAATTAGTTGACCATAGAGTTGAGGGTCCATTTCTGAGTTCTCTATTTTGTCCCATTGTTCTATGTGTCTGTTTTTGTGCCAGTACCATACTGTCTTGATGATTACAGCTTTGTAATACAGTTTGAAGTCTGAAATTGTGATGCCTCCAGCTTTGGTTTTCTTTTTCAACATTCTTCTGGCTGCTTGGGGTCTTTGGTTCCATACAAATTTAAAATTGTTCCACTTCTCAAAAATGCTGATGATATTTTGATAGGGACTGCATTGAATGTGTAGATTGCTTTGGATAGCATAGACATTTTCACAATATTTGTTCTTCTAATCCATGAGCATGGGATGTTTTTCCATTTCTTTGTGTCTTCCTCAGTTTCATAAGTGTTAGATAGTTTTCAGAGTACAGATCTTTTACCTCCTTGGTTAGGTTTATTCCTAGGTTTCTTATGGAGTTTTGGTGCAATTGTAAATGGGATTGATTCCTTGATTTCTCCTTATTCTATCTCATTATCACTGTATAGAAATGCAACTGACTTCTGTGCATTGTTTTTGTATCCTGCGACTTTGCTGAATTCCTGTATGAGTTCTAGCAATTTTTTGGTAAAATCTGGGTTTTCTACAGAGTATTTCTTGTCTGAGAAGAGTGAAAGTTTGACTTGTTTGCTGATTTGAATGCCTTTTATTTCTTTTTGTTGTCTGATTGCTGAGGCTAGGACTTCCAGTACTATGTTGAACAACAGTGGTGAGAGTGGACATCCCTGTCATGTTCCTGACCTTTGGGGAAAGCTCTCAGTTTTTCCCTATTGAGGATATTCACTGTGGTTCTTTTGAATATAACTTTTACGATATTGAGGTATGTTCCTTTTATCCCTACACTGTGGAGAGTTTTAATCGATAAAGGATGCTGTATTCTATCAAATGCTTTTTCTGCACCTATCAAAAGGATCCTATGGCTCTTGTCTTTTCTTTTATTAATGTGATCTATCATGTGATTAATTTGTGGAAGTTGAAGCACCCCTGCAGCCCAGGGATAAATCCCACCTGGTTGTGGTGAATAATCCTTTTCCCGTACTGTTGGATCTTATCAGCTAGTACATTTCTGACTGTTTTATGTGCATTAACCTGTCTACTCCTCAGAGCGGCCTCTATGCTAAGGACTGTTTACAGATGAGGAGACTAAAGCTCGGAGTGTGAGTCACTTGCTTAGAGGCCCACGGCAAGTAAGAAGATGTGAGCCCAGGTGGTCTGAGTGCAGAGCCCACGTGGTCACCCCATGCTCCACAGCCCCCAATGGTTATAGGGCAGTTAACCAAGGGCTCTGTGCATGCATGCAAAGTTAACTGCAACTTGAATTCTTTGAAGTGGAATTGCCTTATTGTATACTTTTCATAGATGCTGTCGGATTGGCCCCATAGAGGGCAGGCCAGTTTACCATCCAGCATAGGAGAATCCCTTTGTCACATACCCTGGTCACAGCCACCCCAGGATCATTCTGCCCATGCCAGTCTGATAGGAAATCAAGGCACTTTCCTGTAGCTCTGATCCCTTCTAATGCATGAGGTTGGCCATCTTTGGCCCATGGAAGAGGTGTTTGCATCCCATGTCTGGTACACAGAGCTAGTGGCCTGGGCTAGGCTGGACCACGTGAGTGGCAGTGCTAGCCCTCCACTCCTGATCTGTCATTTAATCATCAGATGACCTTGAGCACAGTCTGTTGCCTCCAGGGCCTCATCTGAACACAGGGTGGTGATGATATGTGCCCCGCGGGAGGTGAGGGTTTAATGAGCTCGTGTCTGTCCAGGGCTGAGAATAAGCACTCTGGCCAGGCTCGCAGTAAGTGATTCACCTGTTTCCAGACCCTTTAGTTCTTGCCTCTGTTCTGCACATTGGACTCCGTGGCTTCTTTCTGTGACTCAGCCTCAGAGATATTGCAGAAATGGGCTACAGTGACTCAGTGACTCCCAGCATCTAATTCCTTGCTCTACCCGAGCATGTCATGCACTTGTTCAGTCCATGGGGTGTGGAGGGGGGAGGCTGGAAATGCTACTGTGAGTCCAACAGGCAGGGTCCTGGCCCCCTGGAGCTCATAGTGTAGTGTGGGGTAGGGGGACAGGCCTTCATGAGAGAATCATATGGGAAAATACATGATTACACACTATGCTGGGCATCATGAAGGTGATCCTGGGGCTCTGACAACCTCGTGTAGAGCCCTTCTTGTGAAGAGAGGCTTGTGGGCTGGAGGTTTGGTGTGTGGTCAGTCACTAGGGAGGCTGCCTGGGGACACAGCAGTGACTCAGGCAGGGGCATGAGCTTCAGAAACGCCGGGCCATCAGATTATCCCAGGTTGTTGACCTGTGGCTGGGTGGCATGCTGGGGACGTTTGGATGGAGAGGGAGGCTGGACAGGTTGTAGAGACTGGACTGGGGCGTGGGCTTCAAGGTTGGATTTGGATTGGGGTCCATTGTCCTTTGAGAAGGTCAACACTGACACCAGAATTACGTCCTGCCCCCTTGCCAGTTCAATTTCAGTGGGAATTACAAAGTGCCTTTCTTTCCAAGCATTCGTCGATTTGGTGTCGTGCTGCTTACCCAGGGATTTAATTCAGACTTGACTTTGAAAATCTTTGCTTTGTTGTTTTTGCTATTTTTGTCTATTTTTTCACAAACACATGAAAATACCCAAAACACTCAGTTGACACTCATGTACACAGATCTCTTAGGGAGGATATTCCCTCCTGATCGCTGTGGTCTGTGCGGGGGGTGTTGGAGGGGAGCATTGGCCTGAGATTCCTAAATGTCTTGAGTATTTCGGTGCTGGGGGATGTCAGCTGTCTAGGAGATGGGTTGTCACCTAAGATTCTGGATTAGCAGTGATCACAGTATGCATTTTAGAAGACCAGCTGGCAGGTTAGCCCTTCACAGCCCTCGATCCTGCTTTTGCTCACTTACTCCCTCATGGAACCAGTTTCCCAAGCACTTTCTCACTCAGAGCCATTTTCTGGGCACCCTGGATGCTGAGATGGGTCAGGAGTGCTCCACACCCTCCAGAAACTCACAGTTCACAGAGAAGACAGACTGAGACAGTCCTGGCAAGATGGTATGAGGTACAGGTGGCATGGGATGGGGCCCTGCACGGGGTGAGGGGCAGACTCTGGCTCTTAAATGGGAGATAAGAAACTTCACCAGGAAGGCGTAGGCTCGGGCAGGCAGAGGGGCTAGAGGAATCGGGAGGGAGTCAGGCTCCCAGATAGATGTGGCTCTGTGAATTTAGGATTTCAGTTTTATCCATCCAGGAGACATTTGAGGAGCAATTCCTTTTGCTAGGTTCTCTCTAGATATAGCAGGGACCATAGTAGAGTCTTTGTGTTTACACGCTGTCCATGGTTGGGGGACATAAAATAAATAAATATGAAATATAAGGAGGTGATGGATTGATGCAAAATAACCAAGTAGGGAGCAGAGAATTCTGTGTTAAGTCAGTATGTTGGGAGCAGCCTTCCCGACAAGGTGGCATTGGAGCAGGATGCTCTGGAAGGAGCCATGAGGATGGTCCCTTCCTCCCTGGGAGAAGAGTGACAACATCAAAGGCTTGATGCTACAAAGAATCCTGGAGGTCATTTGGTCTAAATTATTGGTCAGAGCAGAAATATTCTCTCTAGCACACCTTATAGGTGGCTAGTCCGTTTCTACTTGGATATCCCCTTAATCATGAGGGACCACCATCCCTTGAAGGTTGTTATGGATTAAATTGTGTCCTCCCAAAAAGATACATTGAAGTTCTAAGCCCCAGTTACCAGTGAATATGGCCTTATTTGGAAGTAGCATCTTTGCAGATGTGATCAAGCTGAGGTGAGGTCATTCAGGCGGGCCCTAATCCAGTGTGACCCTGACTAGGACATTTGCTGAAAACCCCTTGCTGGCATGATCTTGGTAAAACCCTAATCCTCACCACAGCCTGAAAGGCTCTGGGTCCTCTGCCCAAGGTGGTAAGGCTGGATTGGAGATATTTTGTGTGCATGTGATCACAATTCCCAGATTTCTGTGAGGTGGTCATGAAGAAGACAGAGGCACTAGGACAATGATGGGGGCTGTAAGGAGGCAGATATCAGGTGAGTAAGAGGAAGATCTTTCTGTCCGAGCTCTCTGATGATGGAAGCCTGCCTGGAGAAGTGGTTGGGTTCCCATCACTCTGTGTATATGCAAAGCAAAAGCTGGGGGACTCTGGTGGGAAGCTGTTGAGGAGATCTGAGCATTGGTTGGAAAGATGACTTAGCTGACATCCAGGGTTTATTTCATCTTTAAATGTTTCACCCTATAGTTTCTTTCAGTTCCTCTTCAGGTAGAACAAAATCTATCTTTCCAAATAAGAGTTTCAAGAGTTATCGGTCTATCTAACCATCTGTCCACTCATCCATTGATCCATCCATCTGTCCAGCCATCCATCCTTTTATTTATACACACACACACACACACACACACCCTTCGTCTATCTGCATATCCATCCATCTACCCACCCATCCACCTCTCTACCCATCCATCCATTCATCCATACATATGTCCTTCCATCCACCTACTCTCTCATCCATCCACCCATCATCCATCCATTCACCCATTTCTATGTTATGTGTCCTTCACATCTTCTTTTCTCTGCCATAAAGAATGATATCAAGGAAGACCATTACAGATGTATCCACAGCAACAGCAATGTGAAATAGCATTTTCTAACATCTCTTTAGTACTGGGCACTAGTTAGGTGCTTTGAGCATGTTGGTGTGCCTAAGGCAGTAAACAGAGGGTAGAGGGAAGACTCTGGAGCCACATGTCATGGCTTCCAATCCCTACTCTACCACTTAATAGCTGTGCTGCTTTCAGCAAGGTATTTTAAATTTTCTGTGCCTCAGTTTCTTCACCTGTAAAAATAAAAAAGGTTAATCACCTATCTAACAAGATTGTCATGAGGATTAGCTGGGTTGATATTTGTAAAGCTATTGAAACAAAGTTTGTATAAAAGAGGCACTGCTATTAATCCTCTTAATGACTTTCATTGGACACGGATGACTCATTAACCAACCTGGAAAGTAGGCTCAGAGATGTCAGGTAACTCACCTGAGTCACCCAGCTGTGAAGGGGGGTGATGAGATTGGGAGCTGCTTTGCTGTGTCTCCCAAGTTTATTGGGCTTTCAGACATGATGAAACACCTTCTGTGCCTGAAGGGGAGCTGGGAGGAAAGATCCAGGAAGATTAGAAGTGAGCAAAAGGATGCTCACTTCTTCTGTCTTTTGCAGATGACTAGTGTGTGTGTCATCTGCACTTGATGGATGGCCATCAAGTGGGCGGGGAGCAGGCAATGATGAGGAGCTGGTGGCCTCAGTTGTCCACCACCCCGCCCTCAGCATGAGGCCAGGAGAGGGCAGCTCCCACCAACTTCTGAACAAAGGGATCTATAGGAGGAAGAATGTCATAGAGGAAGGTTGGAGACCGCTTTCAGGCCTCTTGTATCATACAGTGTGTTTGAGTTTATACCAAACCAGAAGTGTATGGTTTAGCATAACTTTTACTAAAGTCTCATTCACAGACGGTGATTACTTTCACTCTGATCTAAGCTCTCACTACAGTTTTGACGGTAAAGATATTCAGAAAGTATCTTCCCCACTAAATTTGCATTGCCTAGGCCCTGAAATCCACGTACAAGTATGATTTACAGTCCTGGCATGGAATCCCCCAGCAGTCCGTGGACAGTGGCTCCTCGGAGGAAAATCTCAGTTTCCCTACTACTGATTTTTTTGTGGGTCTGTTATGCTTACCCCAGCTAATTGGAAGAAGCCAGACTTCTGTTGTGAAAAACGGATGGGGAGACTTCTTATTCCTTCTGAATTAATTATTCTCCATGCTAATGAAGTTTTTTTCACATTCAAGGGAACATTTTCTGCCTTGTGTGTCAAACCCTCTCCTAATTTTGTTCTGACACCTTACTTGCCATCTGATGAGAACCCGATTAGTTTTTACACGAAATAAATAAGGAAAATGACACTAATGTCATTCCTTCTTCTTTATCATCAGTAGCTAATCAAAGTACAAATCAGATCTGGTCTGGTCTTAAGCTGTGCAGTTTCTTTTATTTATTTTTAAAGATTTTATTTATTTATTCATGACAGATATATATATAGAGAGGTAGAGACATAGGCAGAGGGGGCTCCCTGCGTGGAGCCCCATGCAGCACTGGATCCTGGGACTCTGGGATCACAACCTGAGCCAAAGGCAGACGCTCAACCACTGAGCCACCCAGGCTTCCCTGTGCACTTTCTTTTAGAAAGGTGTTATCATAAGCAAGTCTGTTACTAAACTTGAATGCTTCTGTTTATTAAATGCTTCCTATGTGCTGGACATCATTCTGCACTCCTGTGTGAAGGCTCTCATTTACAAGAGGCATATGGTTGGTTCTGTGCCACAGAACTGGCCTGAGAAAATACACTCATCTCACAGTGTGATGACAAGAGGACATTCCTGTGACCTGAAAAAAAGTAGATAGCCCCTAGGAAAGCAGTGTTTGAATCCTGCCAACTCTGCCAACTTGCAGTAAGAGTCTCAGCCCAGTGTGTGTGACTCACAGCGGCCCTGTCTGTCTCATGGAGCCATTAGAGCCTTGGGGGGCGGGGGGGGGGGGTGCAGGTGGAAAATACGTGCATTTCATTATAAACAATTTAAAATGCCATAGGAGATGGTGGGAGTTACTGCCATAGCCACGGACCCCGACGTGTGGGTTGACAATGAATTCCTAACACTTATTTTCCTCTCCTGTGGTCATTTGGGAAATTAATAGATGAGAGTTAGCCTCATTAACTGCATGATATTTTAATTGGTTTAAAGGGACATTTTTCTTTCTTTTGTGGCTTTGGGATGCCCTGGCAGTTTTCATTGTTGTGGCTTCTGACAGTTTATCCCTGGTGATTAACATTAAAACTGTTTAAACAGAAAGTGCTTATGAGATTGTCTTCCCAGGCAGTTGGGAAGGGCAAGCCGTGCAAGATACTGTAGTCTGCAGCCGGTCTCCTAGGACGAGGATAGCCTAGAACAGGGAAACTGGGATGACTTAGAACAGATAAAATTTGAGATACTATGCTGTGTGTTTTAAACATTTATTTATTTATCTGAGAGAGAGCGAGAGCGTGCATGGCAAGGAGGGGCACAGGGAGAGAGAGAATCCCAAGCGGACTTCGCACCAACACGGAACCCAACACAGAGTTTAATCTCATGACCCCGAGATCACGACCTGCCTGAGGCAAAACCAAGAGTCAGATGCTCAACCAACTAAGCCATCCAGGCTCGTCTACACTGTGCATTTTATATTTTTTATCTCTTTTAACCATGAACATTACCCTGTGAGGGTGGTTCCCCTTTATGCTGCTGGGGACCTAAGTCCTTTCCCCAGGGCCCTTAGCTAGTAGGTGGTTTGACAACAGAGATCTCTGGAGATGTCCCTCTTTTCATTCCAATCCCCGTGCACCTGGTGAAGCACTTGCAGTTTTCCTAACAGGCAGCCACAAGAGTTTCTTGTGCAAGTCAATCAATGAATCAATTAATGGATGAAGGAGGGAGGTGGGAGGGCAAGGTGTATGAGTCTCATATTCAGCAGTCACACATAACCACAAACTTGGTGGCTTAAAACAACCCAAATGCGTCATCTTACAGTTGTAGAGGTCATAGTCCAAGATGGGCCTCACCAAGAAAAATCAGGATGTTAGCTCTAGGGGACAGTCCGTTTCCTTGCCTCTTCCAGCTTCTGGGGACTGCTCCCCTCCACACCCGGCTCCTGGCCCTGCCTCCCTCTCAGAAGCTGATGATCCCATCCCTCTCACCCCTGCTTCCTCCCTCAGTTCTTCCCATCCCACGTGTCTTCTGCTCCCTCTTCCCACTTTTAAAGACCCTTGTTACTCATTACTGTGTGGTTAGGTTAATGTCAGCTGACCAGCAACCTTGTTTCTCCTTTGCTGTGTTACTCAGCATAGTCATAGGTTCTGGGGATTAGGATGTGGACATAGGAGACCATTATTTTGCCTGCCCCCAGAAGCATCATTAAAGATGTGAAATCTACTTTGTCAGTTTCAGCAGAGAAGTCATTTTTCCCCCGAAGCTCAAGGAACATGGGCTCATTTGGTTCATTAGATAGTTTTAACCACACACGCTCTGCCCAGAGCATCTCTTGTGCTTCTTTCTTGCTTTGTGACCGAGGATGCTCTGCACACGCAGTGTTCAGTAAGTACTTGCTGAGAAAATGAAAGACAAAATGCATGAGCTGTTACTTAAAAGTAGACTAATTGGGTTGTGTCTAAAGGACACACAAGCTCATCTGACCTAAGATGGAAAAATTTGGGTATTGAAAAGAATAATGACTGAATTTGATTGAAACCCACCAAATACATAAAAATCTGTAATTTCATAGTGATGTTGTGCAGTGGCAGGGAATGTTCCTAGGTCCAGCTTAACACTTGGACTTGGAAGACTCCCATGAGCCCCACTTGACTCCGTGTATGCACATGGCTGAAGGGCAGGAACACAGTTTGCTGTGAGGACATCAGGCATTCTTCCATAAGGGTGTCCTTGCCCCAGGTCACACTGCACATGTTTTTCCCCCAGGTGACACAACTCAGGTGCAAGGAGATGTGATCCCCATCAGGCAGGTGTGGGAGGCTTCCTGTCTTAAAAGCTCCCTACCCCACAGGTGACAGATTGTTCTGTAACAACTCACAGGCAGAGCATCCAGGGTCCCCAGAAGGGACATGCCCAGTTCCCAGAGTCACCTCCTTCGAGGAACTTCCCCATGGTTTTTGTTGTTGTTGTTTTTAAGATTTGATTCATTTGAGAGAGAGAGAGCATGAGCAAGGAGAGAGGGAGAGGGAGAGGGAGAAGGAGACTCCATGCTATGCAGGGAGCCTGATGCGGGGCTCAATCCCAGGGCCCTGAGATCATGACCTTAGCTGAAGGCAGACACTTAACAGACTGAGCCACCAGGCACCCCAGATATCCATGGTTTGTTTACAGGTCCTCCCATCCAGCTGTGATCTACCAATCAGGTATCATTTTCCCCCTAAACCATGTTTCCTGGTATCATATTTGATGTTTGTCCCCTTATGCATTTTCCAGGTATCCAGAGCTCAGACTCTCAGGGATTTGGCAAGTTTTATCAACGTTTTGCTCTCATAGCAAAACAAAATAAATCAAAACAATAAATAACAACAAAATAATAGCCCCACACTCATTTATCATCACTGGAAGTTGCTATGACAACCAACGGTAATTAGCATAGAGTCAAACATCCATTCTGTCTGCAGACTTTATGTCAAAGTAACTGGATTGTTGAAGAATCTCTTTAAGCTTTAAGGATGTGGAAGTGATAGAAAATGTACATTTTCTAACTCCTAATGAAATCATGGATCTAAGTGATAGTTACACATGGATGCTAAAACCATTAGGTGAAAGTTGATAGATTTTACTGATGCAGGGATCATGTTGGTACCACGTGAGCCTACTGATCCGTCCTAGCAGTGACCCATTGTCTGACCTTTTAGGAAGCACATGGTACCACTTATAGGGTATTTTGGAAAGCAAATTAAGTCTGATTCTAATCAAGACACAATCTTACTAGTACTTTACAGGAAATACAGAGGATAGAGGGGCAGTGACACCCCATAGAAAGAATCTGCCAAATCCAGAATGTGAGGCATTCTGCATGATAAATAACCTGGCTTCCCCAACAGATCAATGACATAAAAGAAAAATGGAGGGGGAGCAGGATAAAATGAACTTAACTGACATTGGGGCATTTCATTTGGTTCTTGAATGAAACTTCCAATTGTAAAAATCATTTGACATACTTGAAATAGTCTATTGACTGATGACTAATATTAATTATTGGAATTATTGTTAATATTTTAAATATGATAATGACATCAAGGTTAGGTAAAATAGACATATACAGACATAGATATGCATGTGCACATACGTATATAGGCATATATCCTTGACAGTTAAAGATGCACACTGAGTAGTTTACAAGTAAAATGAAAAACATGGGATTTGCTTTTTAAAATGCTCAAGCCCGGGCGCCTGGGTGACTGAGTCTGTTAAGTGTCTTCCTTTGGCTTAGATCATGATCCCAGAGTCCTGGAATCGAGCCCAGAGTCAGGCTCCCTGCTCAGTGGGGAATCTACTTCTCCCTCTGGCCTTTCTCCTGTGCTCACTCACTCTCTGTTTTTTCAAACAAACAAATAAATAATCTTTTAAAAAATACATAAAATGCTCAAGCAAACATTAAGAGAGTAAAACAAGTTTGCTAACTAGTGACAATTTTTGAGGTTGAGTACCAAGTACATTGGGAGTCATATTCTCTCATTTTTAAAAAATTGTATTTAAAGTCAATTAACATGTAGGTGGGTGGGGAGATGGGGTAACTGGGTGATGGGCATTAAGGAGGGCACGTGATGTAATGAGCGCTGGATGTTACATGCTATTGATGCATCACTGACCTCTACGTCTGAGACTTCTCTTTACTTTTTTTTCTCTCTACTTTTATTTTTTATTTTTTTAAATATTTTATTTATTTATTAGAGACAGACAGAGAGAGAGAGGCAAAGGGAGAAGCAGGCTCCATGCAGGGAGCCCGACGTGGGATTCAATTCCGGGTTTCCAGGATCACGCCCTGGGCCGAAGGCGGCACTAAACTGCTGAGCCAACGGGGCTGCCCATCTCTCTACTTTTAAATAGTTGACAATCTCTATAATGTTTTCTTAATATCCGTATATTTTTTCAATTAGATGCCACTTTCTCCTATCAAATTATCAAAGATTTTTAAGCATGGCAGAGGGAGGGGTGATATAAGGATCCTACTGCTTTGCTGGGGGAGTTTTCCTGGAAAGCAGTTTGGCAGGCTGTTCTAGAAGGCCTAGAAATGTTGCTAACATTTGATCCAGTGACTTCATTTGTGGATATTGTACTGAGCATATCATTGTGAATATCAGAAACTCTTTACAAAGATACTGCAGAATTATTTTAGGTTTTGAGTTTTGCAAGTAACCCAAATATGCAACACTAGAAAAATGGTTTAAATGAATCATGATACATCACAAGGCAAACCATTTTGCAACCACTAAAGGAAACCTTTACAGGGTTTTTTGGAAATTATTTATTTATTTATTTGAGAGAGAAAGAGTGCGTGCACACAAGCAGAGGGGAGTGACAGAGGGAGAGGGAGAAGCAGACTCCCCGCTGAGCAGGGAACCCAACATGGGGCTCGATCTCATAATCCTGAGATCATAACCTGAGCTGAAGGCAGATGCTTAACCAACTGAGCCAGCCAGGAGCCCGACCTTTACAGTTTTTAAACACTCCCTGAAGATGCCTGTCACCCTGCTAATTGAAAAGAAAAGGACAAAATTGTCCTTGCATCTGTGTAGTGGTGTGCATCTGTGGAAAAGTAGAGACATAGAGAAACAAGCTGGAAGCAAATACAACCAAATGCCTTCATTGGTTCTGTTGAAATGTTGGCCTTACAGTGAATGAAATCTTGTTCTCTTTGTCTTTATTTTCTAGATTAAAAAAAAATCATGAACATAAATTAATTTTTTCTGTACCTCATTTTATAGCTATATAGAGGTGTAATTAGCATACTATAAAATTCACTCATCTGAAGAGTATAGTCTGGTACATTATTGTAAGTGTATAGGTGTGCAACCACCATCACAATCAAGTTCTGGAACCTGGTACCCTATAAAGCATCTCATTGATATTTCTTGAGTACATTTTATTTTTAGAGCAGTTTCAGATTTACAGAAAAACTGAGAAGCTAGTGTGGAGAGGTCTCATGTGCCCTGTACTCAGTTTCCCCTGTTGTTCACGCTATATAACGATGGCACACTTACTACAATCAGTGAACCAGTGTTGGTACATAATGATTAATCAAACCCCATCCTTCATTCAGATTTTCCTGGTTTTTCTAATGTCCTTTTTGTGTTCCAGGATCCCATCCAGGATACCATATTATGTTTAGTTGTTATATCGACAAGTTACTTTTTAATCAGAAAGAAGTAAAAATAAATTTTAGTTTAAAATCCTCCAAATATACTAACTATCCATTTTCCCTTGGCCTCCTTGTCATCACTGTTACTTGTTGACAAAGACCAGGCCTTATATTAGTTAAATTTCTTACAGTTTCCAGCATGACACTCTGCAAATGGACTGATGAAGAATCTTCTGATTTAGTTGCTGGTTGTCAATAACTGGCTGGAGCAGGAGGGAGGGAAGAAGAGGAGGAGGGAAGAGGGAAAAAGAAAGCCTTTACCTACAAATAATGTAAAACCACTGATCTCTGAGTGACCTTCAGTTTCTGCTGTGACTTCATGTAGAGGAATACTCTTGGCTTTTGTGTCTCCCAGGCTGGAGATTGCAACCCTGAATCGGGCAGACTCAGACTTGGAGGCTTGTCGAACCCAAATCAGCAGAGACATCATTGCCCTTCTGCTGAAGAACCTGTCCAGCTCTGGCCACCTCTCCCCTCAGGTAGAGAGGAAGATGAGTGCTGTTTTCAAAAAGCAGTTTCTCTTGCTGGAGAAAGAAATACAAGAGGAGTATGATCGGAAGATGGTGGCCTTGACGGCTGAATGTGACCTGGAAATGAGAAAGAAGACAGAAAGCCAGTATCAGAGGGAGATGGTGGCAATGGAGGAAGCAGAAGAGTTGCTGAAACGTGTCAGTGAGAGGGTAAGGCAGCTTCAAAAGGAGGGCTTGCCTCTCTGCTTTCTCTCAGGGATTCATCATTTATCTATCCAGCTGCCCATCCTTCCACCCATCATCACCACCCATCTATCCATCTACCCACAGACGACCCTTCCATCCACCTGTCCCTCTATCCATCCATCCATCCATCCATCCACCCATCCACCCATCTACCTATACTCTTTCATCTACTTTTCCATCTACAGTCACCCACCCACCACCCTTCCATCCACCTGTCCATCCATCCATCCATCCATCCACCCATCTACCAACACTCTTCCATCTACTTGTCCATCTACAGTCCATCCATTTCCCACCCACCACCTTTCCATTATCTGTCCATCTATACATCTATCCATCCGTCTACCACTCTTCCACCCACCTGCCTATCTAGCCATCCACCTGTCCATTCATCCACCCGTTCACCCATCTACCTAGCCATCCACTCACCCACCACTCTTCCATCTACATCTATCCATCCATCTACCTACCACTCTTCCATCCACCCATCTATCTATTCATCCACCTGTCCACTCACCCACACATCTAACCATCCACTCATCCACCACTCTTCCATCCACCTGTCCATCTACACATCCATCATCCATGTACCACTCCTCTATCCATTCACTCATCCATCTGCCTACCCACCACTCTTCTGTCCATCATACATCCACCCATCTATCCATCCATCCATCCATCCACATACCACCCTTCCATATACTTGTCCATCCATCTACAGTCCATCCATCCATCCATCCATCCATCCAGAATTTACTTAGAAAGCATTTATTTATCACTTATTGTCTCTAGGTCACTGGGCTAGGCAGTGAAGCACAGAGGAAATGAGACATGGTTCTTGGGTTCAAGAAGTTTTTAATCAAGGATCTTCACATATAGAAGATGTGACCTCATTCAACTATTTTAGAATAAAGATATGTTCACAGTGCTGTGGGACATCATAGGAAGAGTAGAAAAGGCTTCATTCGTGGAAGAGTGCACCCAGAGAGCCTGGCTCAGGGAGGTTGTGATATCAATGTGTGTGTGTGTGTGTGTGTGTGTGTGTGTGTGTGTGTGTGTGTCCATCCATCTGGGCTGCACTGTGGTAGATTGAGGAGCCCTCCAGCACCAGCTCCCATCAAACAAACCTGGGCTCCCAGTCCAGTATATTCCAGTTCTTCTGAAAGCTGTGATTAGCCCGACTGACCCACAAGGCTGAGTGTGCCCCCTTTCAGCTGGCTAGGAGAGGTAGTGCAAGAAAAGCAGCCGTGGGACGTGGGCTGCACCAGGCTCAGCGTACAGTGCTCGGCTCTGAGAGTTCTGATCCCACAGCCTTCCCAGAGCTGACCTCTGTTTACCAGAGATCAATTCTCAGTTTTCTAAGAGATGTGTCAGTTTCTGTCTTGAGGGAATTGCGCCAGAGTGTTTTCCTGAGTATTTCAAATCAAGCCTGATTTCTGTCTTCCTCTGTGAGCGAGCTGGCTTGTCCAGTCCCTCTCGCTTGAGCCCACATTTTCTGGTCTGGAAATCTGTCATCCTGGGGAGCTTAATACCTGTTCAGGAACATCCATTCCCCAGATTACTGACCACACGCAGAGTTCTCCTGGCAGTGGACACACAGGGCTGACAGCTCGGGGCTCTCGGGTGGTCATCTGCCATCAGCCCACATGCACACTGGGCAGTGACAAAAAGAGGCAAGATTCATGCTGTCTCGGCCCCATCTGCTCCCTTGCATCTGGTCCCCCTCACCTTAACATGCATCTCTCATGTTGGAGGAGGCTAGTGTTCTTGACTCCCATGTGCATTTCTGTGGCTGTTGTAACAAATGACCACAGATTTAGTGGCTTAAAGCAACAGATTTTTATTCTTTTACAATTCTGGGGGCCAGAAGTCCTAAATCAAGGTGTCAACTGGGCATACCCCCTCCAAAGTCTCTAGGGGAGGGCCCTTTCTTGTCTTTTCCAGCTTCTGCTGGCTTCAGGCATTCCTTGGCCTGTGGCTGCATCACTCTGGTCTTGACTTCTTGTCTTCACATGGCCATCCTCCATTCTAGGACCATCATCTCTTTTGTCTCTTATAAGGACACTTATCTTTAGAGTTAGGGCCCACCCAAATAATCCAGGGTGATCTCATAAGATCTTTAACTTAATTACATCCACCAGGATCCTCATTCTAAAAAGAGGCACGCTGGCAGGCTCTGGGTTAGGATGTGGTTATATCTCTCGAGGTGGGGGGCACTCTTCCCCCACCAGAGTTCTGCTGGCCAACGCCACTCTCTGGTCTCCATCTGTGACTATCCTGGTCTACACAGAGTCTCCCTGAGCCAGCACTTCAGAAACTGTGCTGAGTTCACTGTGCAGTGATTCAGCCCCTAAACCATCTCATGCTCTTTCTTTCCCTTCTCCTTAATTTGTTATATGTTTGGTTCCTATGAACACAGTGCATGCTTGGAAAGCACTAGAAAATAGGAGTCAGCAACCTAGACCTATGAACCTGAACTGATCCATGGGTCCAGAATGGTTTTTAGATTTTTAAAGGATTGTAAAAAATAAAAACAAAAACTAAAAAAGTAGAAAAATATGTGACAGCAAACCTTAGGTGGCCTGCAAACCTTAAAATATTTATCTGTCCCTCTGCAAAAAACATTGTCAGCTCTAGCTCCAAAGCATAGAAAGAAAAATATTGAAAAAAATAATCAGTGGAAAAAAAAATAATCAGTGGAACCAGTCACCAACCAAGGCAGACAGACATTCATCTGGTCTGTTTTTTGAGTTCCTACTATGCACCTGCCTCTGGAGATACAGTGATGCTGAGTGGCTCCCACTTTTGTCCTTGGGTTTCAGCACACATTTGACCTTTTGCTTTATACATGTTTTAAAAACAAAGTCAAGTGTGTGTATGCGGTTCAGAGAATTGGATATCTTGCTCGTTCTCACTTAATATCATAGTATAAATATTCTGATTGTATTGAGGACTCTCACGCATCACACACATACAGGCGTTGTTCTAAGCACATCACGCAGACCTTCTCATCCAACCTTCACACCACCTTGGTGAGGTGGGAATTGATAGGATCCCACTTTTATAGCTGAGGAAGCAGATTCTCAGTGGGTCCCCTGCCCAAAGACACAGGGGGTCCAAAACGTGGACCCAGACAGCACGCACTGACCCCACACCTCCCTACCCACGTGGTGCAATGACATGTCATACACCCTTGCTGCTGTGGGCCAGGTTAACCCATCCTGCCGAGCTTCTACCTTTAGCTACTGAAAGGCTGCCCAGAACAATATAGTTTTAAGTATTTCCTCAGTGTTGGCACAGGTAGTTAGGGCCTTGAGAAGGGATGCTGGGATACAGTGCTCCTGCTTCCTTCTGTACCTGCCCACACTTCCCAGTCTGCTAGCTTGCAGACTATTGAAGCCACTATCGCTCTGGGGCCCATGGGTCCCCCTGATCAGAGATCAGTCACCTACTTTGAGTCAATGTGCTTCCAAAAATAGCATCTGAACGGCAAAAGTCAATAGAGCTATATCTCTTCCAGCCCATGCAAGCCACTCCATCTTACAGAACTACCGATGACCTCATAACTTATCTGTATGTGTATCACTGTCATCTTTAAAATCCATGACAATATTTTGGACTCTTACTCTGCAAAGCATTGGTTTTTTTTTTTAAAAAAAGAAAACTGAACAGAGTTGGGTTTTTTGAGTAGAAGTTAGGAATTCCAGTAATTAGAGACAAAATCCATTCATGTTTAAACATCTGTGTAGGGGATCCCTGGGTGGCTCAGCGGTTTAATGCCTGCTTTTGGCTCAGGGCGTGATCCTGGAGTCCTGGGAACGAATCCCACATCAGGCTCCCTGCATGGAGCCTGCTTCTTCCTCTGCCTGTGTCTCTGCCTCTCTATCTCATGAATAAATAAGTAAAATCTTGAAAAAAACCAAAAACATCTGTGTAATCTCTTACTTTTTTTTTTTTTTAAGATTTTGGATATTTATTCATGAGAGACACACAGAGAGAGGCAGAGACACAGGCAGAGGAGAAGCAGGCTCCCTGTGAGGATCCCAATGCGGGACTCCACCCCAGGACCCCAGGATCACGCCCTGAGCCAAAGGCAGATGCTCAACCACTGAGCCACCCAGGTGCCCCTCACATCAGCATCTTAAAGGCAAAGATTCCCTAAGTGCATGGTACCCATCTCTGATGGATTTGTTTCCGTAAAACATTTTTACAATTTGCCCATCTTGCTAAACCAAGTGCGGGCAGGGAGTATAATTTAATACAGACATGATTTTCTGTCACGATTTCACATTTTTGATGGTGCAGAGTCAACATTATGAATGGCACTTGCTCTGGAGCCTGGCCCAGACCTGCAATTCTCAAACGAGAATTGAAGTGCTGTCTTCCATGGGTTCATGTTCCGCACCCCCCAGTTCTCTCCACAGGGCAAGTTCCTTTTTAGGGGGTGCTTAAAACCGTGGGATAAACATACCTCATTTCCCTTGCAGAGTAAGTCCATTGTGGTGGAAAGTTCAGTGTGGAGTTGGAGTGGGTGACCATGACTCTAACATACCTTTAAAAGTGCACGTTTGTTGCCAATAAATAAAATACAAAACTTCATATAAAAATGTAGACTTCCAGCTTCTCATGAAACATGGGGAGATGTGCTGCACTATGTTTATGTTCCTGCAGAACACCCCCCTTTGGTGGCTGAGTGGTGGCTGGCCCTATAGGCAGGCCTTCTTCTCCATTTCACCCCACTCCCCACCACTCCCTAGTGCCTCTCATACCAGGGCACTTCACTCACTTCCATCCCTGAGCTGCCCTGCCCAGCGGGCCCTTGGTAGGGAACACCCCTGCTCTACGGTGTAGCCTTCTCATCTGTGCCCCTGGAGGATTGAACTAAGCCAGGAGGATTGAACATGTTTCTGCAGGTCTCTGGACCCCTCAAGAGGCCAGTGTAGATGGAAGTGTGGGGGGATCCCATCATAGATTCATTTTAGGGAGTGTTTCACTATGACACAAGTATTTCATTGCCTCATGCCTTATTCTTCAGAAATGTAATTCTGAACAAGGACAGATAACTTTATTTTGGGAGTTCCCTGTGTGCGCATGAGCTTTTTGTCCCGGCTATGAGAATCTATATAGATTTCATCCCATCTTTTATTTCTATTAATTAAAATAGATGGAGGTTTGAGGCTTGTCAAATTCCATACTGTCAGAAAGAAGGTCACTTAGATGAATGAATCAGCCTAACTGGGCACCAGCTCCACCCCCGGCAGCCGAACATTCCTGCGGTCCCCGAGTCAGGGGCCCGGAACCCACCTGGCTGCGAGTGAACTGCATTCAGTAATTTCAGATAAAAGCTGTGAGCAACCACTTCTCTCCAGAAGAGTGACTCACAAGTCTGGTCCAGGCCTTTTTATAAAATCAGCTTTTAAAAAACACTGTGTTGTTTTCTGGTGACTGAGGTAATCCATAGATGTTGAGGGGTGGCCCCTGGGGATGTGACCAGGAGGAAATCCTTGTCTTGGGTGCTGTGGCCGCTGCTCTCCTCAAATGTGAGGCTGCGCTGCACCCCAAGGGCAGGGACTGTGATGTGTTGGCTGCTGGGCTTTTGCCGGGCGGGGGGGGGCTATAAAAGTAACAGTCTTTTTTCTGGGCCAGAATCTGGACAAATTGAAATGTAAAACAAAGGAGCTGGAAAGTTGGAAATTCATATGTCGCCTTTCTAGAGCTTTTGCGAGTGATTGGAGGTGGAGGTGGTAGGTTGCACTTGGCGATCTGGGGCACTGACAACACTGAGCATCAGTGGGTGTGTGGTGCTCTGGTCCCTCATTAGCTGGAGGAGGTACAGCCCTCTCCTTTGCCTTTCCTGGGTCCCCACTTAGCCTACACAGCCACCAGCCTATGCCTTCCTGCCACCAAGACCTCAGCTCCTATAGGCATCCCTTCTCTGTAGACTCTTCACAGGAGGAGGCTCATTTTTTCAAGGCTGGCAGGAGAGGGTGTCTGTGGTCAGGAAGGAAGGTCCATGTCCTCCTTGAATCAGACCCGCCCAGGATCATTTCCCCTCCAGTTAACAAAGTTAACTGATTAGGTACCTCAATTCCATCATCAAGACCTCTTCACAGTTGCTGTGAAATAACCAGATCATGGGCAACAGACCTGTCACATTCAGACTTTATGGCCACACTCAAGGAGGGAAGATTTATATGATGTGTGGATCACAGGCCAGGAATCTAGGGGCAGTCTTGGAATTAATTCTGCCTCCCCAGGTGGAAGTAATTACACTCCCCTCCTGGGTCACGAGAAGAGTCTTCTGCGCCAATGGGAACTCGGTGCACGTGTCTCCTCCTTCCTGCCTTCATGCTGAGCGCATGAAGTGCAGGCACCCAGTAGCCATTTCTTAACTACTCTGTGTCCTTTCTTACTCAAATCATCTCAACTTTGGCCTGATTGCTGGTATTTTTCTCTTCAACTAAGTTAAGAGCAAAAGATGTTGGAAATAAGCAGGAGAGTGTAACAGCACAATCCATTATTGTTTCCATTTTGCAGGCTATTTTCAGGCAGTTTGATTTGCAAATTTCCATCCCTGTGAATTTTCTGGTTTGAGACTGCTCTGGAAAACATTAACAGGGAAGGACAGGTTGCAACAGTATCTCCCAGAGTTTAGCAGCTTTATTATTGCCAGCTTGGGACATGTGTGTGCCTGTGTGCATGTGTGTGTGTTCCATGTGAGTACACATCAATATGCTTGCATGTTCTGTGTGTGGTGTTATGCATATGTGTATACACTGTGCAATGCGTATATTACTGTGTGTATATGTGTGTGCACATGTGTGCATGCATGTGTATGCACTGTTGCTGTGTGCATGTGTATTTGCTGTGTGCACGTGGTGTATGCACTGTTGTGTTGCTGTGTGCATGTGTGTGTATGTACTGTTGTGTGCATATGTGCACATGTTCATGCATGAGTGTGCATGTGCATATGTGTGCATGCACCATGTTGCTGTGTGCTTTTGTATTTGCTGTGTGTATTACATGTATATATATGCACATGTGTGCATGTATACAGTGTGCATGTATATATGCACTGTGTTGCTGTGTGCATTGAGCGTATGTGTGTGCATGTATGTGTATGCACTGTGGTGGTGCTATGTGCATGTGCATCTGTGCACATGCATATGTGTGCATGTATGCATGTGCATGTGTATATGCTCTGTGTTGCTCTGTGTGGGTATGTGGATGTTCATTTGTGTGCATGTGCACATGGATGTATATGCATGTGCACATGTGTGCATGCACTATGTTGCTGTGTGCATGTGCAAGTGTGTGCATGCACATGTGCATGTATGCCTGTGCACACGTGTGTATGCACTGTGTTGCTGTGTGCATGTATGCATGTGTGTGCACATGTATGCGTGTGTGTGCACTTGCATATGCCCTGGGTGTATCATCTCTCATGTACCACCTCCTCTTCCTGCAGTCTGCTGTGGAGTGTAGTGGCCTCCTGAGGACCCTCCACGGCCTGGAGCAGGTGCATTTGAGGCGATCTCTGGCTCTGCAACAGGAAGAAGACTTTGCCAAGGCACACAGGCAGCTGGCCATCTTCCAGAGAAATGAACTGCACAATATCTTCTTTACCCAGATAAAAAGTGCTGTTTGCCAAGGGGAACTGAAGCCAGAAGCTGCTAAAGTGCTGCTGCAGGATTACTCTGACATCCAGGTGAGGCCTCAGATCAGGCCGGCGGCAGCGGGAACCTAACTTTCCTGGGTGGTGCCAGTGAGTTCTCCTCTCCTGGAGTCAGTTCTCTCTTCCTCTCGTTGTGGACCTGTGAGCTAAACACCTTTTCCTTCTGCCCTTGAAGTATGAAGTGTGAAGCACAGTCCTGGGATTCAAGCCCACTTGGATTTGAGTTCCAGTTCCCCCAGATGTCAGCTCTGTGAATGTAGGCAAACTGCCTGCCTTCCTGCAGCCCCAGGTTCCTCTCCTGTAGAATGGGTATAATAGAGCTGAGGCAAGGAAAGCCTGTGTTTGGCACGATATACCTTTAATACACATAGCAATGAAAAATACGTGTGTGTGTGTGTGTGTGTGTGTGCATCAGCATATCCCTGGGGTTGGCATCTGCATCTGGATATGCCCCGGTGACTCTGTGTATGTTCTTGTGTGTCAGCCCAAGTGTGAAGATTATCAATCCAAATGGAATAAATGTCGTTAATGACAGCCAAAAGTTTATCCAAGGCCATCACCATTGCTGTGGGATTTCTCAGCCCTGCATGGGGTACTTTATACGCACATGTGCACACCCAGAGTGAAATTGCTGGTGTGCAGACCTGCAGCAGACCTCTGATCCTGGCACAGGCCTGGTGGGTGAGGGCTGTGAGGAGCAGGGCGGTGCCAGAGGAGACAAAGCAACCATCCCCAAAAGCCTCTTGCACGTGAGCCTTCCAGGGTGAGAGCGCAACTCTCGGGGCGCCCCGAGCATGAAGAGGACAAGCCAGCCTTTCCCTTTTGCTCCAGGTTTTTCCTACTCAAACCTCAGTGAGAGTGAATAGAGTAAGAATCCTAATCTATCCCTAGTTAGGCATCCACACCCCAAGGTATCACGTAGGTATTGATGGGTTTTGCAGTCAGTTTTTTTTCCTCATGATGGGCAGTGGCTGGCTCTCAACACCAGGCATGCGAGCTAGGAAGAACGTGGATTGTTAGTAATAATGGAGTCAAGAATGAGACTTCCGTGGGTGATAATGGTAGCCTGGCACAGGTGTCTTGGACTCTAGCTGCTGGAGTATTAGAAGATGTCAGCTGTGCGTCTCCTTATGTCATGGGCGCCAAGTCGGCCAGCAGTTCACATGGACTGTTTCATGGAGAATACAAGTATTGCTTCAGTGTTCCTGTTTTATGGTTTCTGTTGCCAGTGAGTCAGGGACACACCATCATTCAGCCACATCTGACTGACCATTCCGCCTTTCACTGTCTAGACAGGGCACATTCCCAGGTGTCAAGAACTGGAGGTATCACAGCTTTGGAGAGAAAACTCTCTGTGGCATCACCTGTATCTTGTTGAACAGAGCATTGATCTGCTTTGTGACCCATTGCAGGGTCGGTATTCTCATGGATGGGAGAAGACAGCAGAGCCAGTCAGTGGGATAATGCCACTTAGGCTAATGTTTTATTTACTGCTGCTCTAATTATTATGCCCCTGGTTACAGCTGCACTTTGGAGCAGCTTACTATGATGTTAGCCACAGGTCCTGGAATTAGATTACTGATTTCAAATCCCTGCTCGGCCATCTACCAGCAGTGCAATGTGGACTCAGTTTCCTCATCTGTGAAATGGGGATAACAGTACTGTCTCTCTAGATTAAGTTAAATAAGGTGAGAAACACTCTGAGCCCAGTGCCAGGCCCAGAGAATACACCCAGGGTAAGGTAAGTTATTACTGTCTTGTGTTTGGTTGGGTTTTGTCATCTTGTCGTCTGTCCCTTCCACAAGTGTGAAAGTTCTGGGGGTCAGGGCTGATGGCTGATTTATCCCAGAATGTCACCACCTGTGCTGGTGCTATGTTTTAAGAACCCCATGGGCAAAGGCTGAGCAGCTGCGTGAGGTTTGCATCCCCTTTCCTAGGGCAGTAAAGTTGTTTGAACAACTCCTCACTCTCTAGGTCTAGAATCCACTTTTCCAAGCTCTCATTTCTTATTAGTATATAATTTTCTTCTAAGCTTTTGTTAAGGGTAGGCCTGTTTGGGTGCTAATCCTCGTGCTTCTGTGCCTATGTGTTTTCTTTAGGAAGGAAATGTATTATTTTATATGTCTAAAAAGAATATTCTCTAAATTTTAATTAGGCATATTTTCTTGATTTTTTTTAAACAGGAGAAATTAGAAGAGCTGATGGATTTTTTCCAGGCTAGTAAGAGATACCATCTAAGTAAAAGGTTTGGCCACAGGGAGTACTTGGTTCAGAACATGCAATCATCAGAGATCCGTGTACAAGGCCTTCTGAGTGCCGCTGATGCTCAGCTGACCCTGTTCATCCAGAAACATGAGAGGTAAGACCCAAAAGCCATCCCTGATGGTGTACATGAACCACCTTGCCCCACTGTCCTCATCAGAGACCATCTATTACCATTCGGTCAGTGAGTGCCTGGTCACTCCTTACTTTCTCCTTAAGAAGAATTCTCTAGGGGCGCCTGGGTGGCTCAGTTAGTTAAGCGTCTGCCTTCAGCTCAGGTCATGATCAGGGGGGAGTCTGCTTCTCCCTCTCCCTCTGCTGCTCCCCCTGCTTTTGCTCGCTCACTCTCTCTCTCTGTCAAATAAGTAAAATCTTTCCTAAAAAAAGAAGAATTCTCTAGTTGTAAGCACCCTTTGCGTTTGCAGAATCTTAAAAACATACGTAATAGTTGAGACAGCCATCCATTGAACCTTCCATGTGCCCATCATTCAACCTCAGTGGCCAATCCTGATGTCACTCGACATGCTCACCCGGAGTTATTTTAAAGCAAATAGCCAGCGTTTCACTGAGAGATCAGTGGTGAGGCTTAGGTGAGCTGTGTAATGAGAGAGCCCGCTTCTCCTTGAGCTTGGCCACTCTGCTGGCTCTTGCATTCACCTTGGGAGTGAAGCCTAAATACACCGACTCTTGACTTGCATTGTCCATGTATTTTCTCTGCAGCCCCAGGGTACCACGTGGGTGGTGGTGATGCAGGTTGGCATCAGGGCAGCCTCCGCCCCTCTAAGACATTTCTTCCCAGATTGTCTTGGAGGCACTTAATTGCAGACAATGACATTTATTCTTTTCAGTTATGAGAAGCTCTTAAATAAATAGATGCATGACTCCAACGTTGTCTTTCCCAGGACAGTCTGTGGTTTTGTGAGTTGATTGTGCTACCTTGGTAATTTTATTAGGACTCTGCGGCTCTCTTGCCCTATTTAATGAGGATTCTATGAGGTGCAAATTATGTGAACGCTTGCTACCCAAAGATGCTAATGAATTTGTCACTGCAGTTGCTTTGACATTCCTGATTAATTTTCACTCAAGTGAAAGAAACAGTTCCTTGACTTGAATTGAAGCACCCGACAGCTGGTTGTACTGTTGTGAGCAGTTACCAGGGATGTGTGGTTTACTTCTCATTTTTAAATTCTATTTTTAAAAGTTAGTACAGGGATACCTGGGGGCTCAGTCGGTTAAGCATCTGACTCTTGATTTTGGCCCAAATTGTGATCTTGGGGCTGTGAGATCAAGCCCTATGTCAGGCTCTGTGCTCAGCTCAGAATCTGCTTGAGATTCTCTCCCTTTCCCCCTCAGACCCCCCCCCCCGCCCCTCTACCCACCCATGTGCTCGCTCTCTCTCAAATAAATACTTTAAAAAATCAAATAAATTAGGAGTTGGCACAGACTTATATTTCTAAATTTTTTTTTTAATTTTTTATTTATTTATGATAGTCACAGAGAGAGAGAGAGAGGCAGAGACACAGGCGGAGGGAGAAGCAGGCTCCATGCACCGGGAGCCTGATGTGGGATTCGATCCCGGGTCTCCAGGATCGCGCCCTGGGCCAAAGGCAGGCGCCAAACCGCTGCGCCACCCAGGGATCCCCAGACTTATATTTCTAAAGTGCATATCCACCATTCATTCATTTACTTATTCATTCCTTCAAGAAGCTTCCGCGGACATTTACTCTGTGCCGAGCAGGGAGCCCACCCAGCCCCTCAATGCAGACAGATTGGGAATAGCAGTGGTAATCGTGGTAATACCAGACTGTGTCAGTCAGGATTGTCCAGAAAAACAACCAAAAAGGTAGAGAGGAGGGATTGGCACAGGTAATTACAGAGGCTGAGGACTCCCACCACCTGCCATGTGCATAATAGAGACTCTGGGAAGCCAGCAGTATTGTTCGGTCTCAGGCCAAAGGCTTGAGAACCAGGGGATCCCAGTCCGAGAGCAGGAGAAGGTGAGATGAGACAAGAAAAAGGAAAACCTTTTGTTCTATTTGGGCCCCTACTGGATTGTCTGGTGCCTGGTCCCCACTGAAGAGGATGGTCTGCTTTACCGAATTCCCCTGATTCAAGTGCTCACCTCTCCTGGAAATACCCTCTCAGGCACACACACCAGACACAGTGTTTAATGTGGGTACCCTGTGGCTAGCCAGCTTAACGTGAGGGATGAACCCTACACAGTATTTCCTGCACTTACTTCTTGGATTTTGACGGATTTTGACAAGCCCGTCACCAGGAATTCCAAACCCATCTCCTCTTGGCAAGCCACACCTGGAGCGCCACTTTTTCCCAAAACTCTTGCCCAGTCTGCCCAAACAGGCAGCTTCGGACAATCTTTCTGTGCATGTCTGGAGTGGCGCCGACACCCCCACTTACCGTGTTCTGGGAACGTCTTAGCTGCCCGTTCTGCTCCTGCTCCTTCAGGGGAAAGACTTTCTGACCAGACCAAAGGAATAGAGAGCTGAATGTCCAGCCACAGCAGCCATTGGGCTGAGGGAGGGTTTGGAGAGTGTGTCAACGCCTCCATGTCTCTCCTAGAGCAGGGTACCTGGATGAAGAGCAGATGGAGGCGCTGCTGGAGCGCGCTCAGACGGAAGTTTTTTCCATCAAACAGAAGCTGGACAATGACTTAAAGCAGGAGAAGAAGAAGCTGCACCAAAAATTAATCCTTAAGAGAAGACGAGAGATGCTGCAAAAAGTATGTAAGCCATTGTACCATCAATGCTTTGGGTGATCATCCTGAGCTGCCACCAGGCGCCTGGCACCACCGGGACTCTCCCTGGGAGAGCTGGGATCCAGAGCGGTGCTGGGCAGGGTCACCCCAAGCCACATACGGAGAGTGACAGAGGTTGCTAGAACACACCCTCCAGAAGGTTCTGTGGGTCCTGTCTGGCCTCGGCAAAGCAGCAAGTGGTGGTGCGCTGGTCCTGTCTGTCTGCACTGGGAGCGAGGGGGAGGTGGGAGTGTAGAATGACCACAGGGGGAACCCTGATGCCCACAGAGGGCCTACTCATCCCTGTAGCCAGTGTCTCATTTATCCTTACGTTAACCTCATGAGGTCACTATTACTGTTTTCTCCTTTCTTTTTTTGTTTTGTTGAAGACACTGAAGTTTAGAGAGATTATGTGTGTCAGTTCGAGTTGACTGGGGGCTTCTGAAGAACAGATTTATCTGCCATAGCTCAGGAGGCTGGAAGCCAGAGGTCAGGGTGCCAGCATGGTGGGCTCCGTGAGGACCCTCTTCTGGGCTGCAGACGGCCGGCTCCCTGCCATGTCCACACATGGTAGAAGGGGTGGGGGAGCTCTGTGGGGCCTCCTTTGTAAGGGCACTAATCCCATCTACAAGGGCTCCACTCTTATAACCCAGACACCCCCCCAAAGGCCCCACCTCCTGATGCCATCACATCAGGTATTAGGTTCCAAGGTGTGAACCCTGGGAGGGATGCCAATATTCATATCGTGGTGTTAAGCAGTATGGCCATTGGCCAAATATCTAGGAAGTGGTAGACATGGGGTTGAGCCCAAGCCCATGTGACTTCAATCCCTAACCCCCTCTGCTATTTGCCCACCTTGGGAGAGGCTAGACCAATAGGGAGATATGAACATGCATGCTCATGGGCTCACTTCACCCATAAACTGAGTCCTGAAGAACCGATCTGCTCTGATGTGTAGGAGGCTGGGATGGGTGTCACAGGTGGTAGAGAGGCATCTTGTTTAAAGGGAAGTGCTCTTGTAAGAGTCCACTGCTGTGCTGGGTGACACCGAGGCCTTGACCAACTAGAACGGATGAGGGGGGCGGGGGCTGGAGGGAGCTGGTCCGAGGGGGCCCATCATGCCAGGCTGAAGGTTCAGTGGGGGACAGTAAAGGGTCTTCAGGAAGAGAGGGACACAATCAGATGTGGGATGCTCCATTTAGGAGCAGCCTGTGGGGTAGAGATGGAGGAGCCTGGAGGTGCAAACCCATGGGAGGCCCTAGTGCTTAGGGTGTGGGACCTGATCAGAGCGTCAGCACTGCCCTGAACATGGCAGGACAGGTCCAGAGGATTTCTGAGGTGTATGCACTAATACTTCGTATTGTCTGGCCCCATTCCAGATGGAGGGAAAGGGATGCAGATTCACATTTTAATTTGATCCCTAGAAACTCTGCTTTTTATGATTAAGTTTTGATCCCAACATAAAGCCAGGATTCTCACCACCCAATCCTTGACCATCACCTTGTCCATCTCCCCCGGCTAAAGGATGACATCAGTGGGGCCCAAGGCCACCTTTCTCTCATGATCTGGCCTGATTCAAGGTTAGGATCTAGAAGGATGGGTGAACGGCAGAGACTCTAGCAGTCCTCTGTGAGTATCGTTTCTTGCTCCTGCTTCTGATCAGTCTGTGAGTAGCACAGATGTAGGATGTAGCTCCACAGAGGCGGAGGTTTCCGCCGTCTCCCTGGCACAGAGGACAACTGGTAGGTGCCTGATGGATGGTGCTAGAATGGTGACACTCTTTGGCCACCTGGACCATCCCATGTCCTCACAGAACAGAACAGAGACTGTCTGCAAATGCTATGATAAATACCAGCGCTATGGACATCTTTATGTGTGTCCACATTTCCTCCTCTGCCTGTGTTCTCTCCCTATATCTTAACCTGCCTAGCCTGAGGTGTGACCTCCCTCTTGGGTCTCACGGGATCTCCTTCCTGAAAGGCCTCCTCTGACCTCCTCATTTAAATTGTCTGTCACAGATCTCAGGATGTTTTTTCCCCTTATAAGCTCATAAGCCCCAGGTCCTTGGTCCCCAGGACACAGAATGATTGCAGACATTCATTCACATGAACGCTGTACTGGGCCCTCCTCTCACAGCTACACACATGCTAAATGACTCATGCAATCCTCACAGCTCCTCTGTGGGGTAGATCCTATCATTGGCCCCGTTTTATGGATGAGGGTTAGATGTTCCTCATCTTGTCCATGGAGGAGCCAGGGCTGGAGCCCAGTGGTCTGTTCTTGGGTTTTTCCTGCCCAATAAATGTGTGTTCAATACACATTCAACAAATGGAGCCCTCACTGTATTTTGGGTTATTTTCTTTCTTTCTTTCTTTCTTTCTTTCTTTCTTTCTTTCTTTCTTTCTTTCTTTCTTTCTTTCTTCTTTCTTTCTTTCTTTTTTTCTTTTCTTTCTTTCTTTCTTTCTTTTCTTTTCTTTTTTTCGAGAGAAAGCAAGTGTGAGCAGACAGGGGGTGGGCAGAGGGAGAGAGAGCATCCCAAGCAGACTCCTCACTAAGCAGGAAGCCCAACATGGGACTGGAGCTCACGACCCTGAGATAATGACCTGAGCCGAAATCAAGAGATGGTGCGCGCTCCACTGGCTGAGCCCCCCAGCAGCCCTATTTTGGGTTGCTTTCTTAAGGATAGTTTTCTAAGTGTGAGGTGGTTGGGAGAAGACCGCTAGCACTCTGCCTCCACCGCAGGTTTCCATGGGGTTTCCCAGAGGCCTGTGCATGCAGGGGCTGTCCCCACTGACTTGTCCTCTCTGAAACCCCTCAGCACAAGGAACAGAGGAAGGAGCAGCTGTCCCTGGGGGAGGCCCTCCGAGCTGCCGAGGACGCCAGCCAGTACCTGGGCCAGTGGGGGCACCTGTTAGCGGAGCATGGCGCCGCACTGGAGGAGCTGCAGGAGCGTCTGGACCAGGCCGCCCTGGACGACCTCAGGACCCTGACCCTCTCACTGTCCGAGAAGGCCACGGAGGAGCTGCGGCGCCTGCAGAACTCGGGGATGACCCAGGAGTTGCTCAAGCGCAGTGTGCCCTGGCTCTTTCTGCAGCAGATCCTGGAAGAGCACAGCCGGGAGCTGGCAGCCCGGGCCCGGCAGCTAGAGGCTGAGGAGAGGGACAGGGACCAGGAAGGCGTCCAGAGCGTGCGGCAGAGACTGAAGGACGATGCTCTGGAGGTCTCCACAGAGGAGCAGGCCGAGCTGAGACGCTGGGAGCACCTGATCTTCACGTGAGCACCCTGCATGTGCCCTAACTCTCCCCTGCCTGCCCCGAGGGAGGGTCCTGGCCTTGCCTGTGGGGACAGCGGGCACTGCACCAGCGGAGGTTGATGTCAGTTCCTTAGCCCCATGAACTCGCGGCCCAGGGGAGGGGGCCACCTAGGGTCACTGTGAGCAGCCAGGGTGGGTGGGAGGCAGGCTTTGTAGCAAGAAGACAGGGAGGGGCCCTGGGTCCCACGGGAGGATGTGACTGGTGGGGAGCTGGGACCTGCTGCTCCTGTATCAGCAGAAACTGCATCTGGTCCCCGCCAGCAGAAGTTCGGCTGATGAGGGGCCTTATCCCTGGGAGCAGAGTGGGGAGGAGAACTAGCAGTGAGGCCATTCCGAGCCCACGCAGCTGTCAGCACCGTGTGATGTTGGGCCATAGTGTGAGGCCTTACCCTTGCCCTCTCTTCACTGGCCCCTTCCCTCATTTACTGATCTGGTGCTTGGGTTCATTGTTTCTTTTTTGATTAGAGAACCATATAATGACATCTGTCTCTGAGTAGGATGTAGGGGCCACAGCTGGCTAACTGTCCTGGTGTTGTGACAAGAAAACATTGATAAGTGGTACAGCTACTGTTTTTAATGACAGAGGGGTGGGGCATCTGGGTGGCTCAGTGGTTGAGCATCTGCCTTTGGCTCAGGACGTGATCCCAGGATCCTGGGATCAAGTCCCACATCAGGTTCCCTGAAGGGAGCCTGCTTCTCCCTCTGCCTGTGTCTCTCTGACTCTCTTTCTGTGTCTATCATGAATATAAATAAATAAAATCTTAAAGAAAAAATGATAGGGTGCTGTGGAAGCAGTGAGGCGCAGCTGAAGTCACATGCCAGAGCTCCACAGCCCTGCCCTTCCTGGCAGCATTTGTCAGCTCTTGTGTGGATGAGATTGGCGTGGCCCAAATGGGACACCTTTTGTGGTGTAACAGAGATCGACAAAGCTTTTGGCAGTCAGTTGAGGCTGGCTGATCAGATTGGAAGCTGAAGGAGCTCCAAACAGGGCTAGTATGGGGGCTCTAGGGAGGAGTGAGATGTGGCCAGTATTGACCAGAATGCCTAGATTTGAATCCCAGTGTCACTGCCGAGTGTCCGAGTATAGGAGAGTTACTTAACTTTTGAGCCTCATGTGTCTTGCTTTAAATGGCAGAACTAAATCATTTAGGGTGCTTCTAGCATCACGCCATACTATCAGGTTGGTGACAGGTGAATAAAATATTTTATAAGAAGGGGTCAGGGGGTAAGTGCTTCTAGTCTTGATTCACTGGCTTGGTGATTCCATCAAGGAACCAGTCCTGACGGTCTTTCTGCTTCAGTATCCTCAGTGTGCCCCCTTGGTGTTTGGGCTCATCCCCTCATGGTTTTAGGATGGCTGCTGTGGCTCCAGGTATCACACTCATCATCTCTTTTTAACATCTGAGGTATCACCTCATCTGATACCATTGGTTGGGACTAAACCACAGGCCCCTGCATAAACTATTCACCAGCAAGGAGAATGAAGGACCATGACTGTCCAGACCAGGGGGCTGTACACTTTGTAAATGAAGTGCAGATAAGTGTAATCTCTGAGGGCTACAGGGTTTCTCTTGAAACTACTCAGCTCTGCCATGGTAGTGAGAAAGCAGCTATAGACGGTCTATAAACTAATGAACTTGACTGTGTTCCAATAAAACTTTATTAACAAAAACAGGCCGGGGACTGGATTTGGTCTGTAGGCCATAGTTTGCCAATTCCTGCCTTATACCAGTTGTGGCATCCCCTGGGACTGTGAGGGATGGTCCTGTCCCCAACATTGTCGGAGGGCAACCCTTCTACACAAGCACTGAGCTACTAGGAGTAAGGAAGTAGCTCTGGGTTAGGTCGTCGGTCATGTCTAACAAGATGCCACCTTCGCAGCATCGATGAGGGAGTGCATGAGTTAATATATTTAAATCTTTTAACATGACCCTTGATGTGATTCGTAAGTAGTAGCTGCTGCCATCATTCCTGTGCTGGGAGCTCAGATGATCAGAAGGAGAGCAGACACCTAAGGAGGTGATCATGACAAAGGAAGCACGGGCAGGTCACCGTACCGGGTACAGCGGAGGGTCCGGATCATTGCCGGGCTCCCAGGGACATACACTGTGTGTGTGCCAGCCACCGACCTGGTACTGGGAGCCAGAGATGAGCGGGCACAGGGCATTGGTGCTCTGCTGAAAGGGGGCAAGACCCAGGGAGGAGCAGCCTTGATAGGAGGTCCTGGTCCTTATCTGGGTGTGACATGGGGAGACCAGTGTGACTGGTGTGAAGGAATAAAGTTGAGAGCCATTGCCAGTAACGCAGGGGAAGTAACCAATAACCACCATCTACTCAGTCTGTTTATTTAGAGCAACTAAGTCACTGTGTCCTTCCAAGGACACGGTTGTACCCCTTTGGCAATGGCAGAAAGCCTCTGCTCCCTTTCCCAAACAGACCTTCCAATCAGTATCCCTTAAAATTGCTTTTCCCTTCAACAAACCAACCAGCCAGCCAACCCAGAAATGTAAGCAAACAGACAGACCTGAACAACCCGTTCAAGCAAAGAAGCAAACAAAACAGAAGCCCATTTAGTATCCTGTTCTGAGTATAGACACCTTCACAGTTTAAGCTGAACCTTCGGCACAGCGTAATCCTGAACCAACCCAGAGCCCTGTTTCTTGGCACAGGTTGCATGGACAGGAGTGTGCAGGGGATGCTGTGGGACGGGCAGGGGCAGCAGGAGGGGAGTGAGTCCTTTCCAGCCTATCCACCCAGCCAGTCCACCTCCCCTCTCTGCTGGGCCAGCACGCTGGGTGCCGGGCATCAGTGGTCCCTCCCACCTGCCCCCTTTGGGGACACCGGTGCCAGAGCCTCTTCCTACCACACGCACCCTTCCTTGGCAGTGACCTCTGGTGGAATAGGAGCTGCCTGGCTTCAACCATTTCCTCTCCTCCTGCACAGGGCTCTTCCCCAGGACTGAGCTGGCCGCCGGGGAGAACAGGTCCCCCTCTGTTTGCAGAGAAGGTGCCACCTCTGGGCTCTTTCTCATCTCTGTCTCTATGGCTCTGTCCTCGTTCACTTCCTGGTCTTTGTTACTGTTCGGTTTTCTTGAGCGCACAGGATGCATCATCTCTCCGTAAAAATCAGATCCTTCATCACCACTTCTTATTCCCACGAATTGTTCTCAGCAGTAATGACTCGGCGCAACCCACATTGCACCAAAGTCTCTCTTTACACACTTTGGATTGCTTCGAAGCATGTGAATTAGACTTGACATTCCCATTACCAGATGGTCATTTTCTGCAACTCCATTTGGATCCGTTTTGCAAAGAATATTACCAGAGCTGCCGCTGATTTAGTCATTCACCGAGAAAAGAGAGCTCTCATCTTGCTATCAGAAAACTCTTTATGATTTTTCTAAGGGTTAAAGAGGCTCAGGCAACGATGCCCACGATGTGCATCTGCTCGTATACTTTGCTGATTTGAGATTCCAAAAGGTTGCAGCCTTTATTTTTGAGGCATTAGGTAAAAATGGCTTTGCACAATAGTTTTGAAACACATTTTTAGAAGCTTTCCGACTTCAAGCAGGATGGAGTTGCTGTAAACCTGGTTGGGTAAAGTAGGAATTAATAAGGATGCATGTTTTTTGCTAGGGAAAGCATGTCTTTGAGATTCTTTCCTGAACTCCTGCCTAGATTTTAAACTCCTTGGGGGACAAGACCCTGCCCATCTCCTGTGTTTCTGGTTTATCTGGTTGCCTGCCCAGCAGAAGATTGAGGCCAGACCACACAGGGCCCATCGGCTTGAAGATGGGCAGGAAGGATGACTCAGTCATTTCAGAGTGGCTCTCATGGGATTCCCCGTACCCGCAAACACAGGGGCAGTGGTTCTCCAAGAGGTCAAGTACAAAGGAGCAGCTGCTGTTTGCTGAGGTTCTTTTAAAAAATATTGGTGGACCCCACATAGTGAGAAACCCAGGATGGGGTGTCAGGACATGGGCCTGGGGCCTTCAGACCATGTCTAGCTGGAGGTCCGTGTCAGCTGGAAGGTCCTATTCTATTTCCAGGGAAGAACATTCTAGCCCAGCTCCCACACTCCCATGTTGAGATTTGGGCGTGGCAGGGCTGGCCATGGTCTCCCATGGTCGTCCTGCAGGTATGTCTGCATTTAAAGCAGCCACAGGACATATTTTATGCTGTTATTCTGGACATTGCCAGAATAACCAAGCAAATCTGTGTCTGTCTACAGAGAGTATTTGTCAGACGAACAAGTGAACAGACACATGTGACCCAAAGCAGGAGGGGGAGAGGAGGCTTCTCCCTGACTTGCTCTGCTCCTGGCTCTGGGCGGAACTTCTGTGCAGGGATCCCCAGCAGACGTCCCCTTACATCTCTCTGGACAGGTGGGACAGTGAGCCTGTGCCAGCCACCCCCGTAGAGTGGGCTGTGGACCTTGTCAGAAAGGAAGAGTGGGAGGATCCTTCAGTCTCATCTGTAAACTGAGGACCGAGTTGCAGAAAGGATTGGCAATGATGTAGGTAAATGCAATCTGTTTCCTGGGGCTGCCACCACAAAGTAGCACGAACAGGGAGGCTTCACACGACAGGAAAGTATTCTGGTGATGTTCTGGAGGCCCGAACTCTGAAATCAAGGCGTCCACAGGGCCAGGCTCCCTCTGAAGACACTCAGACAGGATCTGTTCCTTGTCCCTCTTTTAGCTTCTGGGGCTGCCCCCAGCCTTGGCATCCATCAACTCCCTCACCCCACACTGTGCCTCTCTGGTCCAGAGTCCTTCCCCTGTGTCTGGGTCTGTCTTTGCTCCTGATGAGTTGGATTAAGGGCTCATCCTACTCCATTATGATCTCATCTTATCTTACTTTCACATCAGCAAAGACCCTGTTTTCAAATAGGATCACATTCCATAGGTACTCGGTATTAGGACTTGATGGCTCTCGGGGGACACAGGTCATCCTTTACCGATAAAACATTTGGCTCATGCCCAGGGTGGAATGGGTTTTCTCTGAGCAATGCCTGTCAGTCATGATCTGTTAAGACCCAGTGCCAGGCCCCTCTGGCTCCTTGTCCTCCTGAGCTGAGTCAGGCATCTCTCCTCCAGGCCACTGGCCCTTACATAGTGTGCTGCTGGGCAGGCTAGGTAGATGATGCTTTGTTTGCATGTCTGTGTCTAAAGCGAACGCGGGCTCTCTCCCAGGTCAGGGCACCTGGGAGGCCTCTTGCCTGCCCACAGACCCCCTCACAGCCCTGCTTCATCCAGCTGCAACTTTTTTTTTTTTAAGACTTTATTTATTTATTCATGAGAGACACAGAGAAAGAGGCAGAAACATAGGCAGAGGGAGAAGAAGGCTCCATGCAGGGAGCTCAATGTGGGACTCGATCCTGGGAGTCCAGGATCACGCCCTGAGCCGAAGGCAGACACTTAACTGCTGAGCCACCCAGGCATCCCTCCAGCTGCAACTTTGCTCCAGCATGGTGGTGCGTCCCTTGCAGGATACGTTAGGTGCTCAGGGGATTCCTGTGGAATCATGGTTAAAGACATGATAGGTTTTTCCAAATGTAGATTTAATGAATGGAGTTTGCTCTTTGAATTCCCAGTTTCTCCACCCCCCGGCACCCCCTGCCCACCATCCGTTTCCTCTTTTTATTTTTCATCTTAATTATTTATTTATTTATTTTTTAAGATTTTTATTTATTTACTTATGAGAGACACAGAGAGAAGTCAGAGACATAGGCAGAGGCAGAGCGGGCTCCTTGCAGGGAGCCTGATGTGGGACTCGATCCCAGAATTCTGGGATCACACCCTGAGCCCAAGGCAGACGCTCAACTGCTGAGCCACCCAGGTGTCCCATCATTTTCATATTTTAATTTTATTTATTTGAGAGAGAGAGAGAGAGAGAGAGTGAGTATGAGTTGGGAGAAGGGGCAAAGGGAGAGGGAGAAGCACACTCCCTGCTGACCTGGAAGCCCAATGTGGGGCTTGGTCCCAGGACCCCAGGATCATGATTTGAGCTGAAACCAGATGCTTAACCTACTGAGCCACCTAGGCACCCCTTTTTAAATTAAAAAAAATTTTTTTAATTTAAATTCAATTTAGTTAACATAGTACGTTATTAGTTTCAGAAGTAGAAGTCAAGGATTCATCAATTGCATATAACACCCAGTGCTCATCACATCACATGCCCTCCTTCATGCCCATCACCCAGTTATCCCATCCCCTGCCCACCTCCCCTCCAGGGACTCTTAGTGTGTTCCCAGAGTTAAGAGTCTCTTATAGTTTGTCTCCCTCTCTTTCTTGTTTGTCCAGGAAGCTCTGCTCCTCGGCCTTCTCCCTGTCTGAAGAGGAGCTGCTCAGGATGAGGCAGGAAGTTCATGGCTGCTTTGCTCAGATGGACAGGAGCTTGGCTCTGCCCAAAATCCGGGCCCGAGTCCTGCTGCAACAGTTTCAGACTGCCTGGCGAGAAGCAGAGTTCCTGAGGCTGGACCAGGCCCTGGCTGCCCCTGGGCTGCAGGTAAGAAGGGTGTCCTGGCTGCTACTGATTGTAGACATGGGCATTTCCCCGCCCCTGACGCTTTGGGCTCTGGCCCTGCTGCCCACCCTGGGCTCCTCTCTTCTCACTCTGCTCTGCAGCCAGCTACTCTTGGAACTGCCAAGCTTGTCCTAACCAGCCAGACCCCCCTACCCAGGCCCTGCACTTCAGTCGCTCCCAGCTCACACCTGCACCCTCCTCCTGGGCCTGGCCCCAGGCAGATGAGCACCACCTGGCATGAGAGGTCTCTTTCCCTCCTGTTCCCTCAGCCATGCCCAGTGACCGAGTCTGGATACAGAAGCCTGGGCCCTTCTATAAGTAGTATGAGGAAGATGCTCACCTCAACTCAGGTAGGTCAGGAAAGGGAACCTCTCACACTGGGCCTTGTAGCATGAGGATGGACAGCTGTTTTTTTTTTTTTTTTTTTGAGTATCTGTCAGGTGCCTGAGAGGCAGACCATTCTTGGGTGCCGTGTTTGCTCTGGAGCCCCCCATGGAGCAGTCAAGGCTAGACTTACCTGAGCACCCCCTCCCCAGCCCTGTGTGGCCTTTTTCCCTTCCTCACCTGGTTCCCTCACTCCCCACATGTTGCTCCGAGCTCCTCTCTTAGGAGACCATGTGCACCCCATCCCCATCTCTGCTTCTGCCTCTGGGGCACCCAACCTAAGACAAGGCCTTTGGAACTTGCCATTTCTTCTACCAGGAACACGCTTCCCCTAGAACATCCAGGGCCATCTTTATGGCCTATTCGAGGCTCCACTTAACTGACCCCTGCAGAGGTCTACCCTGAGCACCCGTCCAGAAGACCCCCCTCTGCAGTCTTTCATCACGAGGCTGTGGTCCATGTCTTCACGTGATTGGTCACTGAAATGTCCTGGTTGCTTCGCCTGCTTACACTCTGTGTCCCCACTGCAGACAAGCTCCCTGACCCCAGCACCTAGAAAGTACCTGGCACATAGTAGGTGGGCAGTATGCTTGACAGAGCCAGCCAGCCACCAAATGCCAAATGTATGCAAAGTGTCGGGCTTCTCTGGAGGTGATGTTCTGTTACGCATCTGAAGCACGTAAGCTGGCGTGATCTCGTGCACGTTCACAGCAGTGTCAGGAGCGAGGTTTCCATGCTAGTTTTACAGAAGAGAAACCAACCAGCACAGGAAAAGCAAACCAATGAGACAGGCAGGGGACAGGAGAATTGGGCTTGGGGCTGGTATTTTCTGACTTTCCATCCACTGCTTTTCCGTTAGAGGAAGAAAAAAAATTCAGACGTCTTCTTACTGAATAAAAAACAGTGTGATGCAGAAACAACTTAGAAGCTTTTATATTTTTTCACGTTAAAAAAAGTGGGTTTTTTTTTCTATTTCTGTTCTTAGAAAAGTGCAGGATTTATAAGATGATGGTAGTTAGAGAGTAAGGGACAAAGTAGCAAAGTTTTTGTTTTTTGTTTTTTGTTTTTTTAAGTTTTGGAACATGAATTAAGACATTTCCGTCAAAGTGAACTGAGGTGTGTTTCCCCTGCTTTTGAGCTGACTGAGGGCCAATCCTGGCAGGCATTAAGTTTCCAGTTCCAGAGGCACCTGGTTGAGTGTCTGCCTTCAGCTAAGGTCATAATATTGGGGTCCTGGGATTGAATCCTGCATGGGGCTGCCTGGGTAGTGGGGAGCCTACTTCTCCCTCTCCCTCTGCCACTTTCCTGCTTGCATTTGTGCATGTGCTCTCTCTCTCTCTCTATCAGATAAATACAATTTTTTAAAAAAAGTATCTGATTCTAACATTGTTCAAGGTGCTCTGTTTGGAAATAGACTTGGCCCTGCACTCTGCCTCAGAGGGGCAGATACACCTGCCTCCAGCATGAAATGTACTCGCTTGATACCCTGCAGAAGAGGGGTGCATGGGTGGCTCGGGGGTGATCTTAGGGTCCTGGGATCAATCTCTGCATTGGGCTCCCTGCTCAGTGGGGAGTGTCTGCTTCTGCCTCTCCCTCTGCCTGTCCCCTGCTCAGTCTCTCTCTCTCTCTCTCTCTCTCTCTCTCTCAACACACACAAATAAAAACAAAATACCCCTGCAGAAGAAACACATGGCTGGGCGGACAGGGGTTGGTATCTGTGGTTGGCTGAGCCTGGCTCCCTTCCCGGGGACCATCCTAGGAAAGCAGAGGTGCAGGTGGTGGTGGAGCCTACTGGCGCCAGCAGGGAGCCACTCCATGTAGCTTCATTAGGAGGGGGCCCTCTTCTGTCAAGTCCCGGCTCCAAGAGGCTGACGGGTGGAAGCCCCACAGCTGGGAGGAGGATTGGAGCTGGCCGTGCTGTCTGACTGCAAAGCTTTGGCTCTGCCAGCGGAGTCCTCCTTCTGCCTTTGGTGGACTGAAGGTCCATGACCTGAGCTTGCTCAGGAAAGCAGACCCCTAACCCTCTCTGTCCACCTAAGACCACCGTGCAGCTCTGGGGGCTGCGGGATGTCCTCTTGGCTCTGGGAGACATGGGGGCTGTGCAAACCTGCCCTGTTCTCTTGCCCCTCTAGCAACAGTCCAAGGCTAGAAAGCCGCGCTCCAAGAGTAAAAGCAAGATAGACCTTTTGAGGAAGTGCATCGAAGATAAAATTCAGCTCTTTGAGGAACAGGCCCCCGAAGACCTGGTTGAAAAGGTCAGTCCCTCTGCTTCATTTGTTCTCATTGCCCACACAGCAGTGACGCCACCCCATTCCCAGGGTGCATAGTCCCCGGGGACCGTGACTGCCCATCTCCGTCGGGGATCCTGCAGCCTGAACCCACTGTGCCCCTCAGGGCTCTCCACCGGATCCTGCCTGCAACCCTCCCCACCCCCGCACTTCCCCTCCGGAGCTGGGGATTGTCCTGCAGGACCCACATCCTGCCCCACCTGTGCTGCCCTGGGGGCCACCACCTCCGTGCCTGGCTCTGCGCTGCAGCGCTCACACTCACTGCACTTCACATTGCTGCGGGCACCATGCATGAACACAGTGTCATCCGTGTTCTTCCCCCTTGACACCGTGTTACTGCTGCCTGGGTGCCTGCTGTGTAGAAGAGAGAGATGCAGAGGAGGGTGGCCACCTGGGGGCCAGGTGGGGTGTTTTCTCCCACATGTGCCAGTTTGTGACCCAAATCCCTCAGACTTTAGGGGGATCTTGGGATTGGTGTTAGCAGAGATAATGGGCATCCCAAGCCACAGCCAGGGACACGGTGTAAGTTCAGGGGGAGCCCAGAGAGGGATACCTAGGTGGCTCAGCCTTTGGCTCAGGTCATGATCCCAGGTTCCTGGGATCGAGTCCCCGCATCAGGCTCCCAGTGGGGAGCCTGCTTGTCCCTCTGCCTATGTCTCTGCCTTTCTCTCTGTCTCTCTTATGAATAAATAAATGAAATCTTTATAAAAAAGAAAAAAAAAAAAGGAGCCCAGAGAATTGGCAGCCCCGTGAAAAGGCTGCTTCACTGCAATGCAGGGTGTCCCAAGGGAGGAACAGCCATCTGTGGTGGAAGGGGCTCACATGCCAGGCTGAGAAGGCCAGCTGAGTCTCGCGGGTCCCATCAATGAAGGAGTGGGACAGGCTGAATGGCTGGGTGACAGTGAGTGGTGACAGATGACATCCTGTCCCCACGGCTCCCTGAGCCATGCTCAGCAGCCCCTCCTGCCCCGAGTTCACCTCTGTCATTTCCGTGGGAGGCGTGCATTTGTCCTGAGCACGAGCTGGACCCTTCACAAGGGTGGAAGGCCAGCCCTCCGCTCAGCTCTGGAGGAAACACTGGCATTTTCAGGGGCGGTGTACGTTTCATTGTTGTGCTGTGCACTGATTTAAGAACGTCACTCCCCTCTTAAGATGTAACAGCACTTTATTAAGAATAGTGCTCATTTATTTTGTTTGCTTTTGAGTCAGCCTGTGGCTTCAGGCACCTGGTTCAGTACTTTATACACACATATATATTACATACGTGTAACAGGCACTTGGCACATATATCACATATATATTTTATAGTTGGATAACTAAGAGCTGAAGCAGTCTGAGAGTCAGGTTCCTCACACATGTTCATGCCCTTTGTCATCACATATCCTGTAAAAGGTATCTTACTCCTGTCCCTATGTTAGAGAAAGAGTCTGAAACACAAAGAAGTAGCTCTGGAGTCACACCCAGGCAGTCAGTCTCTCCTGCAATCCAGGTGCTCAGACCCTCCCAATCGCCCTAGAAAGTAGGAGCGACCAACGTCCCTAATTTTACAGATGTGGAAACTGAGCCTTGAGAGCTTAATAAATGTCCCCAGGCTCCTGCAGCCAGGCGGCCATGGCTCCAGCACCTGAACCCGAAGTCTCTCCCTCTGCTCCTCGTCGCCAGGCTGCCTCTGCATCTCCAGTGCCCTGGTTGGGAGTGAGGGAATGTTCTCCCTGAATGTGGTTATCTTTCGTGATCGTGCCACGTGGGACACACAGGTGTTGGCTCCCACATTGATAAAATGAGGATTGTGACAATGATAACCCACTGGTGTCAGGGTTTTTGAGCTTTGAATGGGCTACCATGCTAGCGGCTCCATGTGTCTGCGCCAGAACCCAGAGAAAGGCAGACAAGAGGCATTTGTCAGCTCTAACCTTTTAATGACAGGCCATCCTCACAACTGGCTATCTCACCGTGGCAAGTGCCGATAGAATACACACTCTCAAGTCAACGGCTTTGATGTGCCTCCCCAAATTGATCCATGCGTCTTTTAGCATCTGAGCTGCAGTTGTTCAGATTTTTCATTTGCAGGGTAATTGCAGAGAGAAATGACAGTCCTGGGTTTGTGTGCCAGTGGCTGAGAATGATGTGATCACGTTCCAGGATTTGGAAGTCCCTCGAGGCTCGTGTAGCTGGAGAGAGGGACTGGATCAGAGACTCACGGCAGAGCCTCCATCTCGCTGGCAGTGTGGTGTCCCCAGAGGGACTCTGGCTCCAGTGCTGGGGCTGCCAGGCATACTGGAGGCACCTAGGGGTGCCTCCTTTCTTTACTAGAAGGCACCAGTGATCCCTGCCACCCTCAACTCCGGATTGATATGTGCCTCAGGTGGACTGTTCCATCTGAAGAGGTCGGGAAAATTTCCCAAAGTCACACCGTCCGTATATACTAGAGCCTGGGATGGAAGGAGGCATGTCTGCCTCCATCACCCATGTCCTTCTGCCACGACGTTGTGATCCAGCAAGCTGGGACAATGAGAAGGCTCAGCCTCCCGAGGTGGCTCTCTGGTGCCCTTCCCACATCCCGTCGCCTTTCTTTGACTTATTCCCTTGCCTTTATTGTCCTTCTCCTGTCTTCCTGTCTCCTTCCACTTCCTCCTTTAAGGTATGGTTTTTTTTTGGACTGTCTTCTCTGAGCCAGGCCCTGGTCTCTGTTTCTGCTCGTGAGATGGTCACAGTTTCAGATGAGCAGCCACTTTGCACATCAGCCATTTGGAAGTTTGCCTCCTGCTTTCAGATGGAAAATCCACCTGGCTGATCCGAGCTCCACCTTGGATGAACGGCTCTGTGACTTACTCACAGAGTCGTGTGACTGATTCAGGGAGACCGACAGACGAGGGTGGGCTACCTGCCTGACCTCTTTCTCTGTAGAGCTGAGAGGTGAATGGAGTGAGGCATCTGCTCTGGTCCCTGGCAGCTGCCTGAGGGGCTGGGGTGTGCCGGTGATCAGAAATAGGACACTCAGCCAGGGACAGCCAGGCCTTCTGATGGGCTCACTGTAAGCTCTCAGAAGCATCGTTTTACTCCTGGGAGACTCTGGAGGGCATCCACATTTAGAAGTTAAATTCCTAAACAAATTTCTGTTGTGACTGCTTGAAATTTACAGATTCATTTGAAAATTATCATTCCATCCCCCCAAAAGCAGAATGTCTCTTTATTTGGAACAGCTGTTTCCTTAAGTAGGGTGACCATAGATCTCAATTCGCTTGGGATGGTCCTAGCATCTCTCCCATTAGCTCCTTTTCACTCTAGACTTGGTGATAAACCATAGGGTTTATGGTTATACCTTATACATAAGATATTTCTCTCTCTGGTGATTCCTAGATACACTGTAGGTTTTCTTGCAGTTGTGAATGGTAACCTATTTTCAATTATGTTTTTGACTTGCTACTGGTGTAAAGCAGTGTTATGAGTTTTTATTTATAAGTCTTTCCAGACTGTCTTATTCTATCCCTGGAGCCAGACATCTGAGTCCAAGTCCTAATTGTGCCTCTTGCCAGCTGTGTGACATTGACCAAGCTTCTTAACTGTTTTGTGCCCTGGTGTGGGCATCCTTCAAATGTGGATAATAGAAGCACCCGACATTTAGGATTGTTGTGAGGATTCGTCTGTTGGGTTTTTTTCTTTTCTACATAGTCATCATATCCACAGACAATTGTTTTGTTCTCTTCCAAGCCACTGCCTCATTTCTGTTTCTTAGCACTGTTTCCATGTCTTTATCTGCTGGATCCATCATCTCTCTCATTTCCACAGATGGATTGCTCTCTGGGCTGTGGACCCTATTTTCCTACTTCTTTGTGTGCATGCTAATTTTTGATCAGGTGCTGGGCATTGAAGGATTTATATCCTGGGTACTGGACTTTGTGTTTTCTTTAATAGGATAGGAGTTTGGACAGGAGGTTAAATTGTCTGGGATTAACTTTACCCTTTTGAGATATGCCTTTAAGTTTTATTAGGTTAGATCAAGAGCTGCCTTTAGTTGAGGGCTAATGTGTCCCTATTGCTGAGGCCTATGTACTTTGTTCACTCTGGCTAATGAGAACACTGACACTTCCCAGCTCTGTGTGAGCTCCAACAATCTTTCTGCCTATGATTTTTGGTGGTTCTTGTCCTGGTCTGGCATAGTTTCTTTTTTTTAAAATCCAAGCATGCCTGGCACTTAGCCAAATCCTTGAGGACACCCCATAGCCCTTTGAAATGCTGTCTCTGTCTCTGCAGCTCCCTCCTCCTTGGAGCCCTGCCCCACACATTCTAGACACAGTGGCCTCCCAAACTGACTTAACCTTTTGCACCTGCTGGGCTTCCCCTGGGTCCTCTTCCAATGTCACATCGTAAGAGCTGCATTCAAGCAGAAAACTGGGGCGGCTGTGGGGTCACCTTGTCTATTTCCTTTTTCAGGTAGCCCAGTCCTACGCTGCCTCTTGGTTGAAGAGTAAATCTGCTCCTAGTTCTTCCATCATGGCCAGAAGTAGAAATTTTTTATCTATTTTTTTTTGTCATGGATTTTGAATTTTAACTTATTCTTTTAGAAAACTTTTTTGGTTACTGGTTTCTAATTTTGTTATATTTTAGTTAGAGAATAAAGTAAGTGTATATGATAATGATGTTTGGGAATTTATTGTGGCTTACCTGTTGTTTTTATACCAGGTCTGTTTTGAAAGATATTTCATCTGTCCTCAGAAAGGCTATTTTTGTTAGGTATAGAGAAGGGAGCCCTAGGAGGCAGCTAGGAGCCAGGGGATGAGTGGCCTGGAGGCTGCACTGAGGAGCTCAGCTGTTGGGGAAAGATTGGTAAGATTTAGGAACTTTGTAGAGAATGTTTTGGGGGATGTATTCATTTTTCGTTCTATAAGGAAGTCTCTGTTGGCTGCTCTTCCTTCCCTGATGTCTGCTCTCTGTAGCTATAGGGGATGTGGGCTTTGTCTTAGTCTGATCTGCTCTTTTCCTTCTGCCTGTGAGGGTGAGGTAGAAGCTAGGGTTGTAGTCCTCACCCCTAAGAAATGGCTTGATTTCTGTGAACTGGAGGGCCCTGAAGCTAAACACCTCAGCAAGCAAAGGGTCCAGCATGGGCTTGACAGCCAGAGTTGCCTTACAAGGGTCAGTTATGTCAATCACACTGTCCTCTCCTGGAGGACAGCCTAGGAGGGCTGCTCAGAGGTGGTGCCTGATTGATGAAGGGACATTTGGGCTTCTTCCCTGACCTCCAGGCAACTCTCACCAGCTTGGGGCAGTTAATCAGATCTGTAGGACTGGAGGGCTGCCACTCAACATGGTGTTTGGCCGAGGTCTTACCTGCTGAATGCCTTGACCAGGACTGATAATGTATCTGTTCCTCCTGCCCCAGTGCTTAGTCCAATCCACAAAGCACAAATTATGGAACTCACTTTTTTATTTTCCAACTAGTAGAGATAGGTCTGTCTGTCTGTCTACCTACCTATATATCTATTCCCCTGTCTCACCTGTATCTCTATCTATCTATCTATCTATCTATCTATCTATCTATCTATCTCACCT